>NC_046651.1:14709388-15026586 GCF_900324485.2 Mastacembelus armatus | reverse complement strand
GCTCCATCACTGCTGGAGGGGGGACCGGGGGACGCGCATGTGGCTGCACAGAAGACAACATCAGTAGGTGTGTGTGTGTGGAGTGTCTCTATCTTTCTGTGTGTGGTCATGGAGTAGGGGGGCAGTCAGCGTGTCGGCCAGATGTCACCTCTCCAGATGTGACAGTCTCCGAGGATGGCTGTCATCTTCTCCATCTTCATCATATCCTTCACCATCATCATCTTTACTCTCGGCAGCACGAGCGGTGTTGATTCCTCGTGCTGCGCTCTCCTTCTGTTGCTCTGCGTCTTGTCGGGTTTATTATTTTATCAGGTGGTCTTGGCTCTTGGCTCTTGGCTCTCGGTAATTCCCCTCTACGCAGTCTCTCTCCCTCGTGATGTGCGGTTAGTGGTCTCTTAAACGTAGATCAGAGTCCCTCTCCACAACTTCACCCTGTTCGCATCAGAGTCCGGGCTCGTTTTCAGTTACAGGTGTTATTATTGTTCCGGCCGTCCCATCCGGACACTCTGCTGCGCTTGTCCTGTAGCTTTTTGCGGGTTTGCGCTGTGCGGTGTTTGAAGAGCCGTACGCCGTGAGGACTTGTTGATAGATGTTGGAGAGACCGCAGTGTTTTACCGAGGCGGATTCACGCTCTGCTCTTATCTCTCCCGGGGGCCACTATTGATTTAACGCTGCGGTTTCAATCTGCGTGATTTATGACTTTGGCCCCTTACCGGGCCCGCATCACTGCCAGTCGTACAGTAAAGCGACGGTGACACAGCCCTCTGCTGCGCGCCTCACACGCTCGCACACACGTGAATGCTGAGAAATAAAGGGGAAATAGAGAAGCAGACATTCCCGACACTATTAAGCAGGAGCGAGCTGAGTGTTGCATTAATTTACATTGACTCCTGAAGGTGTATAATAAACTTAACCAGCCTAAACTCTTGTTCAGAGTCTAACCTTCACCCCAACCAAGTCTTAACCCCAAAATATGTTTTAACCTCTCTATACGGGAGGTAAAGGCGCGCCTGGTTAACAGGTTCATGTCCCTACAATATGCTAAATACAAAGCAGATGCCCATGAGGACGCACTGAGCTACAGCAGCACACCTCCACCCTCCAAACTGACCTGAAATGTCGCCTTGACATTTAAGTTGGACTTACCATGTGTATGTGTGTGTTTATCGGCTGCATGGTCAGTGCTCACTAATCCTGTTAGAGCTTAAAAACACCAGCTCAAAGCACATTTTGCATTTTGTATAATATGATACATCCTTCCATACACTGCTGGTTCCGTATTTTATGACCTGTCACTGCAGCTTTAAGGCTGTTTTCTTGTCTGGAGTTGTTTTATACTAGAGATGACCTGAAAGTCTAACTTGTTTTACATTTATCTTTAAAATGTTTTGTCCTCAGCCTCAATCCAGTTGAATAAACTGCCTGAAAAGCCCGACTTTCCTCTTCCCTCTCAAAGCGATTTTACTTGAGGGTGTTTGGCCCAGGATTACTGAAATACTCAAACTAATAAAGTTTATGTGTTGGCAGAAAAACTCACATGTGACAAGGACATCCTCAGAGCTGAGGATGAAATCATGCTCATGATTCTTGAATCTATTTTTAGATTAGTTATTTGTTGAATATAATAACTCAAGAACCCAAACAGCCACCAGAGACTTAGCAAATCATCGGCAGAGAGTTGGCAAGAGTTCATCAGGTTTTATTGAGGTAGGTCGTGTATTTGACAAACCATCAATTTAGAACATAAATCAAGTCTTCACTTAAATTCTGCTCTTTAATTGGTTTAAACCCTCTTGAGTATTTTGTTCTAGGCGAGGTCATGTGTGGCTGATCTCGGTTTGTGTCTCACCTTCCCAGGGGCTTCATCTTTTGTTGCCATTTCAGTCAAAGCGTTCCTGCTCCACTGGTCAGGTTGCATTCACGTGTATGGGATTGTAAGAGGGTTGCTGTATAGGGAAGAGCAGATTAAGTCATTGCAGAAGATGGAGAAGGGGGAGAGGAAAAGAAAGGCATGCTCATGCTGTATGTCTCCTTTGACCTTTACCATCCACTCTTTCTTTTTTCCATAACAGTTCCTCTTTGACAAGTCCCCATTATTCCTCTCCTCCTTCTCCTCACTGCCCTGTTCTTCTCCAGTCTTTGTTCCTTTTCTTCCTCTCTTCTTGTTTCCCCATTTTCTTTTCTTTCCCCCTTTCTTCTGTCTGATTGCCACTCTATCCTCATTCTTCTCCTTATCTTTTTCCTCTCCTCTAATCCCTTATCCTCCTTTCCTTTTCTCTTTCCTCTCATTTGGTTTCCTTGCAACTCCTCATATCTTACCTTTTCACTATTCCCTCTTCCCCCTGCCCTGTTCTCCTCTTGTTTTTGCTCCTCTCTGTTCCTATCCTCTATTTTCTCCTATTTCTTTTGTCCCCTTTCTATTTCTTTCCTTTTGTCTTTCTCCTCTCTGAGTGCCCTCTTCTGCTCTTTTATCTTTCACCTCATCACCCCAAAACTATGTTTCTCCTCCTCTTCCTCTTAAACTGTAAAAGCCTCACATAATTTCAAGCATGGATTGAAAATAAGGATGGTTATGTAACAGCCTAAATATTAGGTAAAATATTCAGCCCGCTTTATATTTACTACTAACAGGATTGGATGTGCACATGTGCCATGGTGATAATAGGCTTGAGTGAGTTTATAACGAATGTGTGTTTGAGTGCATGCATGTGTTCTCACATGTGTACTGTATGTTACAGAGTCTGAATAGGGAAATGACCTTGTAGCCTGCAAAAAAAAAAAAAAAAGATCTCAGTCTCGGTCATATGCTCACACATGCAGCTGCATGTGCAGCTACTCTATGCTCACAGACAAACATACTTATAGCATGTATAACTTCTCTTTAGATTCAAAGTGAAAGAAAGGGGGAGGAAGAGAAGCATATAGGGGAGGATGAACTCTGGGCTCTCCCTATTGTCGACTAGGGCTATTTGAAGTTACACATAACCCAGTTACAGGGAAACCACTTTGTGTGTGTGTGTGTCTGTGTGTCTGTGTGTGAGTGTGTGTGTGAGCACACATGAATGTGAAGTTTTTTGGAAATGGAAAGGAAGGAGACAGAGATGAATGAGGGAAGAGGTGAAGAAAGTGAATGAGAATGGAAAATAGAGGTCAGTGGAAGAAAGTGAGAGACAGAGAGCAGGAATGAAGTGAATGGGAGGGAGAGAGGAAAGTGCAGCCAAAGGAAAAACAAAGAGCGAGCACAGCTTGTGAAAGAAAAAGTCAGGACTTCTTTCTTTTAAAGGGATATAAAAATATACTTCTCGCCTTTATGTTTGCTTGAGTGGGAGGGAGAGGGTGTGAAAGACAGGCTATTGTCCTCAGGGACAATATCAGCTCTTTGTTCAGGTTGCTTGACACTGGTGTCACTGTCAACAAGCCACATTAACCCACAGCCGAGAGAGAAACTGTAAATTCATTCAAAACTGTTTCATTAGCAACGTTTTGCTCAGGAGGCTGAACTCTGAAGGGAATAAAACAGGATCATAAAACAGAACAAAACCTCATCAACAAGAAAATATAATGACGAGTGGCGATATGTCAATCCTTTGTATCACTGTCAGTAATGGCCAGACTGGGCCTGAAGATAAAAACTAAGAAATATGTGACCTTTTAGGCAGGCCAATAACTGTATGGCCAAAAGTACATGGACAACCCCTTCAAATACTTTGGTGGGTTTTTAGTCTGGACCTCAGATTCAGTTAAGGGAAATGTAATATTACATAATGCCACAATAATCTGAGCTCAAAGTTCATTGCTAAGTGGAAACAGCAGTCCCACTGTAAGGTCCATTTAGTAGCTGTTCTTTAGCTTTTAACTGTGTCATGCTGTCAGCCTCAGCAGAAAATGTTTGCCCAGTTTTAACATTAAAAATTTAATTCTTCTGTGCATTTTAAGGACTTCTCAAGCCCAAGATGAAGATCGGTGACTAGTGGACCTGGTGGTGGGATTGTTTTATTAACCCATAACGCTGAACTAGTCCAACATTGGAAGCATGGAAATTTAAACATTTATTAATTGGTGACTCTATCTGCGGAGGAAGATCCTGTGATGGGATCAAAACGAGCTACTGAACAGACCTTTCGGTGAGATTGTGTTGTCAATATACATTGAGATTTGAGAAAATTACTCTTTCCTCTTTTAGCATGACACTGGTCTTTTGCGCAAAATTAGATTCATAAAGAAAGTTTCCTCAGTTTGGTGTGGTAGAACGTGAGTGGCCTGCACAAATCGCAACCCCATCCAACGCCTCCAAGATGGCTGTGATCCAGGCCTTACTGCCTAACGTCACTGGGCACCCTCACTCAGGCTCTTGTGGCTGGCTGGGAACAAATCCCTGCAGCCAGGTTCCCAAATCTGGCAGAAACCCAAAGCAGGGGAGGGAGTTAGAACAACATGCTGATGCTCATGGTTTTGAAATAAGATGTTCAATAATCACCTATGGGTGTAAAGGGTGAGGTTCATGTGTCTTTTGGTCATACAGTATATTTTACTCCAGATGTCCCCAACTTGGAGCTTAGGTACCAAAGAGGTAGCAAGATAAATCAATAAAACACCTGGTACCTCACTATTCACATCCTGACCTACTGAATAATTTGTATTCTCAGTTTAAAATATTTCATAGTGGAGAAATTGGAAATGTGATTTCTATTTAGCTTTTTCAATTTGATACATGGTACTTTGGGAATCCAGCAGTTACAAAAGACACCACAGTGAAACAAAGCCTCAAGTTAAATCCAATCCCAAGGAGAAATAAATGACCTGTATCATGTGTATGTGGTAGGTGGTGGAAGAAAAAGAGGGAATGACTGTAAAAAATAAGAGGTGAAACAAATTAGGAGAGAAAAATTGAAAGAATACTTGGACTGTGTGTCATATGTCGTGCCACTGTTGAACGTTGCTCTAATGGAGCAGCACAATGACAGACACGTGTTGGGATGTTTATAGAAAATGTTTCCATTAATCCCAGAGATGTAGATGACAGAGCAAGAATCAGTGCATCTGAAAGATGAAGTCCTTGGATAAATGTCTGCAAAGACCTGAAGTTCAGTATGTCAGGTGAACCCAGGAAAAGTTGAGAACTCAAAGGAAGTTGTAAGCATAGTAGGGAAAGCAGCATCACTGGGGGGAATAGATGAAAAAGGAAACTGAGAGGGGACTGTTTTTTAAAGTCAGTTGAAATAATAATGTAGTATATGTATATGTGTTATGTGTAAACGTCACAACAGCCACAGTAAGATTAGTCACAGAAGATGGAATATTACAGGAGTACGAGTAGTAAGAGCAGTGGTGACAGTACAGTAGAAAGATAAAAACAGCTGTCTGTCCTTAGTGCTGCCAGCTGTGCCCTCGTTGGCTTCTATTGATCCAGACGTAATAATCTGCTGTCATACTGACATATTCATTTATATACTGAGCCACCCTTTGGCCTCTATTGAAGTTCAGTATTAAACTTATGCCACACCTACAGTAACTCCTGGTCATTAACTTATACGATTTAGTCTCAATCGTAATATGTTTCCTTAAGTAGTTTAGGAGTCAGATAAAACATTTTTCCACACCATTTGGCATTACATATACCATCTGTATCTGCTTGTTGAAAGTAATAGCGTGTAAAGTACTGTAACTGGCCAGAGAAAAAGCAACTTGTATAGATACAACACAACACTCCCGTAACAAGTGCTACTGGAGAACATAGAACATATTACTTCTAGTAAAAGATAAAGATGAAATTCCACAAAAAGTACATCCATCCATTTTCTGTACCCGCTTATTCCTTAACCAGGGTCACGGGGATCTGGTGGAGCCTATCCCAGCTCTCTTTCAGTTGGAAGGCAGGGGTACACCCTGGACAGGTCACCAGTAAAAGTACTTCGCTACACTGTTTATGTCTTTGTCCCACTGGGTCGTAGTGCAAACACATTTAAAATAAAGGGCATGCTAATTTCCTGAAATAACCGAGTGTGGTTGTTTTTAGTAATTGTTAATACAAATTGATTAATTTGTTCATTTTTATATGTCAAAATTCAGTGTACAATTTTTAAGGGCTGCACCATTATATAAAATAAATGTATAGAGTATATGTCCTTATAATTCAAACTCACATTTAAATCATGAGCAAAATATAAATAAAATCTAAAATAAAGTTCTGTGGGTTTGAATAATGCTGGCAATAAGTGATGAACCAACCAAACCAACCAAATGTCTGTGGAGTTGAAAAGGTTAAAGGGTCAGTTCACCAAAATTACTAAAAAGTGTATTTTCCCACTTTTTCAAAAGTATCTAACCTTGCAAATAGATTTGGTTTTATTTGCCCACATTTTGACATACCTGTGGCAGCCTTTTGTGCTCACATTTTTAAAACCTGGATAAAAAGACTACTAAGTAGTTTCGATGAAAACATTTGACAAAAAGGTCTGTGGTTAATCCTCAGAAGCCGGGACATTGTTTCTGAAAAGACGTGCTGCTGCTGAGACTTTCAAAACAAGTTCTACTGTAATGTCTGTGTCTGTTTCTGGACACATAACCAGTGTCCTCACCTCAAAGTCACATCTGGTAAATGTCTTCCATGTGTTGGTGCTGCAACCACAGGTCCTGGTTTCTTTTTGTCTGCCAGCACGGGGTCAGAGAGTTTGATTGACTTGTGCCTTGACTCACTCTGGCTTCCAGGAACTCTCTACCACCAACACACATCATCATATCTTGCCAGGCCTGTGTCTGCGTGAATATGTCTCTGTTTGTGTGTCTTTGAGAGTATGTCTGTGCGTGCTGTCTGTATGTGCTTTCTCAACCAGTGCAGCACAGTGTGTTAAATCACATGGTTCGGCTTTTCCGCCACGTGCCTGCTGCTTGGCCTATTTCCATGGTAACTAGCCGAAGTCGTGGGGACACACACACAAACACACAGGCATGTATGCATGCACACAAACATACGCACATATACAGGCCACATACACAGTTCTTGTGCGAGGGCTTGCCAGAGTGATCTCGGTGGTGAGTGGCTGTAGGGTGCAGTGAGAGAGAGGATGTACGATCACACACTCCACACAGGCTCAGCGGGAGACACACTCACACACACACTGTATGCTGAGGCAGAACCTCAGGATGCTGCGCTGTAGAGGAAAAATGGCACACAGGAGCATGCCAGCCAAATCTCTTTATAAATCCTCTGGCAATTTTGGGTTTGTTTGTATATGGATAAATAAATTAAATGCAAATTTATGTTTTTTTTTTCATGCAGATACATATAGATAGACAGATAGATAAATAGATAGATAGATAGATAGATAGATAAGATAGATAGACACATAGACATATAGACAGACAGACAGATAGACAGACTCTATGATAAGTATATGAGCAGACATCGTAATGTTTTCTTCCACACTCTCTCTGATGCATTTCACTTGCCATCCTTGTCACGACGTCCCCCCACCGCCATTCCACCTCCTCATCACCCCCCCACTCGCCACCCCAGTCCCATGTGTCCATTGCCATAGCGACAGCCCACGCTGCTTGCGTCCTCGCCGCAGCATCCCTGCGCCCTTTGGCCTTTTGCCAAGGGGGTGCTGTGGCAGCAATACAACCTGGCAACTAGGCGAGGGAGCTTTGCCAAAAGTGGGGAAGCTATAGGGGAAGAAGGGGGGGGGGGGGGGGGGCACTGCGGCTCTACTGTTAGTTACTGCCCTTTGTGTGTTATGCAACTTCGTGTACACTCATACTGTAGGTTGACAAACACACACAGACTGGCTTTTCATCTCAGACACACACATTCAGAAGCTGTGCAGAGCAATGCTTGAACCAGCATAAGCTCTACATAATGTCCCTAAGTGCTGATTATAAAATGACTTAACAGATTTTTCCACACAGTCTCTGTGCCATATCACTGATGACTAACTGTGTTCTGCTCATGTGCTGAGTTTCATGAAATACAATTAACTGATAATCATGTTTAAATTAATTGATTTTTGGCCACAAGAGGGCAGAAGAGCATCTCAACAAGCTGGCAAATACACAGCCACTTCCTTAGCTTTTACAGCTGCCATGGCTAACATGTTAGCCGGTAGTTGTTTGCTGAAATATGAAGCAGACAAGAATGAAAATTAGTGTTGTGTTTGTCTTTCACCAAGAGAGAGTTAACTGTTCACTCTTCTTCTCAGAAAACAAATGAATAAATACTGTACCCTTAGTTTGCTGTTCTATGTTCAGCTATTGTTGCTAGCTAAGTGCTAACGTTGTGGTTGGAGCCAGGCAGCTACAAAGAGTAATGATGTTTACATTTATGTTTTAGTGTCATAAAGCTTTGAAACTCAATTAACCTTTTTGGGTTAGGCTAGTTAGCTAACATCATGAAGCTATTACCTATAGTCAGTTAAGTTTATTCTAAAATACTAATTATCAACAAATAATTACACTAAATAATCAATAATTACTGATAATTAACCACTAATTACACATAAATAATCACAAATTACATGAAATATTCACTAATTACACTAAAAAACCACTAATTACAGTGAATAACCACAAATTACTGCTAAATAACTACTAATTACCAGTAAATAACCACTAATTACCGCTAAATTACCACTAATTACCACTAAATAACCACTAATTACACTAAATAACCACTAATTACTGCTAAATCACCATTAATGACTACTTAATAACCACTAATTACACTAAATAATTAGTGTAATTACACTAATTACACTAAATAACCACTAATTACCACTAAATAACAATTAATTACCACTAAAAACCATCACAAAAACAGTATATCATCATCAGGACTGGTATATTTTTAAACTAGCATAACTCCAGTTTTAACCCCCTGAAAATAACGTTTAGGATTTTTATCCAAATAGCTAATGATGTTTATTCTACTGTACATAATTTGTTTGTTTATACAGTTTATAAATGTAACTGTTAAAAAGTAAGTGTGTTTTGTTTATTTTGTTCTCAGTACTATTGTTGCATGCATGAGGAGTCCTAACAGCTTGGTCTTTGTGTCTTACAGGCAAAGTGAAAGAGAAAAAAGCAATGAAGGAACCCACACTTGGGAACAGCAGTGCTGCCTAATCAACATTTATCTGACAGAATCTGCCAAAGGAAGCTTTGGATAAGTTCTCATGTTCTCAAGCACAAGCTGCTAAATCCAAGGAACTAAAAAAAAGGAAGACGAAAACAAAAAGCCCACCACTGGCCTCAGCAAGTGGACAGATTTTAAAGTACAAACACGGCTGGAGAGGGGGAGGGTTGTATGGGTGCCAAATTCCCAACCAAGACTCACCACATCTCCTCGAACTACCACCACCACCTTATTCTTCTTCCTCTCTTAATTTTCTCCTCCTCCTCCACTTTTCTCTCATTCTCCCTCTTTCTGTCTCATGGGAGTGACATAGACGCCATCGCTTGGTCTGCTGCCCCGCCTCTTCCCCGCCTCACTGTGGCAACAGGGGCATCCAGGTAGTGATGTCGTGGAAGAGGAACTACTTTGCGTCGGGTGGCGGCGCGGTAGGTGGGGTGCAGGGGCTGGTGACCCCGAGAACCATGACATCTATTGCACCAAGCAAAGGCCTGAGCAACGAACCCGGACAGAACAGCTGCTTCCTCAACAGTGCTCTGCAGGTAAGTTGCATAAAAACATACATGCTGGATGCACTGAGACAGTAACATGGTTTTCTTGGAGATATTTAGAGCCATGTATGAGATCATTCCTGACTGGTCAAGTCATTCCTTTATGAATCTACTGGCTCATGTCAGTTATTTTAGTCTGTTGTTTCAAAAGCTCTAAAACGTTTGGACATATTCTATTAGTAATATTATTTGGAGCGTTTGGGACACTGGAATGAGTGTAATGTTTGTCTGAACTTGCCGAAAACCAGTATGAAGCCAAAAAGTCCCGAGAAACAGTGAGAAACCAAGAATCTGGTGAAGCCTGTAGGTTGGAATCTGTCACTGAAAAAAACAAGATGACTTTGTCAGATTCTGTGTTTCTTTCTTGATAAATGTGGTTAAAAAAATTCTAGACTGATTATCAAGAGCATTTTAATCTCATGGTGATTGCTTCATTTCAAATCCACTGTGCTGGTGTACAGAGCCAGTGCTGTGTCCTCACACTTGCTGTGTGCACTTTAAAAACAGACCTTTTCATACTAAAAATATATAAAATGCAGGCTGTTACAGATAGTAATGCATTATTTAAGTGTGGCACCAGAAATACTGTACTACATTATTGTGACAATAGTGTTTGCTATGAAAAGGGGTTTAAGGGCTGGATTTGTTTCTCTGATCCTCTTCAAATATTTTGCACTTTATTAATTTTTTTATGTGTCTGTTCATTACTACAGTAAAAATGACCCCCTACTTTCTAATCAGCTGTATTTTATAAAGGTTTTAAGGTGCCCTGTGTCTGCATTCTAGTGATTTGTACGAACTGCTCCATACCAACACACACATTCATAGATGCACAGCTCACATGCCCCCTCCCACCTGCCATGCTGCAGTAAATTGATATTTAAGCACGACAGGGATGAGATTAGTGCCATATTAACGGGTGTTCGCGTGTTTCAGGGGGTTTTGGCACTGTTGCTGGTCTGGCCTCAAAGTAGACATCAGTCTGTGTGTAGATGCTTACACTGCGCTGCTACTGCTGCATCTCGTCTCTGTCTTTAAACACACACGAACACACTCTTCCCTCCTCCCAAGACTTCCAGCTGGCACAACTTTTCCTCCACACACACACACACACACACACACACACACACACACACACACACACACACACATATACAGTAAATGCCTCTTGACTACTGGCTTGAAAAAGAGAGAGAGAAGGGAAGCAAAAGGGAGAGGTTGGAGTAAGCTGAAGAGGGAGGGGGGTGATGAGGCAGAAGCTTAGGGAGAGCTGAAGAGAGCAGAGGGATAGATGAGAGGAAGAAAAGTTAGTGAGGGAGGAGAAGAGAAGAAAGAGGGATGAGGAGTATACAGTATGAAAACACTGAGGAGAACGCTGCAGGGGATACTGCTGGGAGAAAGAGTGGAATTAAAGAGTCATATAAGGTAAGAGGAAAATAATGAGTGTTTGTGGGGAGAGGAAGCAAGAGAGAGAACGAATCCAGAGATGGACTAATGACGTGAGGGACATGAAGTTTAGTTGTGAAATGAAGAAAATTCCTGAACAAGGGCATGAAAAACAGTTTCAAATGGGGAGAGAAATGGGCCACTTCACCTGTATACACACATGCACACACAGAGGAGAGGATTGTTAGCAGGACACAGATGATTGAGGATAAACTCAGGAAATGGCTGTTATACAGTGTGTTTCTTTGTGTGTGTTCTTATGTTCATTCAGTTCCAGACAAGCAGTAAGGGGTTAAAGTTCAGCTTAGGACAGACTATATTAGTAATATGCCTGCAACATTTTTTTTTATTATTTTGGACAGTCCAAAGTCCAAAGATATAAAATTTTCTATAATACAGAATGAAAAACTGTTAATGTTCACTTGTGACGTGCAGAAATCAGTAAATCTTTCTGCACTTTTCCTTAAAAACTTTTTGTTGATTAATCAGTTATCAACATTGTTGTCAGCTGATTGTTTTAGCACTGCAGAGGCAGGCTGCATTTAAAGTAAGTGAAATACTCTCTCCTCCTTCTTCGCCTGTAAGGGCCCCTTGAGCAAGGCAGTTAACCCCCTGCTGCAGTGGAGCTGCTGGGTGGCAGCAGCAGCAGCAGTAGCAGCAGCAGAAGCAGTGGTAGCTCTGTGTGGGTCTGTGTAATTTAATGAGAGTGTATGTGCATGCTCAGGAACATTTCACTGTGTACACACAGGTAAAGATTAAATAGCTAAAGGAGTTATAGAGTACACTGGCTTTGATTAAGCTGAAATACATGGGTTCACTTGTCGGGCAGCAGCATGTGTGTGCGTCTGTGCTGGATATGTGTGATGCAGCTGAAAATAGAAAATGAGCATGGAAATCAGAGAGAATATCTTTCATACATACATTTTGGCCATTAAGAGTAAATCTAAAACTAAGTGTAAATATTTCTAATATTTTGTGCAGTTTTGTCTGATCAACAGTGAAATGCAGATTCATCAGCCAGTTCACCTGATGTGTGCTTTCAGGTGTTTTGTCATATGTGAGAAAGGTTTCCAACAGGAATACTGATAGACTCAAAGGGCATTATAAATGAGACATCCTGTTACTGAATATGTGTTGGATTGACTCAGGTGCAGTGTCACAGTATGCTATGAAATCACTTATACAGAGCTACAATCTGCTGCAGTAACTTTAAGATTCAGTGTGACTTCAATGCTCAAATGCCATAAATTTGTTTAGAAATCATTAAAAATAGAATCTTAAAATTTCTTACACCTCCAGAACCTTTTTGTTTGCCTGAAGTTTCCTCAGTACAGATTATTGTCTGTACATTGTCTGGTATGTTGCACACAGGAATCAGTAATAGCTACTTTGGCACATCAGCATGGCAGTTTGTCAAAATGAAAACAAATGAAGGCTAAAACATTGGGGCTAATTTTGTAGCCAGCTAACTCACTATCCTTGGTGTTTACATCCCCAAAGCATTATGGGAACTGTAGTTCTCAAATTTATAGCTTGCCTATTCCACAAACAGAATTTAGAAGAAGACAAACAAATGATATTACACAGAGTCTCAGTGTTCTGATGTTTCTCCAACACCATCTCCTTGTTAAATCCATATGCAGATGTTTGCAGTGTGTTGTGGACATAGACACAGTTACACTGTGGGGTTTGAGAGATGCAGCTGTTTTGATTTTGTTTGATAGTGTAGGTACATTGTGTTGTTGTAGTTTTACACTTTTATTATACAGAATAGGATTTTACCTCAAATTGATCCCAAGGAGCAGCAAGAATAATAAAACCAGCTACAGAACCAAACAAAACACACATTTGTTTTCTAATAAATCCGGTTAAATGAAGGGAAAGGGGAATAAACTCAGGAGTTGTTGAAAGGACTGGGAGAAGGTACAAAGGTCAATGTCGAGGTCAGTTGATGACAAGAGGAAGAAAATGCTGTGGGGCAGGGACAGAATAGAAAAATCACCAGCAAATTTTTTAAAGTTTTACACTGAAGGCTTGTCATGGTAAGAAAAGCACATCTGTAAATAATAATACAACTACAATGGTTATTGTTATTAGTGATACCTTTCTGTATCCAACCACGGTAAAATGTCTGCTATGAAAGGACTATAGACAGACTCGCAGACAGATAACTGAGGTCAAAAGTGCAGAAAAATTAAGATCCAACTGTTGCCATGACAACAGCATCATGTGGTACACAATACACACAGAGAAATGTCATGGCCATGTGTGATAATAGGAATGGGAGGAGTTCGGGTCATGCAGGGTAGAAATCAACCAACACGGGGCAGTAACAGCGAGGAGCACATAGAGCACATTATGACTGAGAGTGAGAACATGTCAGATTAGATTCAATGATGATTCGTGGCTTGTTTGAATGTGACTGGTGTTTTTAAGAGCAATGTGATGCTGATCATTAATGACAGCCGCCTTGTGTACTGAAAGAATTCTACCTTTTTATATTTTTGTAGTTGGATTTGTGCACACATATTGTTTTTGCAACAGAACCTAAAGAAACATTAGGTACCAGTTTATAATAAGGCTATATAATAAGGAGTTTATAAGTCATAACTAACAGCTTTACGTGTAATAACTTCTTTATTTATGCTAACAGTGTTAAACCACAAATTAAAATCAAATAAATGTTAACCTTGCTTTAATCAGGGTGACCCATTTATTTAACCAACAAGACTTACAGAGCATCAGGACCAAAATCAATTTATTGACAAATTATTGACATCTACAGCTTCAGACCATTAAAAAAGCCAATAGCTGACCCCGTAAACTCTGTGTAATGAATGCATTGTCTTGCAAAAGCAATGATTTACAACTATAAATCTGTCATACAATTGAACAACACTCAGCCTGCCTTTAGTTATTCACCCTATATATTCACCCTTATAACCCTAAAACAACTCACATATATTCTTTATAACAAGACAATTCTGTCACATAAAGCAGTCATGACATTAAACATTAACAGTGTTATTACTATAAATATCATTATGTAGAAACACTGTCAATTTTGAAACACTGAATATCCCTCATCCTTCAAGAAAAAGGTAAAAGCAGAGGGAAGGAGAAACAAATGCTAAGAAGATTTGATAGATAGATAGATAGATAGATAGATAGATAGAATGATAGGATAAAGACAGATGGGCATGGAGAAAGTGTGCCCTCCTTGTGGCTGCTGCAGTGCTTTGCAGGGGAGCCAATTCATCACTACCAAATAAACTACAGGGAGAGGAGGGGAAACAGAGGGGGAGAAAGATAGAACGCATACACTGGCGTCAGCATGCAGTCTGTCATCCTCCACCCCCTCTTTTCTCCACCTATCATTCTCTTCTTAACACACATATATATTAGCTTTGTTTCTGTGTGAGTGTGTGTGTGGTCCTAGGCATGAATGATGCAGATCTCAGTCAATGTCTTTTTCAGGGACAGTGCTGTGTCAATATTATCTTTCAGCATGCTGAATAAATGTACTAAACTGAGAGCTCTTTCCTGTAATTATGCACTAGAGAGCGAGAGCTGGAAGGACACAGAGAACTCTGCTTCATAGACAACAACCCTCTACTAGTTTTCATCTGTTCTTGTTCATTTCTTAAGGCTGGTTTGTGCTGGTTGTTTTCTGTCTCTCTGCCCCACTGAATCTCTGCCTCTAAGTCTGTTTTGCTGCTGAAAATACAGAAAGCAGAGAGCACATTCAGTGGGAGCAGTTGGGGAAAACAATTAGCTGAAAATGGCTGAATGCCACGCAGAGATGCAGAGTGGGGTGTTGATTCTCACTTTCACGATACAGAAAGTAATTTGATTTTAGTAAATAATGCTTAATTTTTGAACACTACAGGACACCTTACTGAGCATCACGTTTTTTTTCCCTAATTCCTATTTGACACACGTTAGTCAGGTAATGAATCTAGGTCAGCAGTTCTAAAACTTTCTTCAAACCACAGCACCTCATCAGAATAACTTTTCCTTCCAAATGGTGTTATATCTTGTACTGCCAGTCACTATTTCTGACTGCTGTAACCCTGGAAAATTTGCCAGAAAGCGTTACTTTGACAACTTGCAGTGGAGAGCTGTCATGTCTCTAATCTTAGCTGAGGCAAAGCTGCATATTTAACAAGGTTTTTAATGTGGTGCTTCCCATGTTTCTTGTTTATTTTATCTCTGTGATATATATATTCTGTTTAAATACAGAATATATATATCACAGGTATATATATTCTAGTGTGTACAGTAAATTGTCAGTTGGATCAGTGTATTCATATCCCTATGTAGTGTACAAGGAAGATCTAAGTAAAAAGCAATTTACAATTTTGTAAAAATTCTGTGAAATACACAACTCCTCCACAGGACTGAAAGATCCAGCAACTTTAAGAAACAAGACAAAGAGAAAGTATGGTAAGAAATGGGTTCAAACAGAGAGGGAACAACAGCCTCAGTTCCAGTGGGATCTGTGCTTAAACTCATTTTTCTTGTTTTCCATAAAAAATCATTGTGTTGCATCTCTCAGGTCCTGTGGCATCTTGACATCTTCCGCAGAAGCTTTCGGCAGCTGACCACACACAAGTGCATGGAGGACTCGTGTATCTTCTGCGCTTTAAAGGTAAAAACTCTCTCGTCGTCTGTGATGGCCTTAGTGCAAACCAGAAGCAGCGCTCGTTACTTGTTTTTCTGTGCTGCATTTCTGACACGTTACTTCTCTTCCAACAGCACAGTGACACTTTTTTAAAAAGATTTTCTGCAGAGCATTTACTGAAATGGTGTACTTACATGAGGCAGTAGTACTTTATTTGAGTGTTTCCCTTTTGGGAGATATTTCCTCCACCACATGTCATAAGGCAGTCTATTTTTTACCTGGCTATATTTATCTGACAGTTAGAGTAACACAAAATTTAAAGGCTTTAGACACAAAACCTGAGATACACTCACCTGATATATTTTTCCTTCTTTTCTTTTTTTTTTCTCTGTCATTTTTTTATTCATGTTTCTTTTTTATTAAAGTTTAATCAAGATTTAAAGGTGCTAATGCACAAGAACACAATAGAAACCAACTTAAAAACACACAAATGAAATATATTGAACTGTAATGACAGCAATGTCTAGTGACAGTAGTAGTCTGTAGTAGTAATTTTAGATGCATTAATATCTTTATTATTAGTTGTTGCAATCAAAAGTGTCAGTGTTAGTTGTTCAGCAAAAACAGGCTTTGTCTTTGACTCTTCTAGTGGTGCAGCATCCAAAGTGCCAATAAAGCCTGAAGCCCAGGCAAGTCCAAATTTTTTGTCTGGATATACCCAACGGTATATTAAAGAGACCTAATAAAGCAGCAGGGGAGATTCTTGTGGTGGATGATGACGGCTCTCTTCCATACCTTTGACTGCTCACTTTAGAAAAGGAGAAACAAGCGAGTATTCCCACACAGAGTGAAGAAAGAGTACTGTACCTGCTTTATTTATACTTCCAACAGTAAAACTAAAATATAGAATAAAGGTTAATGTATAGTATGATGATACCTGCGTATCATTTTGTGATGTGTTAACTTCCCCCCTGTCTCTAACTGACCACCTGTCATTAATCAGCTTTGTCTCTCTGTCTTTATTGTTCCTGCCCCTTGTTGCTTTTTTTCTTTCCCCTTGTCATTTGGTCTAAATCCACATAATGTGGAGTTGCAAAATTTCACTTCACTCAAACACTAACTCTATCCTTGCTCACAATTAATATTTTTGATGTAATTACTTGTTTACCTTTAACCACTTAAGTGCAGGACTTTTTCTTGTAACAAGGTATTTTTGTCTCTGTGGTGTTGCTCACTCTTCTTTCACCTTTGTGCAGAATGTAGCAGAAACTATTTCCCTGTAAAGATCTGCCTTACAGTGCGTGTTCAGAAACAACGCATGTAAAAACTTTTACCACATAGTTACAGGTTGAATCACTGTTGTGCTCCAGCTGCTGCTGCTGAGAGAAAGTAGCCAAACAGAAGATGCAGATCATCATGAAACCCTCATAATGAACAAGTCTTATGCAGCTCTGCTCCAGCCATTTGTTGCATCAATGATGACAAATCTGTGTCTGAGTGAAGGGAAGTGTGTGTAATGTGATGTGGTGTAGCAGTGTGTGTAGATGTGTGTGTCTGTGTGTAGCAGTGTCGATGTGTGTGTTCTACACGCTGCTCTGTCTCCAGCGCTTCTCTGTAATTAATTGGCTGACTGAAAGCGCTGAGCTAGCAGAGCCCACGCTGGGATGCTACACACACACATAAACACGCACACACACCTACGCATACACGCAAGTCTTACTTGCAATGCTGCACACGTTAGGCTGCTCCACACATGCACTTTGTGATGCTCACAAATCACCATGCCTGGAAGCTACACACACACACACACACACAAAAGCTTGTGGGCACGTTGTGTGTGAGTCAGCTGTGGGTGTACGAATCAAAGGTATTGTCCCTGTGTTAAGTGTTCACATTTTCCCGTCAGTTTCCATTAAGCGTCCTGCCACTGTCTCTCCTTTGTCTGAAATGAACAGATATAGTGTTGTTCTTACAGTCTGGTTGTAGCTGTAGCCCCCTTGGCAGCACAGATAAAAGTCTTTTTGAATAACTGGCTTAGACACACACTAAATGAACTTTAATGCTGTTTTAAATTTTCAAACATCCATTTTAAAGAACCAAAGAGATAAATGTTGATTATGGATTCTTTAATTTTGGAGGGATTTTGTATGAATTTCAGTTTATCTGCAGCTGATAAAGACGCCCGGTGTTGTAGTAAACATAAGTTCAGAGGCTGCCTGTGGCTATCCCTCTAGAAAATCACTGCAACACTTTATCTCTCTCAACAACAAAACAGTCACACACACTTAGATGCAGATACCTGAACACACACACTGCAGGGAACGTGAAGAGAGAAGAGAAGGATGGATAAGGAAGGAGAAAGATGAATGAATATGGGAGTTGGTGTAGATTGCTCCTGTCCTCACACTTAGAGCGCTGCACACATGCATGGATACACACACACACACACCTTCCTCTCTTACTCACTCTGCCTCATCACTCCCTGTTCTTGTCCCCCCACCCTCCCCCTCTCCTCCCTCCCTCCATCTCTCTGTAGGGTATATTCCCCCTCCATTCTCCTTGGCGCATTGCTGCAGTCAGCACAGCCACCATAACACACACACAGACACACACCCTATTGCTCACACATTTCCCTTTTCCTCTTCTCTTTCTCTGGTTCCCTTTCTCTCTCTCTCTCTCTCTCTCCCACACACACACACACACACACACACCCACACACACACACACACACTGCTCCCTGTCAGCATGACTGCATTACATTTCCCACTGCCAACCCTCAGCCTCAGCCTGCACACACTCAGCCACACTCACAGCCTGAAGCTTCATCTTTTAAAACATTTTCACTCCATATGATCACAACCATCTTGGTACTAATCAAATCAAAAATGACAAATAAAATGAAATATGACGATGGCCTGTCAACAACTCCAGGAAGTTTTATACAGATTAATTAAGTGTGAAGATCTCGCTTTAGTTTGACACGTCATTAACTCATTGTGAACTTCACCTTTTGTGTTTGGAAAGTTAGACAATCCAATAACAAAGAGGGAGTTGTGGTTAAAGTAAAATAAACTAAGTTCTGGTAACGTTTAGGTTTTATATGGAGAGGTGAAGTTGTCACAAGAGTTACTTCAAACCTGTCTGCTGCCATAACTGATAACAACTCTCTGGTTGTACAAATTATTTGTGTACAAGTGTAATTTTTAAGTGACAGAGTTGGCTACTTTACAGTGGTCTCCTTCCAAAGTACTGACTTTTCTTATCACAGCTCCACTGTGCTACAGTAACTACTGAAATCCAGCAGTCACCAGAAGTGACTGAGCTGTAATTTTCCATCATCTGACTTAGCTCAGTCACAATGCAGCCTCTGATCGGCTTTTTTGTTTTAAAGACTATTTTAAACCACTAGTTTTGTAATTTTTAAAAACCTTTTCAGTTAGTTTTTCCTCTGTTAGCCACACAAAGATGAGCAATTCTGTGCAAGATCCATCCATTTTCTATACCCACTTATTCCTTAACAAGGGTCCCAGGGATCAGCTGGAGCCTATCCCAGCTCTCTTTGGGTGAAAGGCAGGGGTACACCCTGGACAGGTCAGCAGTCCATCACAAGGCCACATAGAGACAAACAACCTCACACACTCACACTCACTCCTATGGGCAATTTAGACCTGACATGCATGTTTTTGGACTGTGGGAGGAAACCGGAGTACCTGGAGAAAACCCACAGGGAGAACATGCAAACTCCACACAGAAAGGCCGGGTTGTGAACCCACGACCTTCTTGCTGTGAGGCAACAGTGTTTCTGTGCAAGATAATGTCTGTAATTCTTGCAGTTTGCAGTCAAATATATGTTTATCAGAAACATATAATCATTAGTGTATATTAGTGTTACATGTATGATTTGTGAGTTTCCACAGGGATTAACAGAGTCTTATGAAGGCTTATCTCTTATTAAGTGCTGCAACTAATAATAATAATAATTATTATAATTTATTAGCATTTGATCTGTCATTATTGTCTCCATTAGTCAGTTGATTGGTAGATAAAACTGAAAAATCCTATTTTCCCAGTGACAGTTTCCTACATTCTAAGGTGATGTCTTCAGGTTTCATGTTTGTCCAAACAAAGGCTTAGACTCAAAGATTTTCAGTTTACTGCCACGAAACATAGAAAAGTACCAACTCCTCACAGTTTAACAGCTTGATCTAATAAATCTATTAATCATTTGATCAAACAGTATATCAAAGCTGTATTCTCTGCTGAGGTTATGGTCTTGATTTCACACTCATGCACAAGTAAAAGGAAGCAGTGTGGATACAAACAGATGATTCATGTGAACTGTGACTGTTAGAATATCTTTGCGTCACTTAATTGAGTGTTTCTCAGTCCTCAGGACATAGAGCATGTGCTGGTTTTCAGTGCAGTCATCTAATCAGTGATTGAATTACCGCTGGGACAGAAAACCAGCAGCACTCTCAGTCGACAGTCCACTGGCCACTGCTCCGAGACTTCGCACTGACTTGTGTTTACTTCACTTTTGAGTTGTTTTAGTTTGGGTCAACAATAGTTCCTTGGTTTAGCTTTTTCCAGCTGAAAATTCTTACCAACAAAGAATTAGGTCATTTGTATCCGTTGGCAATTTGGAGAAAGTCATCCATGCTTTTATCTCTCCCACTTAAGATGTTTGCAGCACTCTTCAGCCCAGCCTCAGTCAAAAGTTCCTCCCCCTTTCTCTGCTTGAACTGCATGTTTAGTTTGTTTAGACTGCATATGGCGTTCAGAGTTACCTGGACTAACCTGTATTTTTTAAAGAATCATTTCCAAAGCTGGTTCGTCTGGTACTGCACTACTTGTACTAAATTACTAAAGCTATTGCTGCTACTGCTATTTTTACAACCAGAAATAGTTTGCAACCAGCAAAGCAGAAAGTACTCAGACAGCACTTCCAAGTTTGCACTACACTCTAAAAGTGTAATTTGAAGAACAGTGTTTGTTCTGCGTCTGGATCCAGATCAGAGTACACATAATGAAAGTCCTGCTGGTTGACTTATGATATCCAAGATTTTTGAATCATGCAGGGCTTTGTACATGGAAAAATTATGCAGAATTTCAGAAATGCAATATCAATGAACAAATTAGAATAAGTTTTTTTCAGGTCACCCAAATAATTTGTGTAACAAATTTGTTGAAAATTGTGTAATATTTGACAAATTTGTATTTGAATTTCCCAATGATCATAAAAACCTGTTAGATCTAAATATGTGTTATTGAACAATCCAGGGAAAGATAAAAAGAGAAAAAAAGGAAGAGTTTTGCTCTTTCTAAAATCCCTTTATAAATGAACACATCATGTAACTAAAGGGGTCAAACTAGTAACCACTTTGTCAGAGGGGACAAAAATAATGCGTCCTCTTCCATATGGAAATGAAACAACATAATTAGGGCAGAACAAAAAACAACGAAGGCTTATTAATGAGGTTATAGTCCTGGTCTGGCACTTGTTTGGACCTGCATAAATGTAACCAGTGTAAAAAAAAAAACTTTGTCAGCCTCTATCAAACTGACACGTCCTCCTCTGAATGCTGCCCTCGAAACACACTTCAGTGGCCTAGCTTCCTCTCTGAGCCCCCTGCAACACTTTGATTTGGTTTCTATTTTACTGCTACAAAGCACTCTGAGAGCTGTTTTTGTCAGAGAAAAGTGCACTACAAATACTATTTATTATTGATATGGTCTGATATTAAGGCCAGTTGTGCTGCGAAGGATTTGTTTTGGTCCATTCTGGGTTTTGTTGTGCGGAAGTTTTGTCTTGATTTACTAAACAAATGTATTTAGAGAGTTTTGTGTATATCTGAGAGAAATAGAGTAAATGCACAAACACATGGATATGGCATATGGTACATAATATACGTGGCAAAGATGCACTCCAATAATACATACATACATTATCCGTATTTGTGTGTATGTGTGTGTGTGTGTATTTGCAGAGTATCTTTGCTCAGTTTCAATTCAGCAGTGAGCGAGTGCTGCCATCAGATGCACTGCGGAGCGCTCTGGCCAAGACTTTTCAAGACGAACAACGCTTTCAGCTGGGCATCATGGACGATGCTGCCGAATGCTTTGTGAGTCTGCAAGACACACACACACACACACACACACACACACACACACACACACACACACACACACACACAGTAGTTGCCTAATATTTTTGTTGTTCTGAGATCATAATAACTAGGTTTTATGGGTAACTGGTGTAAAATCCTGACTTTTTTCATGATATAATGTTGATTTTCTAATAGTTTCTAACATGAAAATAGAATTTCTTATAAAACAGACACCAGTGCAGCCAATTCACAAATCACCATTAAAAAATTTTATCTGGGTCCTTCGTCTCATGCAAACAATCAACAGGGAACGGGGCCTAGTATTTTACACACTGTGGGTGTCTTATTTTGGAACGGACTGTATCATGTTTGAAAACTTTTAGACGTTGTCATTAGTCACAGGTTCTGTTATTGTAATGTCTTTAGACCTTCTTGCTTTTCTTTCTTCCATTTCAGTCACTTTTCATACCTCTTTCTCTCTGCCTTAGTGTGTCTGTGTGTGTGTCTTATGTGTGTGCCTGTGAGGCGCTGTCTGATCGATTGGTAGTAAATGTGTTCAGTCAGGGAAACCGCTTCTTATAAAATATAGACGCTGCGCCCACGGTCCGATTAACAAGATCACCAACAGAGAGAAAGAATCAAAACACACATACTGTACATATATGGATAATATAAGCAAACACATATGTCAACTTAACACACGATACGCACATTATTTGATTTCAGTGTCGACTTATGTGTTTCTCAGGAGAATCTCCTGATGCGTATCCACTTTCACATCAGCGCAGAGAGTAGAGAGGACATCTGCACAGCCAAACACTGTATACCACACCAGAAGTTTGCCATGACTCTGTTCGAACAGGTAGGAGATTGCTCAGTTACACTTTAACGCACCGCTACATGTTTTAGTTTTGAGGTTTTAATTTAAAAATAATTACCCACACAAACTTTTCTCAGAACATGATGTCCCGTCATCAATATCAATCTGAGGATCTATTTGTGTTTGCAGTGTGTGTGTAACAGCTGTGGAGCCACATCAGACCCCCTGCCCTTCATTCAGATGGTTCATTACATCTCCACTACATCCCTCTGGTAAGACCAGACACACACCTACACACACACACACACACACACACACGCTCACTGCACGCACACTGCAGTAAATCTGGCAGCAAGCTGAGGCTGTGTGGTAGTAAGGGAAGGTACAGTGCATTCTCTTCTTCCTTCACGGGTCCCTTCTGAACATTGAAATATAAGCTCATACACATGAATGCACACACAGTAGGTTCATGCATATGCAAGAGCAGGTGAGCTTTTGCATAATGTCTATAATGTTAACCTTTACATCCACACATAGGCAAATCTACACAGAGGAGAAGAGTATGCGCCTCCTCAGAGCTGTTAAAAAAAAAAAAAAAAAAAATCACGCACGCTTTGAGTCAATGAAATAAGGAATAGGGGAAGTAATCAATCAGCTGTTTGATTCAGCAGACCCAGGGGCGACATAAATCTATAAGTGGAACAGTGGGTCGGAAAGACTGCGAGCGAGAAGGAAATAAGAGGATATATCACTCTATATCCTTTTTGGAAATGGAACACAGTAGAGGAAATAGAGGGATGAATGGGGGGCAAAGGTACAAATAAACACTCTGTGTCAAGGTAGTTGTGGGGCACAGCAGTGTTTGTTCGTGTTAGCACTGCTAAGCTATTTTTACCTTTAGTTGACCCTGTTGTTTACAGTTGAGATAGCCAAATATGCAAAAGTCAACATGAGTAAAATAATCAGAGGGCTTTGTGAGCCTCACATCTGCCTGAAATGGGGAGGTTCATTTAAGGCTTGTAGAAAGAGAAAGAGGAGGAGAGGAGAGGATGGGGGGGCAGAGAGATTTGGATGGGTTTTAAAATCGTTATTCTTAACGGAATACTTCACTAGAAAAAACAATGCTGATTCATTGCACACATAATCCTGTACATGGTTCCAAGCTGCAGACAAGCTCTCACAAGTTCATTTGGTATTCACAGATAACAATAACATAGATCTGAGTTTGCCCTTCAGAGGACAATTGTTCTTAAAAGGGGTAAATGCGGCTTAGCATTAAAGTGTCATTGTCTTAAGACTTGCTGAAGGAGATTTTAAAAACAGCTTTCTTCCACAAGTGTAAAGCTTTTTAATCAATTATTTTACCGTAGTTGTAACCATAACAATAATAATAGTTCTGTGCTGTTATCGCTCCCTGTTGTCTTTTAGCTCAAAGATCATGTCAGTCAAGCCTGAGTTAGAAACCTGCTCAGAATACAGCCACAATTTATGACTGTTAAATTCTTGCTTCTGCTTCTTTTCTTCTTTTGATTTTAAGCCCAAACAATATTCAGGCTTCGTAATCGGTCTCAATCGGGGAAACAGTCATTCCCTGAGTGTGTTTTTTTATTGTTGTTTTTTGTGTATTGCCGCAGTAACCAGGCAGTAAGGATGCTGGAGTGCAGAGAGAAACCCACACCAGACATGTTTGGAGAACTGCTCCGAAACGCCAGCAACATGGGAGACCTGCGCAACTGCCCTGTGAGAGTACACACACACACATTCACACAACATATGGACACACATTTCAGTCTGCACACTGTGCACTCTGCAGCTTGAGACTGGTGTCTTCAGTGCAGGGAACGTGCACATGCAAGAATGTATCAAACGAAAACTTTGATTAAAAATTTTTACTGGAGTTTTTTCCCAGAAAAAATGTAAAAGAAAATCATATTTCAGCAATAGAATTTTCAGTGTAACAAATTTCATGGTTTCATCATATGCTGTTTCTTTTTTCCCCTTTTTATTGTGTTGCATAATCGTTTGCATCAATCTCATTTGCATGTTCTTCTCATTTGCTCTTCACTTTCCATTACTGGAAACATTTTCTGAGTTGTCCTCATCGACCTCCTTTACAGTAAACCTTGGTGATCGTCATGTTCGTGCAGCAGGAAACAATAGAACATCTGGGCATGCAGGGAGAAAGCTATTTAAACCAATGTGTTCCTTTTAAAAGTGGGTGTTATTAGGTGAAAATTGGTGAAGAAAAAAATTAAAATAAAGAAGCAGAAAATACACAGAATGTAGCATCAAAGCAAGATCCCCTTGAATGAAAGAAAGAAAGGACAAGACTAAAAAAGAGAGAAAGAGAAGTGTAGGCAGTGATGGAGGTGGACATAGGGATGTTTATAGCTGCTTTGTTCTGCAGCTTTGTGCGTTGTTTTGCCACACACAAAGTGCCACTGCTGACTGGATCCAGCTTGGCCCCAGTCATCCACCCTTCTCTGCCAAAGTGTCCGTTCAAAGAGCCTCCTCGCTGTGCATAGTCAAGCGGCTCCCCCCTCTCTCCACACAGCAGCACCCCCACCACGTCCACTGATGCAGCCACGCTAAAACACACCAAGAGCTTATTGGAGGTTCAAACTCTGCACAGTCCTGCGGGAGACACACAATCTGCTTCTGTTTATCTTCTATCACTTGCAGCGCTGATCTTTTGTTAATACCACCTTGGGCTTTGCTCAAACACAGTGATGGTATTTAGATGGGAGTGAGGCTGTTAGAAGATGCTGTAGGTGCCAGATTGAAGATAGGAGACAGAGTTTTTGGTGCCAGAGTTAACAGAGGGAATTGAAACTCTGGATAGATTATTTTTAGTTATTTTAAATATGTTTAGGGAAGAGCTTTTCAGATCTTGTACTACTTATGAATTGAATAAAATTTGTATTATTCTTATTGGATGTGGTAAGATCCTACAGGAACACAATTGGCTTTGTTGGAGGTCAAGTCATAGTATTTCTAGTATTAATCACAATGTAACAATAACGGGACCAGGATGTAGTGACTCTGACTACGAAAGTGTTACCAGCAAAATGTATTTAAAGTATCAAATGTATTGGAGTATTACTGTTGCAGCAATGTGGAATTATACCTTTACTACTTTACTACAAGCTTGATTTACTGTGTTTGAATTACTTTTTATATTTCTGGGTAGTTTAGTCTGCACAACACTGCATTATATTTCATAGTGACCATTTATATGTATAGGGTAGCTAATAACTGTCACTTTCAAATAAATGATATGTAGTAAAAAGTAGGATTTATCTCTTAAATGTAGTCTCTCAAAGTAGTACACAAACATTGTACTCACTAAGTCATACCTATTGCTGAGGTCTGAGGAATCACTAAATAGAAATCTGAGCAGTAAGGTAAGTATTTGGAAGCGAAAACATAGGTGAACAGGAAAATTATTACCCGGACTTTGTGTTGGACCTGATTGTTGTTGCACAGTATTGACAGAATATTACCAACATGTCAGGTATGCTCATTTTTGGTTTCGCCTCCAAACAAAGTGGGTTAGAAACTAAGTCCAATCAACTGACTGTTTGCGTTCGTTTCACAGTCGACTTTAGTTGTAACAATGTTGTCACTCTCCCAGCAATAACTGTCGTGAGTGCAGTGTTATCATTACTGGCCCAAACTACCAAACTAAGATCCAAGCTGTAATAAGCATCATCCGTTAAGTATGTTAATGTATTACCACCTCTTTATTGAAGTGTGGGTGTTTTCAGGTTCACCAGTCCTACCTCAGATTCCATCTCACTGATTAAAGTGGCATTGTCTTTATTTCTGTGCTGTATGAGTCATGAAGAAGCAGAAGCACAAACATTTTGCTAAAGTTGTTTCATTTTGCTGTGAAGAATGCCAGACTCAGCATTCTGCAAACCTACAGTATGCTTTGACCAGCAGCACTATTATATAACCCACACTCTCTTAGAAAGGGCTGTATAACCACAGCAGAAAAAAATGAAATCTTTGCATATAAGATTCTGAGACGAGACTGCGCCGATCAATGTTGTATTATGAAGCCGAGCAAATCTGTTTGTACAATCGTTTGATGAACGACGTTGTCAGCGGCTGTTCTCAGCAGTGAGACAGCACAGAGACCTAACTGAGGATATGTGTCTGAAACTAACAGATAGCCTGTGTCTCAGTGGTGTGCTGTTTGGCTGCTGGTCCCAGGCTTGTGTTTGTGTCCCTTTCTGAGAATTGAGAAGCAGACCCTGGCAAAATACCTTCCTGCCATCTCTGGTGCCAGAGCAAGACAGCCCGCCGCCCACAAAGGGAGAGTTCTGTGTGTGTTCGTGCATATGCGTGTGAGTGTTTGGCAAAGTGTGGGGTTGCCAGGGTGTTCTCAGGCTGTTTCCGAGCCTGTTCTGCCAGCACTGCGTGCATGCGTGTGTGTGCGCATGTGTGTAGGCCGCTGTGTGTGTGTGTTTCAGCTCTGCGGTGGGTCATGACTCAAAGGAAGGATTCAGAACACACGGTTCTGAACTCAACAGAGGGCCCAAGGGACAAAACAACTCAGCACACTACTTCTTCCTTCGGTTGTCCTTTGCTCTTACAGTCCTTTCATCATCTTTTTTCTCTGGATTTTTATCTCTGCCCCTCATTCTAATACTGTTCACTTCATGTGTGTGTATCTGCATACAAACACGTATTCATCGCTGCCATATGAAGGGATAATTTGCACCACCTGTCACACTTGTGCCTCATAACACAGGGTAAATACACCTGTTTGATGACACTGATCGTTCTTGACCTCCTTCTATCACAGAGCAACTGTGGGGAGGTTTTACGTATCCGCCGGGTGCTGATGAACTCACCGGAGATTGTGTCCATCGGGCTGGTGTGGGATTCAGACCACTCTGACCTGGCGGAGGACGTCATACACAGCCTAGGGACCTGCCTGCGTCTGGGAGATGTAAGAGAATCACACGCACATTCTGCACACACATTATACAGATTATATGCTCCTTAAAACACATTAACATACGTTATGTATGCCTTCCCCAGCAGCCATGCCTGTACGCCCAAATACACCGAGAGAAGACACTAAATGTGTTAGTAAAAAGACAAAAGTGATTTATGTTAGTGGCTAATGGTATAAATCTGCAGAACCACAGTACTTTGTGTTTAGTGCTAATGAGTGTTAGCATGTTAACATTACATCCAGGTCAGAAGTTCAAATACCTGTTTGCACACGTGCAAGGATGGAGATGCACTTTATAAATGCAAACACGTTCACAAGGACGCACTTTATAGTTAATTGTAAATACAGAACATAAATATATCTATGCTTCCAAATTCCATCAATGCAGTTCCAGCACAGTGTGAAAATTAACACAGAAGTGACCTGGCTCCCTACAGTATCTCCTGCTGCGCCTCACACAAGTGTTGAACTCCTGATACTTTGTGTCCTGACTGGGCAACGTTCATGCATTTTAATGCAAATGTGTGTATGTGCATCTGTAGCCTCATGCTGAAGTGAATCAGTGAATAGGAATATGTTAAAGTGAGTTAAGTTCTTCATTCTATCTTTTCTCTGCCTGTTTTTCATGTTTTCATTTGTGACATGAAGTTGGTTGTTAGATATCATCTATTGAATTTTCTGCTTTTGTGTAGTTGTGTGGATTAGAAAAACTGAATCCATTTGCCTGTCTCTCTCTTCTCTTCTTTCTCTTTCTCTTTTTGTCTATTATTGTTGATCTTCTTTCCTTCCTTAGATTAGCTTATTTTTGTGAAGAAATAATTCCTTTATCACAATAAATAACCATTTTAAATATCTGAATTATGTATCTTTACAATATTTGCTTTTTATCATTTATATTAATGTTAATTGAGCATATTTGAGTTTGGGGGTGTTTTTCAGACAAAAGAGGCAATGTGAAGATGTCACATTAGCCCTGACATTTTGAGACTAATGAGTAATTGACAAAAAAAAGTAATCAGTAATTACAGGTTTACATAATTTGTCATTTACTGTATTAAACTCTGTGCGTCTTTGTAACAGCATGCAAAGATAAGGTACATCAAAATGCAATAAAGTAGGAAAGAATTCATTTCATCATTTATGGTCTATGTATAAAATGTGTGCAGCAGTATTATCTGCAGCAGGTAACATTACTGAGGTGTCAGTCTGAGATGTGTGCATTATTTCTGCATGAGCAGCATATATGCAGCACCGTACAGTGTGCAGTATACAGTATAAGGAATTTGAGAAACTGCGGTGTGTGAAGGTTTACTGCATTTAGCATATATACTAGGTGAGCAAAGATATACATGTATTCACATTAACTCGTGTGTCTTTGTCCCCTCCTCCTGCACACCTCTCCCTGCATCTCTCCCTCGTGCCCTGTCTCCTCCTCCCCTCCCTCTTCCCTCCTCTCTCTCTCTGTAGTTGTTCTACCGTGTGACAGAGGAGAGGGCTCGCCAGGCGGAGCTCTACTTGGTGGGCATGGTGTGCTACTACGGCAAGCACTACTCCACCTTCTTCTTCCAGACCAAGATACGCAAGTGGATGTACTTCGACGACGCCCACGTCAAAGAGGTGAGACACAGTTTGGAGTCTGCATGCTGCAACATGGGGAGGGTTTGCTGTACAGTATCTGCTGCATCTCCAGTTGTGCCTGTGAGAGCAAGAATGACTGGAACTAGGCTGTGTGTTACTTTAAGTGCTGCATGGTCAGTTCTTTTGCAGTGGGAGCAGCTTGAGACTGATTATGTGTTTAAGGTTTAATCCTTTGTTTAAACCACAGCACAGGTTTTACTGTTCAGACTGGTCTTGTGATGTAATACAGCATGACAGCATGAGTTATGTTCTGTAAGGCTGGAAAATGTTTTGTGGTGAATGAAAGAAGGGAAGATGGGTTTGTTTGTTGTGTCAGAATTTGATATAAAGTGAATCTATATGTCCTTGACTCTGTCAGTAACAGTGCACACTGTGGGTCATATTAGATTATTGAGCTAATGAAAAAGGGCACACAGCAGCACAATGTGTGTTTGACCTTCTACTTTTGGTGGAATATGCGTAATGTTATATCTTAATACAGATAGATTTACTTTCTCTTCGTGTGTGTGTGTGTGGGGGGGGGTTTATATATATATATATATATATATATATATATATGTTTATGTGTGTGTTCCCTTGCTGCACATTCAGATTGGCCCTAAGTGGAAGGACGTGGTGTCTCGCTGTATCAAAGGCCACTATCAGCCCTTGTTGTTGCTCTATGCTGACCCCCGTGGGACGCCGGTGATACTGCAGGAGAGCCCCAACCCCTGTACTAGCTCCAACCCGCAGCTGGAGCTCCAGCACTGCAGCAGCAAAGCTGGTTACGACAGCGAAGACTCTGGTACAGCAAAGATGACACAGTCTTCTACAGATCAGATGTTTTGTGCATACTGTCCAGGGCAGCATAGGAAGATAAAGCCTTAAAGTTTTGACCTTCTACCTTACAATCCAACCTCTTCTTCTGTATACTGCAGAACTCATTTGCCTGTGTTTGACTGTAAAAATGAAGAGGCACAATTAAGTAAAGGTCATCTCACTTTCTCTTTTTGCACTCAGGTCGGGAGCCATCCATATCCAGTGATACCCGTACTGACTCTTCAACGGACAGTTCGAGCCATCGCACCTCTCGCAGTCGATCTCTCCACCAGTCCACAGGAAGCCACCTCTCCAGCGAATCCCAGACCACAGTGGTCTGTAATTACGACATCAGCACCCCGCCGCACAGGGCTGACGCTGGAGGTAATACTGCAAAGCCAGAAGAAAAGTTATCTGTACTCACAAAGTGCAGCTGCACCTTCAGTCAGCTCACCTTGACAGCACCAAACAACTGCAAGTACACCAGTGGCCACTGTGTTTTCAGGGAGTAAAAGAAAGTGATAAACTGCGGTACTTGTGGAAATGACATGAGTTCTTTGTGCCCTTGTTTCATCAGTGCACAGTCTTCAGGTTATGCGCCTCATTAGTGGTTATGCTTATATTTACTTGCACTGCTGCCCACATAATTGCCCCCTGTGGGATAAATAAAAATCTTACTTGATTTATGTTCTCTGTCTTTCTTCCCTCTTCTCCCACCTTTAGAGTCAGCAGTGGAGGGTCCTGCCCACCCTCCTTCTCCTCCACTGCAGGAGTACAAGGAGACAGCCGTCTTCCTCCTCTCATCCCGCCGGCCACTCACCTCCTCCTCTTCCTCCTCTCGTCCTCTGTCCTCCTCCTCTTCGTCAGGAGTTGGGGGCTGTGAGGGCGGGGTTGGGGGCCCCCACTGGGAGGATGAAAGCACCAGCAGTGAGAGCAAGTCCAGGTATTGCACCAGTGGCACACATTGACTTTAGACATCCTGCCTTTGAGTTCACATTTTATTATGGAAACATGCATATTACTTTATTAACACTGATACATAATCCCTATTATAGTTTAGCTAGTTTTAGATACTTTAGCCTGATGAAGGTTTTGTAGTAGATGTATAGTCACACCGTCCATTTGACCGCAGCCATGAGCTCGAAATCTAAACATTTACCATCTGCAAATATACAGTATCATATGTTGAGAGCCATATTGCCACACTAAAACAATGTTTGTTGTCATAAAAATGGTCAAAAGATTTATGTGGTATCCTGACTGACTAGTAGTTTTGTAGGTCATGTATTTTTACTCTTTCACTTCCCTCTAAAATGAGTTATTCTCCTTTCTTTGAAGAAGGTTTTACTCAGAGATACATTTACATCTTTTGAGTACTTCTCAATGGCCACTGAGCTTTTATTTTGATAGGACATTGCAGTATTCCTACCACTCCTTAAATCAGGTAACATCTTGGTTTCTAGTTCTTCTGGAAGCCGCTACAGGCCAACCTGGAGGCCCCGGAGAGAGGCGCTGAACATCGACAGCATCTTTACCCGGCAGAGAGGCTCCTCTCTGGGCTACAGCACCCAGCCTGGTCCCTCTCTCCCCCCAGAGCCCCAAGACTTCCACCCTCTAGTGGGACCCCCTCCACCAACAAAGTCAGGGCTGCAAGAGGTGGTGGGGAGGGGGATCGGGGAATTGGAGGCAGGGTTTGGGCTGGTTGGGCAGCCCAGGTCTCTGGGCAGAGGGCGGACGATGGGTCCCCCTGCCCCTCCACCTCTGAGAGGGGTGGAGCACCAACCACGTCTGATTCAGAGGATGGAGAGTGGCTACGAGAGCAGTGAAAGGAACAGTAGCAGCCCTGATAGGTAGGAGACAAATAAGTTACTTTCCTTTTCTGTCACTCACTGTACTTCTCTCTCTTGGCTTTTCTGTCACTCTTGTTTTTCTGCTCAGTTTGACTTTATCACCATTAAATACAAATATGACAACAACAACAACAAATGTCATACTGGAGTGGTTCATAACAGCAAATCAATCAAGAACACATTTGTCTGTATTGCCTGTCTTCTCAACACTTTCTGCACTTTGTCTCTTTCTTGCTCTCTCTCTCAATGTCCTTTGCCCCAACAGGGAGGTGGGGCAGCAGAAACGAGTGCTGATGTCAGGACCTTCATGGCGTTCAGTGCCGAAGTCAAAGAGCAGCGGTGCCATCCTGCAGGAGCTGCCATCACCCAGCTGGGTTAGCAGCACCAACACAGGTGTGTATGTGCATATGTGTTTGCATTTACCTCCAACACCCTGATCCAATTGATTCACACATTACCTTCCATGTCCTATTGGTATGTGTGTGTGTGTCTTTAGGCTCAGGGCGCAGTGAGCTGGATGAGCTGCAGGAGGAGGTGACAAGAAGAGCCCGTCAGCAGGAGCAGCAGAAGCGGAAGGAGGCAGAGCGGGAGGCTGCCATGGGATTTAATCCCAAACCCAGCAAATTCATGGACCTGGACCAGCTCCAACACCAGGGTATGGATTGAAGAGAAAAACAGAAAGTGAAACAAGGGTGGGAAGGTTAGAGGAGCAGAAAAATATATGTGGGTGATTCAGTGTTTATTGTGAAGGAGTTTAAAGGGTCAGTTCACCCAAATTCAAACATATTTCCCCATTAACCTCTAGTTGTATCTAGCAATGCAGACAGTCTAGATTTCATGTCCTCAGGTTTTACGATGTACACCTCTGAGTTTGCTGTGTCCACTTCCACACTTTTAGTGTGAATGTAATTCCATTTTTGATCATCAGAGCAGTTTGTAGAAATGTTACTATCTGAGGTCTAAGCCACATTATCTGCATAGCTAAATGCCAGAATCACATTAAAGGAGAAAATGTGTTTTTATAAATTTGTGTGAACTGAACTTCTAAAAAGAAGGTCAAAGGACAACTTTATTTAAAGCTACACTGGGGCAACATTATGCTTTGATACCCTAGACAGCAGCCATTGTGCACTTTTTTGGATTTTAATCTCAGTCTTCACTTAAAATGCTAAAATCAGCTCAAAATGTAGAGTCATTTTCTGATGCGTGTGTATTTTTATGCTAGGACCTTGTGAAGCTTTGAGGTCAAATTATCACCTGTTGTCTAGTTTAGCAGCCACTGTGAGTTGTATGTTCATGCTTCTGTCTGACCTCTTGTGTGTCCTCATTCCCATCTGTTCGTCTGTCTCTCCATCTGTCTCCCTCCGTCTGAATTTTTTATTTAGATGTTAGTTCGGTGTGTGTTGCTCTAACTCATACTTTATAGATTGGCTTTCTGTGTGTCATTCATGAGTAATTTATATAGGGTAAGTGTGCATGGTCTGTGTGTGTGTGTCTGTGTCAGGTCCAGCTGAGTGGGAAAGTCTTTGAGTGATTTCCATTCAAAAAACACAATCCCAGTCCCAGCTCAGAGCTCTGATGTTCTGGCCAAACTCCAGCGAGATCAGTTTGTGTGTGTGTGTGCTTTTTCTTCACAAAAGGAATTGGAGTGTATGTGTCTTCTTCTCATAATAGTATAGTATAAGGTGTGTTTGCACATGCTGGTGTGTAAATTCATTTGCATAAAAATAAAACGTCATGTATGTATCTGTGTAGCATGTTTTCATGTGTGTGTGTGTGTGTGTGTGTGTGTGTGTGTGTGTGAGAGAGAGAGTGTGTGCTCCAGAGCTGTACATGTGGGACTTCATACTTAAAAGGATGTGCCACCAATTTATTATGTTAAAGTCAAGTTACTGGTCATAGGCAGACTTGAATGTCTGCTTTAACTCTGGAAGAGCTCTGTCAATTCTGGCTATTTCTCAGCTGACATCATCTGAGTAATATCATAATCTCATTTTAGGCTGGGGGACTCCAAATATACCTTACAACAACTGGGCCCATGGTGTTTAACAAATTTGGTGTTTTTAGTCATGGTAGATCTATGGCTCTGTAGATGGATGTCAGTGTATACTAACTGTTAAAACAATGTAATAAGACAATGAGTAAATATTGTACACTGTACAGTAGTATGATTCTGGATACAAATTTATTCTAGTTTGATTCTTTATGGATTTGCAGCATTAAATGACTTTAATCATGACTTACAAAATGACTTACAAAAGTCTCAAAAAACAAAAACTAAATTTTAAACTAAACTACTATTGAAGTCATTTATACCACTAACAGCTTTAATTAGATATAAACAATATTCTTTACTTGTGTCAGACAAAAGACTTGCATATTGACTGTCGCTTGGCAGATATGATTTGACATGGACATAACATAATGACTTGGGACTTGATTTCAGACTTGTCAAGTGACTTGAACACCTTTGACATGTACTGGAAACTTCCATATTCTGGTGTTTGTGTGTGTGTTTTCATGAGTATTTGATCCATGCATCTGCAAATAAGATTTTTCTCTGTGAGGTCTTGTATTCAGGAAATTTGTGTATTTGTGTGTGTGTGTGTGTGTGTGTGTGTGTGTGTGTGTGCGCGTGTCTTTCTGTGATTGTGTGGACACATTTTATTTAGATACCATCATGAGGACATTTTAGCTGGTCCTCACAACTTCAAAGGGTGTTGTGAGGGTTAAGACTTGGTTTTAGGGTTGTGATTAGCTTTTAGTTTAGGTTAGAGTGTAAGGGTTGGGGTTAGAAATTTAGTTGTAATGGTTAAGGTTAGGGTAAAGGACTACATCATGCATTACACCAGCAAGCATCCTCACAACTAGAGAAAAGCAAACATGTGCATGTGAGACAGAGACGTGTTTGCACTGCAGGTGTGCAGTTTTCCCTTCCAGCTCAGCACTAACATTATCTATATCAGGGATTATTATGTTGTGTCCTGTCTGTCCTACTGTGTGTGCTTCAGTGTGTTCAGCCTCATGTACCTGACACACACACACACACACACACACAAATACAGATACAGACTCCCCCCACCCAGTGAGCACACTCAACCTTGATGAAGTGAAAGGACGACTTGCGAATGAACAGATGGCCTCACTATCAGTACAATTATGTAACAGAATTTGGGTTCCGACATCCAAATCAGTGGTTTCAGGCAGACTCCAGACAATCTGCCTCAGTGTTTTAGAGGATGTTACAGCCAAAACTAACAACAGAGCTGCCATCAACCTTCCCTTATTCTATCTCTATCAATCAAAAGTGTGTAAACTCAAGCCAAGATGGATGATGCTGCTCTTTTGTTGTCCTCTTTTGCCTCTTTTTTTTTTTTTATAACCAACTAACACTTTTCAGCGTGCATTCACAAGACTACACACCAGGAGAAAGCTTGTCTGAAAAAACAAATCTTTTGTCTTTTTGCCCTCTCTGGTGTATGTAGCTTAATGAACATAGCCTCAACCTCGCTCTTCACTTAACTAATCTTTTTGTCTTTGACTACATGACAAGTTTGTCTAACTGACTACTTTGCAACTTTACATATTGATGCTTTTAAAATAGAGTTGAAAAGTGGGAAGAGATACTGGGTCTGGAAGTATTTTTCACCACTGTGTAATTTAAAAGTTTTCTTTAAATCATACCCCAAGTGTTTATCAACATAAAAATGGGAATGCCCCCAAGACGATTAAACTTTTGCTGAACATTATTGCTAGAGGTGGAAATCACAGGATAATGAGTGCTGATTAGACATACTGTAACAGTACAATTAGAGACAAATGTTTAACAGAGAACTGACTGTGCCAACATTAGCCAACTGAAGCACAAACCCCTTGAATATATTGAAAAGAGAAAGGGCATATTTTGTTACCTAGATACTACATTTATTCATTTGTACGAATATTAATGTGCTGTTTCTTTTATTTCTTCTTTTAATAGTTAGCATCATATAGGTTTAATGATAAAATAAGTTGATGATTGTTTATAATTTGTCCAGTCCTGAGATGTGCCCCAGCTGTCAGATTCATAATGTCATCAATGCTGTCTAAAGCAAATCCTCCCACTTTACAGCTCTATACATGTGAAATACACACACATTGACTTAAAGTAATAGACGTAATGCATGCTGGAACACACATAACCACTCCTTCTGCTCTGCTTCTCTTTTCTCTTTCCCTCCCTGTCTCACCTGTTCTTTCATCCTCATATTTTCTCTCTGTCTTAACATTTAAACTCATTCCTTCTCGTATTCATCTTTGTTGTTTTCATATCCGTTCCTTCACTCTCTCTTTCTCTGCCACTCTGTCATTATATCTTTCTGTCTTTTCTCCTTTTTATCTCTCACTTTGTTGTTAACATCCTCAGCTGTGCTCAGACCCCTGCATGAGGCTAACGCTCATAGCGGATTGGCTGTAGCTGCGTGCATGAGGAGCACTGGGGGCCCAATCAAACGCAGGCAAGAACAGGAAATGGAACGGGAGACAGGAAACGCCCGCCCACAGGGGCCTCGCAGGTACCACCACTGTCCCACCCTTATGTGTTCACAATGGTGCCTGCCTCAAAACCACCTCAGACCCCCTTCCTCCCTTTTTTCCTCCCTCACTTCATGTGTGTCCTAAGCGCAAGCTGTCCTCAAACCCACCTCTGCGTGTGTCCTCTGGGTGCTGGCTGTCTAGAAACACCTCAACACCCTCATGTGTGTCTTGAGCTCTGGCTGTCCAAAATCTCAGAACCCCATATTGTGTAACCCCAAGCACTGCACTCTTGCATCCTGCTGTATGTGTGCCTGAATGTGTGTGTGTGTGTGTGTGTGTGTGTGTGTGTGTGTGTGTGTGTGTGTGTTCTCAAACACACATTTGATTATATCTTGTGTTTGTGTGTGAATTTGTTGCAGTGCAGTAAACCCTGCTTTGCTGGGCTCTGTGTTGCCATCAACAATAAAAAGAGAGACAGAGCTGCACTCTGCTTTTCTCTGCTTCACTGCTTCCCTTCTTTGTTGTGCTCCTTTGTAGCTGTGTGCTGCCAAGGCTCCTCTCTGCTCTTTGTGTGCTGCTGATCTGTCCCTCTGTGCACTGTAAAGCTGCAGTCCATCACTGTGTTTCTGTCCTGTGTGCTGCCGTGCGATTGCAGTCATAGATCTTGTGCTGTGGTTTGTTTTTTGCACTTCGGTGAGTGTTTGTGTATTGCAGTAAGTCACTCTGTTTCCCGTCCTGATGTGTTACTTCTGTTATGTGAGAAAGGCAAAGTGAGTTTTATTAGATTTAGTGCTGAGTTAAAAAACTGTATTTAAAAAGAGTGAGTCAATATGTCCAGAATCTGAGCTAAAATACTTATAATATTTAATATAGTCAAATATTAATAGCAACACTTTCAATTTTAGAACCAAAGGCTCACTGATCTGAGGTTAACTGATTTGTTTAATGTCCAGAAAGCAAAAGTCCAAAAATTCTCAGTTAATCATAATCATAATTGCAAATACTCCAAGTTGTAGATTCTTAGTTTTAATAGTAAACCAAATGTTATCAGGGTTCTTGATGTTTTATGCACTAAAACGATTGATCAAACAAATACTATAAAAGTAATATAAAATACAGAGAAACTGTATTTTAGAGGCTAAACTGTTTTAGGGGCCCTGGTTGCAGAGGACTTGTCTTTTTAGTCCTGAGTTGTTAAATGCAAACAAAGACTTCTCTGAGGATGCATTTTAATCTCAATCTTATATGGACAAAGTTAGAAATAGTCATGAGCTAGTCTCATAATCACCTTAAAGCTGGTCATTAAAATCTTAAAATGCACTCTAATACATTCTACTATTAGAGTTTATAAGTCTGACTGCAGCACTCGGAACCAGCTGAATTTATGGTAATTACATAGTGAGAGACAATGATCGGATGTGTTAACTCAGTCATGCTAATGTTGTGTTTTGTCCGTTTTATTGCAACTCAGCATAAAATGGAACAACATTGGTTAAAAATTAATAAACTGTAAATCTAAACTGTTAACAGCAGGACTGAAGAGAAGGAGGAGAAGGAGGTAAAGCTCAGTGCTCAGCCTCTTTTATTACCTTCCTTCTCTCCTCTATTGATCAACACCAGCCTCTGATTTATAACTTGCTGCTGCAAAGCCTGCTGGGTAATTACTAAGGCTGAAAAGCGATGGGAGAGTTAATGTGGGAGATGTGGGCTGGCACGCACATAGACACTTACTGTACAGGTCTGCTCACACTTCCAAAAAATAGACACACACATTTACAGATTTGCTGTTAACACATACCAACACACACTCACTATTTTGCTACATGTACACACTTTGCTGCACTAATAAAGTGCAGAATATATACTATGTCGCTGCAGAGAGGATCCACTAATGTTCAACATATATCATATTCTCCACATTTCAATGTATGTGAATCAATAAAGAAATATAGTGGCCCAGTGAGACTGAATTACTCCATACTGTAGAAGCCACATTTATTTTCAGTTTTGATATACTGCACCAGTTCTCAGTGCAGTAGAGGGGAGAATATTGTTTTGAAAATCAGATTAAAGTCAATTCTTTGGTTGTTTGAGTTGGATATGTTTGGATTAGAAAGTTAAGTTTGTGATCTGTCAGTGGAGCTGAGCTTGTGCCTGAGTCATACGCAGCATGGCTGTGAAATCCCATACACAAAGCGATGCTTGCACAAGACTGCATCATTGTGTATTTGTAGCTGTTTGTTCTGTATGTAAATGAGCTTTTGTGTGTGTGTGTCTGTTTCTGCTTGTTTATCCTGGTATGCCATCGTGACCTTCCCTCTATGCAGTAACTCACCTGACGTCAGAACAGCACTGTTTTTTTTATTTCATTTTCATGCTTCTTGGTGACTGACATCCTCCCTCTGCTGTATCCTCCAGTGAACAGCCTGGCCCGGTCCAAGTACTGCTGACACCCAATCAGGAAGAGGAAGAGGACCAGGCAACGCCCAACCAGGACGCTGCTGTGGGCCCAAACCCACCCCCTCCACCCTATCGGCCCGCTCCGCCTCGACCCCCGCTCACCCTCAGCATCACTCACCCTTGTGCTCCTTCCAGCCAAGGTGAGGAGGAGGAGGGTGGATGCGTGGGCAGGAGAGGGGAGGAAGATGAGGATGGGAGGGAGGGGACAGGGGTGAGGCTGTGTGAGTTGCTGCAGGCAGGGGGGGTGAGCGTCAGACCTCTGGGGAAGCACTTAGCCATCTCTCTGCCCTCGCTTCCTCTGCGTCTCTGGGATTCACACATCACACAAACTGCACACTCCACACACCTAGAACCCCCACACACACATCCTCCCCCACCACCCTCTACTCCTCCCCCATCTTCCCCTCTGGAAGCCTCTGGGCAAAGAAACCCTCTCACGCCTGTGTGGCAGCCCCCCCAACCCCATTCCCCTTCTGGCACTGCTCAGCATTGCCCAAGTCACAGCTCCACCACTGACAGCAGCACACGTCATTGGTCCTCCTGGAGTTTGGACCGACCTGACGCTGTGGTGACGCCATACAGCACGCCCCCAGACCGCTGTGTTCCAATCAGGCCACAGGCATCTAACCAGAACTATAGCTACAGTTGCCAGTCTTCTCCAGGGCACTACAGCTTCCAGCATGCCCCAGGGCAACAAGGTGATCCCTGCTGTGACCACGAAGAGGCTGAGTTGTCTGAGCTTGACTCCCTTTACCAGGCCAGTCTGCAGGCTGGAAAGACAGGTACACACACACACACACACACACACACACACACACACACACACAGAGGCATGAATGTGCACGCTCATGCATGAACTGGTGAAAGTTTTATAGAATTGGCAAAAGATTGTGTAAACACAACAATTTTGACAGTTGGTTAATTGTGAAAGTAATTTACAAAGTCTGAAGTTCTAAAGGCTTTCACAGATAATTCACTGGACAATAAAATAATCAGTGTCTTAGCAGTTTGCTCGCTGAGTGTGAACTAAAGCTTCAGTGAAAGACTGAAACTGAATGTATATTGAATAGATATAACTATGTAGGACAATCTGTTACCTAAGCTATATAAAGCCAGATTAAATAATACACTAGAATATGCTAAAAAGATTCTATTATGGCCCATGACATGTTTTGCAGAGCCTGCTGTGTTCATATTTAAACCTGCTGTGTGTGTTTTCAGGCTGCAGTCCATCAGAGAGGCTCATATCCAGGGTGGGAGGGCAGGCTCGCTCCAAGACCCCCAACGCAGACATGGAGAGGAGTGTTTACGGGGCAGACTGCACCAGCACCCCCACCTACCTCAACAAGGTAACACCTACATACTTTTTCCAGTAGAATCCACTCTTATGTTGAATGTGGGTGGATCCATGTTACTGCACGTGACAGACATTGTCTTCCTCTGCAGCCAATGATGTTGCGGGATCTGCATTTTGGGGTGGAGCCTGACGATGGGGAAAATCTGAGGCAAATTGGACGCAGCCTGAGTGGCACAGTAGTGACCTCGCGCCGCAGCCGCCTGACTGCAACCCGCAGCTTTGTAAGTGTGACATCCTGTGCTCTGCTGCCTCCTTGTGGCCTTGCTGTTGAACTGCATCTGCCTGATGTCCCGCTGTGGCACTTTATGCATTGCTTTTCCCTGTGCTCTTCTCCCCTGCTGTTTGTCTCGTTTCTTCCTTTCGTCCTGCTTTTCGATTTCCTGTCTGTCCTCCTGCTTTCTGCTTCTCTTCCTTCTCTTTCCTCTGTCTCTCTCAAAGGTGAAGCAGGCTGATGTCAGTGCCTCTCCTTGCTTACTTCCTCTCTTCTGAGTCCCTGTTGCTATTCCACCACTATCATCTCCTTCATCCTCCTCATCACCAACACCTTCTCATCACCACCTCCCTCCACTGCTTCACAGGTAAACACTGTGCTGCGCTCACATGATGTTGCACTTACAATCTTTGAAGCAAAATACACCTACTAAGGAAAGCTGACTTTATACTTACTGGATTTCCTTGATTGAGCTACTTTGAGGACCAGATGAGTGTGTGTCAGAGCAAGTTTTAAATCAGGCCAGAATAACAAAATAAAAGTTCTTTTCTGGTGTTTTATACATTTTGATGTGAAAAATTTACTTTCTGACAAAGCAGACTCACCTGGCCCAATAGTAGACTAAGCACCTGTTTTATTTATTATGTCCCATAAAATTGCATATTTTCCTCTTATCCAATAAGACAACCAAATATTTCAAATGAAATCTAAACACACTTGACACCTATCATTTTTCAGAACATGATAACAAACAAAGTGGGCACAATGTAATTTTTTATCAGGCACCCCATTAGAAACAGTGCAAATTATTTCCAATGTTTGAAGATCCATTCTCTGCTAAAATGACTTAGACTGTAGACCTGCCTGTTTGTCTGTGGTATTTACTGTAAGATCTCTCTTTTTTAAATTTTAAAGGTGGCAAATAGTATGACAAGCTGAGGTGTCAGCTCAGACTTGCAAAAATCGCACTTCACTCTGGTAGCTGAGGCTAATGTGCATCGATCTGAAATGTTTTATAAGATGTTTTCTATGTTATATGCCTATATTGTCACTAGCAGATAAATTATGAAATATCTTTAATGAGTAACTGCTGATATATCAACATATCATTAAACATATTAGTTTTCCTCAGCTCTTTTAACTTTATGAACTTCGGGGCCCAGGTGTAAATACCAATAAATAAGAAGAAAGCTGGGAAACAAGGAAATAACACCACTGACAGCGGCATGGTCGCTAATAAACAAGAGAAAATATATAAAAAAGTCTCAGTCCACTGTGTAAATAGCATGTCCTTGTCTCAGAAACCTGGATATGTAGCTGCACTACTGGTCATTCACTGGAATCACACACTGTGATTCAGTACACACAGATGGAGATCTTAACCTGAAACCACTGCTAATAGTGTCCTGTGAGAGCTCAAAATAGGAAATTTGCTATCTGCTTTAAAGCTATTTGTGCATAGCTTAAACTGATTTCTAAGTGAATGACATATTTAACCTCAAAACTACCCTTCAGTGAAATTCAGATTTGTAATCTACTACAATTTAAGTGCAAAAACAAGCCTCTTTCATCATGACAGAAGCATGCTGACATGCAATAGCATGGCATGTTATTGACTGTAAATCATCAGTATGTATGTGTTTTGACCTTTGTGTACTTTCATGCTAATTCGACCTGTTGTTCATTCTCTCCTCTGTCATCCTGTCCAGGAGCTGTCGGGTGGTGCAGGGAGTTTCTGGCTGTGTCTGACTGGTGTCAAGCTGTCTTCTGACCAGAGTCCTGCTCTGCTTCACTAATGTCTCACCACGTCCACATCCACATGGGGCAGCAGCACCAGGGTCCTCGGCAGCCTCACCCTTGACGGACCTTGATTGGCTCAGGAGGATCAAACTCAGCTCCTATCCTGTTACTGCTCCTTCTCCCTCGATGACATGCACATGCAAACACATGCACGCACACATGCACATCTGCACTGACGTAGAACCTCCCTCAGCGCCTGCAGCACCCAGCTTAGCCCCTCTTTGCCTTCTCCCCTTTGACCCTAATATTCTGTCTATGCAGTCACTCTGACCCCCAACTACAACCTCAACCTGCCCCCCACTTCCCAGGACAGTCTCCCCCTGGATTTCTCGAGGGTTTCCCTGTGCAGTCAGCCTGGCGAGCATGCCGCTATCAGTGGTGTTGTCAGTTTGGCGTCGGTCGCTCACTAGCTGGGATTGACTCAGACCTGAGCTCTTGACATGACTCGTCCTCCACCTCACAGGGCCCTCAACTCAGGGGGAGGCTCCTAACAAGTAGCCACGCCTCTTCCTCTTTCTTCACAGGGCATTTCCTGTTGGACGCACACATAACCGAACTGGGTCTGTTTCAAATGAACAGCCATATTTTTTTTCTCTCTTTGTTTTTGGGTTTGTTTGTTTTTGTCGTCCTGTGTGCGTGCACAGTAAACTCGCCTGAGACCGAACTCTAATAACTAAAAGTCATGTACAGACAAACTCATGTATGAAACCTGTATGTTAATTAATAAGACCTTATGGAATGTTGATAATGATAATTAACGAATATTGATAAACTTAAAGTGGTACTTCCTCATGTCTGCATTTCAAATAGGAGTGGAGTGCACTTCACAAGTGTCTAGCTGGAGTTTCCGCCCCCAAACTGCTCGCTGACCTAATGACAGCTCTCCCATTTCTATCGGGAGATTAAACAAGAAAAGCGCTTCCTTTTTCTCTGCTTCTTTCCTTTCCTTTCTTGCTCTCTGTTATTCTTGCTTGCTTTCTTTCTTTTGAAAAGGAAACAGTAGCAGCAGAAATAGGCCAGCAGGGGAAGAAAGTCGAGAAGGAATGAGAGAATGTAGGTTAGGAAACCCTTCTCTTAGGCTTTATGAAACTGGAGATGACTAAAGTGCACTTTGCAAGGTTACTTGGCAGAAGTGCACTTCCTAAAGGATTTGCGACTGAGAAGCAGCTGGAGAAAAGTCGAAGGTGTTTGTTTTACATAAAGGCCTCAGGTGATCTTCAGTGGCACTTATGAATTTACACTTGATATTTTCTCCCTTCCCACTGAAACTGGTTTTGAGACCTCAGATGTTAAAAAAAACACTAATCTCAGCCTGAGACAGTGACATGTCTAATATGAATATGCTTTATATGATATAAATGTATTAGAGGTATTATATTTTCAGCCAGTGAGCTATCTTCTTCAGAGATGTCAGCCATTCCTCAGTTGTGTAAACAATTATACAGTAATGAACGTTATAACTTAATTCACTCCCTGTTTACTGAGTAGCATTCTGACATGTGTAGACTACATTTATTATATGCTTTATTCTATGAAACATCATAAAAACAACAAGTCCTTATAAAACACCTGGCCAATGTAAGAATTCAGTGATGTTGATCGATCGTTGTAACTAAACCAAAGGTTGGCACTTAACTCAGAGAGCGTATTTAACATTGCTGTTTTTATTTTTCTTTTAGGTTCACTTTTTGTTCTTTGTGTGTTTGTTTGTTGTTTTTTTTTTTTGGGTTTCCGGATGTGTGAGAATGTAGCCAATTGTAGCGCATGAGTCCGCTATGCAAATCAACCTTCCCTCATGATCCTGAATCAGACAGTCAGGAGGCAGACACACCCACCCAGGGGCGCTCTCATGGACTCTGGCAGACACACGGACAGGAGGAGCTCATGTTCAATGCTGCTGGTGAACTTTGTTGTTCTGCATCTACTTCTACGTTTCAAGCAACGGAATGCAAAGAGAGAGCAACGAGGACAGAGAGAGGAAGAGAATGAATGTAAACTAAAGGATGAAAGTGTGTGTTTGTGAATGATGGTCAGAGACAGGAATGAGTGGAGAGTGGAGCCTTAACCACTGAAGATGGTTCATTGTTTGTGGGTGTGTGTCAGTTCTGGGGTGGTGTTGCTCGGGGAAAGAGGGAACCTGTATTTTTGCAATAAAGTTATTACCAATGCACTCCCACAGGGGGCGTAACCACCGTAACACGTCTGTGTCATCATTTGTGGAAATAACAGAAGAAGTGAAATCTGTAGATATACAGGTATAGTCAATATTAACTCGTGCCACACATTAACTATCAAGTCCCATGCATTATTATCTGGAGGCCACGTTACTATTACGCTTGACCCTTAAACACAACACATTCTTTTTATTTGTTGTATCATTAACTGTTTTACCATTTTGTTACTTTGCATTAGACTTGTTTCTAAACTGTGCGGGGGTGTGTCTGTGTATGAGGGAAATGACGCAGTGAGAGCAGGTGAACCTGGGCGGCAGAGACGGGACACTAACATTAGACTGGCTCACAGAGGAGGTGCGACATATCTTACAATTTGGGTTCAACTGGATAAAAACTACAACTCCTGTGGATTAAATGTGTTCCGGGTGCGGAGAAGAGGCTCGTGGCAACACCTAAGGTGGTTTCTGTGTTTGTGGAGTAAAAATTGAAGTTAAAATAGAAGTTTACAAACTTTCTGGTTTGAAAAAAACGCAACACGCTGAAAACGGAATATCCGGATCCTCCAAACCTGCATCAAGTCAAGGCAAGGCAAGTTTATTTATATAGCACAATTCATACACAGAGTCATTTAAAATGCTTTACAGAAATAAGTTAAAGTTAAAAGTACATACGCAAAAATCGAAATAAGAACCAGCAAATAGTAGAAAATGACCTTGAAATAAAATGAAAGGTAAATTAGTGCAGATAAAACACTTTCAGTGTCAAGCAGGAAATGTCCAGGATGTTGCAGGATCCCACCGTCCCTGGCCTGGAGTAGGAAAGTGAGCAAAGGTCAAATGCAAAAGCAGCAGATTCTTAGACTGTGGAAATAAGTTTGAAAACCTATGGTTGTTCAAACATTACCGGTGATCTTTGTGCGCTCACGTTCATGTGATGCTTTGCATCATCGATGAGAATTGATTGACATGGACAAAAAAGCTCAAAAATTAAAAAACGCTATAAAATGTATGTGTTGCATGTGGAAGTGCAGTTTCTCAAGATGCCTTTCATGGTGTGGAAAACATGTTTGTCTCTGGATTCATGTGTGACCTTATCTGAACCTGTCTGACATATAAGTGTCTGTGAATGCAGTGATGCCCATATCTGACCACAGCCTGTCTGCAGTTTGTCCCTGTTCCACTAGATGTAAGCAGTGATACACTGTTCTGCCATCTGTGTTCACACACTCCTTCCTGTCAGTACTGACACACAGATAGACACACAAACACTCACCCAAACACCTTTTTTCCTTTAAGTCCAAGTGACAGCTACAGCTTAGCTTTGGCTCATTTCTTGAAACATCACTGGCATCCTCAGAACTCAATATGCATTTGTCAGAACAGTTTTATACCTCAGCCCAAAATTGTTTTGTCAGCAGGATATTGAAGTGTCAAAGATGGAGAGTGTGGTTGTTGGAACACTCGTCTGATACTGGACCCTTCCCCTAAACCCTTTCACTCTTTGCACATTTTACTGCACTGATTTTACGTGTGAAGTGGTGTGAATACTTTCTAAAGCGACTGTATCTGCGCATGTGGAATCCACAACAGCAAAAGGCTTGATGTATTTTGACAACTACATGAACTATTGAATATGTGATGTGGTATTTTGATCAAAAAGACGTATTGCACTGATAACTGTAGACATCTGTACATAATGATTTGAACATTTGGAAGGAAAAGAATGAGAAATGCTGTTGTGTTGCACAGAAGAAACAAATTGTTGAAAGTGTCAATATTTTTTAGAAAACTTTGTCATTTAACAACTATGAAAAAAGCTATGGAGAAAACTGCCAAAGTTGCTCTTGCAGAGTGATGGATCAATAACCATTACCTGTTACATACACCTGTCTTGTACAGGGAGAGTGCATTTGATAGTGCTTTTATTATCAACTGGATGTGTTTGACCAGTTATCCTTTAGGGGAGATGTGACCTGAATTTGGGGCTCTTTGTTAAGAGCATGTATTTTAGCAGTCCTCTCACCTCGCTTCTTTAAAGGCTAGAATTTACTTCAGCGGTTAAGATTCAAATGGATTTATCTTTCTCTTTAACCCCACATGACCTGTCAAATGTATGTTGGATGAGAGGGACTCGTGAGCAGACTTGAAAAGTTATTTAATGTTCTTTCAATCTCTTCTAACCTGGTGTCAGCCGTGGTCTGATTGCAGTGAAATGATATATGTTAAAATGCAACCACCCTGTTGCCTTTAAGTTGGGAAGTGTTTCAGAAAATCGCGAGAGATTCCTGTAGAGGCTGTAGACCACTGGGGCAACACGATAAATTGAGAGCCAACACAAATAACAAATAACAACACAGATGATTGATTCACTTTCACAATATAATAGTGCCTTTCAGGGCTTGGGTTGCCTGGAAGGAAGTCAACCACACTGGAAGAAAAGCATTACCAGAAGTTCACAGTTTGAGAAAATTACTGCCTGACCAAGGGATAATCCTGCAGGTTGCACTGATTGGAGGCAAAACTGAAGATTGAGTCCAAAACTCAACAGTTCAAACACCCGAAGTCTCATAATTTGTTTTTGTTCACAAAATTCAACAAAAATGTGGACACAGTCAGATTCCAACTGTAATGTAATTAGCACATGATTGGAAGATGATCATCTGTGCACATTTCTTATCCCATTTGGAGGCTCTTGATTCTGATGGTTTCCATTGGGTTAACCACATATGTATCATTAATGGTTATTATTAAACATTTCCTATACTGTCTCAGTACATCTTAGAACAGCCAATGAAAATTCATACAGTACGTTAATATGTCACTTTCCCTTTCAACATAACAAAGGTCCCTTAACCCTCAATGTAAGGAAGTTTGATGCTTTGGAAATGTTTCATCCATTGCTCACAGCGTTTCCTTCCTGTAGTCACAAAGCTCCTAATCCACTCTTGAATGCATCCACTGGCAATTTCACAGGACGGTGTCTCGGGTGATACAGTGAGTAATGTTTTCATTTCAACCACATTCAGTGCCACATCACCCCTTCTTATCTCAGCTCTTAGAGCAGTGCTGCAGGTTCAGATAAAATAGGAATAGAGTTTAGAAAGTGAAGACATTTTCATGAGCTTCACCTTGTCTGGTTTCAGACTATGTTTTTCCAGATTGTCAGATTGTGGTGTATTTTGCACCACTGTTGCTTCTTCATGTGCCATCAGCACGTTTCTACATTTTCCAAGCCTGGAAAATTGCAGATGTTTAAAATGCACTGATGATGTGTCTGTCATCTTCCTTCTTACTGTCTTTCTTATCTCTTCCCTCCCCTGGTCTTGGCTCTGGTGGTGGCCGTGATTGTGTCTGATGCCTGAGCTTCCTGTCGCTGAAAGTAGTGCACGTGTGGAGGACTCACGTGCAGTACGACGGCAAACAGACACTCACACTGTCTTTAGGAGCATCATTGTGGGCTAAAAATAGTGCAGTGATAGAGGAGGGAGAGGAGCAGGAGGAGACAAATAAAAACTTCAGGGTTATTTTTACTGTTTGCATGTAGCTTTCCTCACTAACACACCCACTCATCCGCATTTCCACACAGGTAATGTAGGAGTTGCAACTTTTTCAGGCAAATGCATGTCCAAACATGCCGACTTTCAGCAATCACCAGAATTTATACATCCCATAGTATCATTACCACAACAACCATGACATTAGTCTGCACGTGCAGAGTCATTCATGCTGTGCTTCATTCATGCATTCGTTACCCATTTCAGTCATTCATGTCAGAGACATTCAGTGTTCTGCTGTATCTTTTTGTCTCTCTGTCACACACTGATTGAAAATTGAAAATGATCACCTTTTGCAAGAGGAAGGTTTATTATAGGACTGTTGTAGCTAAAGATACCTAGTCATCTGAAACACTCTCACACGCTACTATCAAACTGGAATTAATTTCTACAGAAAAAAACGTCTTCTGTGCATCCACAGAATGTAATTCATTCATTTTAGAGTGACAGCTTGATTTAGGGTTGGGATAAGGTTAGGGTTAGGTTAAGGTCAGAGTGCATCTGCAGGAAATCAATAGAAGTCATTGTGATGTCTCCTAAAGTGATGGAAACAGCACTATATGTGTGCAAGTGTGCATGGTGGGACTATTAAGAACACCCAGCTGGAGATTAACCCTTAATTTGTCAGAGTAATGCTTGATACCAAGGCTATCCACTCTCTGGATAATGGATTTCTCCCTTTGCCTATTTTGTACCTTCTAGGTCTTTTACGGCTTTTTTTTACGCTCACCTCTGTTTGTTATATTATATCCTGCTCTAATATGTTTCCACCTCCACCATCTCTATCCTGACCTTCGATCCACATTGCTTTCAGTGGAAAACACAGTTTCATCCGACTGCTGTCACCTTGGATGATCCGAGGTGACAGCAGTAACCAAGTAGCTGTTAATCAGTATCTCACCTCTGAAAGGCTTTTTTGTTATGATTTATTTCAGGAATTTATTTTACATTTACAGTCTCATTTGTCCATCATGGACACTGTGCCCTTTGAGTCATTCTTTATCTTAGTCCCTCTGGCTCTTTGACACATTCCTGCAAATTTACAGTCCTCCCAGTGTGTCTCCATCTGCCGCTCATGTTCTGCTCCCTTTCAATCGTCTTCTCTGTTTCTCTCCTCAAACATCTCATATCTTCCTGCTTCATCGCCCCAGATCTGGTGGCTTAACTGTTCCCTGACACTCATGGAGCAGCTGCAGCTACAGGACACATTATTAATAATGAAACAATTGATTGAAATGTTGTCAGGAGGAAGAAAAATAGAAACGTGTTTAGATGCAAACTGTCGACAGTGTTCATATTCATTCCATCTGTGATTAGTTACTGTGCCACAGTTCTGCAGGTCACAGCTCATTTATGTGATATTTACTTTGTGCAGCCTGTTTGGTCTGACCACTTCTTTTTTCTTTACTGTACTTAAATAATGCACGACTTACAGCAGTCATACTGAGTTGGCACTAAATATAAGCTGTGTCCAACAGAATCATCCAACATCAGTGGGATTCCTGTTGATACTGGGCTGCAATCTAAGGTGCTGCTTTGTCGTAGTTTTCTCAAAGGGTGACATAAGTTTGTGTTTTGATGCCTGTGGTCAGTTTGGCTCTTGCTCACCAAACTAACCAACAGTGTCGCCTCTTTAAGTCCTCACACCTTAGTTGGCTTTTTTTTTTTTTTAAAGAGAGAGAAATTCATCTCCTTAGTGCCTCCATCTAGCATGCTTGCTACATATCCTGGGCCAATTTCATGTGGTCTTAGTTCATTTAAAATATCTTTGTTTACATGAGGCCATCAAAGCAGCATCCTGTAACCCATCAGTCTTCCATCTTCCCTTTCTCTCTTTCTCATCGTTAGCCAAAGCCTATATTGTCTTTTGGTGTTTTCAGCTGACTTGTTGGTTTAACCAAGTTAAACAAGCTGTTGAGATCCTGTGATCCTGTAGCAGCACAAAATGTTTTGCATGCCTCATGCCTCTCAGTATTGGAGGTAGTTCTGTAACAATTGCATGGAAAACTGTTTCAGGTTTGACACTTATCAATTCTTTTTGACTTCAAAAGTAATTTCTGTGTGTTTTGGGCTATTAGTCTTCCCAAACCTTTGGGGCTTGTGGGATTTGGATTCATGCATTTAAATATAGATTATGCCAGGCAGCACTGTACATGCTTTACATACAGTACATGTGCCAAAATCTTCAGTATTACTCATGTATCTGTGTCTAAAAATAACATTTAGATGTAGCTGTGCTGTCCAGCCTCTGTTATGCTTCCTATCTAAAACACCATGGCTGAGTTTACTTCCCCTGAATGCATCGCTTCAAAGATCAGCCTTTAGGAGCTGAAAGGCTGATCCTCTGAGCCTCTTTGACATAGAATCATTTGGCCTATTTGAAGTCAATTTTTTCTGCTCAGTTTTCTTTGTCATGCTAAATTTAAAATCTACTCCCTTCCCTTTCACGCAATTGTTACCTCACTCTGTCCTTTCCTCAGAACTGTTGATTTATTTTATTTTCTCTTGCTCATTCAGTCTCTCTCATCTAAGCTCTTTTGCTGTTTTTCAGTTTTACATGTGCTCATGCATCGGATCTGTATGAAATCACTTCCCTGCTGTTCCCTTTTAATCCAATGTATGCTGTTTTATTCTAATCCGTTTGCCGAGATCACAGGGCAGTGGTAACTCTAGGAAATAAACACAATGTCATGTTGTTATTTAGTGATGTTCTTTTATTCACTACCATCCTCCAAGTCAGTATCATGTAGCACTTAATGTCTTCACAGAAGACATCATCTCAAACACACCCACACACAAGCTTAATTCTGTGCACTGTCGGTGTCTAATGCCCAAATCGTCATCTTTGCACCAAAACTAATATTTTTTGGCAAACGCTCTTGTATGTACTTAATACTCTTAACCAACCAAATGTTTGTTTTGCATTATCTCTCTGATTGCACTCTCAGCAATCTCTGCCATGTTGATCATGTTTTCCAGTACATACCTGCAGAGGTCACAGTCAGAGAGGACTTCTTCTTTTTAGGATCTGCAATGTTACATCCCTCTGCTCACATCTTAAAGTTTCCAATGGAGCAAATCAATCATCTGCTAAAGCATCAACTCTGCAGCAATTGATTTAATGAACTAGATTCAAATGTGGCAGAATCTTGTTGTCTTCAGTCATAATTCAACATTTTATTTAGGAGGAATTGATTGATTCATGCACATATTTCATACCTTTTAAGAAGCAACCTGCTCAGGTTAAAAGGTTGCACAGAGGCAATCACAGAAATTGATCTCACCACCACTGGAGCTTGTCATTGGAAGCGATTTGTTATCAATGTAAGGTTTAAGATTTTGGTTTATTTTATTCTCAGTCGTTCGGTGCGTGAGTATGTACAGTAAATCAAGACTGTGCTCTCCATACAAATAGCAACATTACTGATTTATTGACAATTACTTTCCCTACACTCAACAGAGTTTTATGGTCTCTCAGCTCATTGGTTAGATTTCCAGTCTGCAGCTTTACTGTTGGATCCTGCTGTGATCATGGGACAATATAACAGCTTTTATTTTGGCTGCTGAGGCGAAGGTGCTTCATGTGAAGAAACATGATTTTAATTCGTCTGAGGGTGAGGTCAGTCTTCATTACTATGACTATGCTCAGCTTCTGTGAGACAGTTTTCCAACACATAACTCCGACTGAACTGGGTTTCTCCTTGAACTGCCTTTTTTCTTTTCTCACCTCTAGGTCTTCCTTTGTCTTATGTTGTTAGAGAGTTAGTCTGTGGCATGTGGCTGTTGGGAGGCCTGTAAAGCTCTTTGAGACATTATTTGTGGTATTTGGGATTTAATATTTGATTTGTTTAAAACTGTGGAGGAGGATGACAAACTCATCAGAAAGAAGGATTACTGATCCTGACTGAGAACAAAGAATGCTTTCTTTTTGGTCTTTGCCCATCTTTCTCCACCAGCTACACAAACATGTGCTGTCTTGTGGGAATCAAATGCTTTTGGTAAACAGTAACAGAAAACAATGACATGTCAGTTTGTTCACTATTGAATGAATATTATATGTGAGATAATAAAAGCTACTGTGTGTAGAGACAGTGCCACAAACAACCAGTGTATCAGCTGATAGTTCTAGCAGCCTGACAAATGTGCCTGAATAAAACACTGGCTCCTAGAAATAACATTTACAGTTATGCTACCTAGAGCGAGTCTGTGTTTGTGTCCACCTTTATATTTCCACTCAGTCACAATGTATTTTAGACTCACTTTGTGTGCAGTGTGAACACATACACACAAAGTTTTTGCCCCCTTCCTGATTTTTAACTTTTTTTTTTTTTTTAATGTGAAGAAATAAATAGGGACACACACACACACACACACACAGGACAGTTGTTTTATTTACCTAATTATACCCTTATACTGCCCTAATCAACAATATGTGGACAGGGTTCATCTTTTAATAGCTGGTTTAGCTAATATCAATATGCCAGAAGGGGCTCTCAGAAATCTTGTCAGAATGACCAGTGAAGCCCAGTAATTAATTCATGTTACTTCAGGTCCCTGCAGGCAAACAGTGGTGTGTTTACTTTACATTAGACATCCACAGTGGTTGCTTTATAAAAATCCTCCCTAATGCTGATTTGAAAATGAATAGTTTTTGTAATTGTACAAAATAACTTAAATAATTTAAAATGACAGACCTGGTAGTTTAAGTGTTAAATGCTGGATAGTTGGATTCTCTGCCAGTTCAGAACGTCTTACTGGTCCTGGCTTTTTTTTTCCTCCATGTCAGTTCATTGTGCACAGTTCAGTTCATTTTGTTTTTGCCTGATTAGTTTCAATACGTGAACAATAAGTTTTAATTGATGAGAAAGTGCAGTTCAGTGTCAAGAAGGTTAATGAAGCGCAGGAAGTCAGTGCTGAGTTTGAGTAATACAGTTACCATATAACAATGAGTATAAGATTGAGCTTTTCAGCATAGTGTTTCTTCTCATACTGGGCTGTTGTAACAAACCTATCTTAGCTAATGACATTTTTGAAAGATGTTTTTTACCTTGAGAAGAGAATAATAGGTCCTGGATGAGAATAAATTAGGTTTAGCATCATAAAACTAAAAGAACCCCCCATAGTCAAATTCCTCTGTATTTCCTGGAAGTTGCTATTGTTTTTCAATAGAAGCTACTGTGTTTCCTGCTTGAGTGGTTACTGGGGAATTATTGTGCTTTCAAATGTGTTTGTTTGAACATTGGCAGCCACTAATGTGGGTCTGTGAGCAGTTTTGGTTACTCACAGGTTTTTCTTTTTTTTGGAACAGCAGGTAGAGGAAAGGTAAAAATCAGAACAAGAAAAGGAGGAATCAAGTGTAGTGACTTTAATCAGCAGTGCCTGCAGCTGATTTCACAGCCACTGTTGGATGGATGGATGAACTGATTGTTGTGATCACGTTTCATCCAGCATCATTATCATACTTTTTTTAAAATCAGAACATATTTTTAATAATTTTGTTTATGACCTAATACAGGCACAACCAATGACATTTCCATCAGCTGCAGCTTTGTGTTTAAGGCTGAAAGGCCTTTTTTTATAGAAGATATTTTGACATGTCACAATAGCAGTAGAAAGCATTTGTGTCTAAGGAATTTGTAGCTTGCTTACTTCTACTCACTATAATCCATTATCTGCAGTACTAGCCCCAGATATGGTTTCTGAGAAATCTAAGACATAGTCTGACCTGCTGTCTCACACCCAGACAGACTTAATGTTGGTTTGCTTAGGTGTCTTATCTGAAATGGCACTTACCTCAGTTGTCACATAAAAAAAACTTTTATCACACTGACTGCAGTTCACTGTGTATTAGTTGAAAACAAGGTCAGTTTCTGAGCTGTCTCTACTTTACTGAACCACCACTGCTGATGTAAAGAGAGCATTTTGTCAACAGAAACTATTGCTCAAGGGGGTGATTTAATAATTCTTACAAGAGAACCAGGAAAAAGGCTCCGTTCTTGTTATTTCCTGGAAATTAAAGGCATAAAACCAGAGATGAGTCATGTCTCAAACCTTCATGTCTTCTACTCACGCAGGGCCCGTATAACTCTTTGGATGCATACAATAAAAAAGCTAGTGGATCTGGTGCAGCTGGGACACTGGTCTACAACAACAGATCTGCAGGATGCTTAATTTAACCTTGTCAGTTTGTGGAGGTTAAAACAGCGATAGTTTCCCCCAACAGCTGCATGCATCTGCTGAGTGTCAAGGATGTTCTGGTGAGGATCCACAGCCAGATGGTGGAATTTCAAATCAATGGAAAAAGAACCCGTTCCCTAGGAAGGAATTGAACAAGAGCATCCACCAATCATTAGTTTGGCATCCTGCTGCACCAGAGCCTGATCATACGCAACCACAGGTCTGTGTTTTGGTGATGGACATGTATATGGCTGCAGGCTTCCCAGGCTAACAGTAAATAGCCTTCATTGTCTATACCTATTAGTCAGGGACAAAAATAACAGCAGTCAGTGGATTTGTTGCTATGGGCTGATGTTCATGGTTTAACACAACAACATACAACAACTTGACAACATACAAACACACCTACAGTCAGCCTGAAATTGGGTCACTGGATTTGAAGCTAATGTTCATTATTTTCATTATCCTCTGAGCCGTTGCATGGACGACGCACGACCCTGGGCGGAAATATAACCTTGTTTAACCTGAATGGGAATCAGAAAGATGGAGCGAGGAAGGACAAGGGGGATCATGCCACACAAAGTGGTATTGTTTTAGCCTTCATATTGGTTGTGTTGTTTGTATAATACTCCTGTTGTGTAAGTCCAGACCCAGATTCTGATCCTCTTAATATCAGCCAGAACTCTCCATCATGGGACCAGTTATTTTGTGAGTCCTGCAGCTGCTGGAGGGCTGGGTTCCTTGCAAACACACACACACTGTACTAATGAAATCAAAATACACAGCACCCATGTAGGACAAATGTATGATTGTTAGAGAGTTTAGTGAGAAGGGAAGAGGATTGTAGTCTGTGTCTTGTGTCAGGGCATTTCTGTGTATTCAGTGGTGGAGAAATTACTGAAAGTAAAATAATCACTTAGTATGGAGACTTCAGTAGTGCAGTGTTCAGGCATGAACAAGGCAGTACATATCTTCATACACATCGTGCTGTCATTACCCATCGGTCACATCTTCCAATGTCAGAATTTCCTTATATCAACACTTTGCATTCCAGAGGTGGATTAACCTGATTGAGTTAAGGGAGCTGAAGAGGCAGTAATGCTGTATTATGGAGCATTAAACAGCATTAGAGCGCATTAGCAACTAATAATTGTTGAACGGGGAAGACTATGGAATAAGGAGTTATATAAACAGTAAAATGGGGGCAGGGGTTAGTGCAAAAACCAAAATTCATGCCCAAGGGCAAACAGTGATGACGTAAGAAGAACGAATTGGGGTTAGGGAATCAAAGATGTTATATTATACATGAGAAAGGCATCATAAGACTGCACTTCCCTCTAGACTGACCTGAAACTGAAAGATGGTCATGCTTAAATTCCCAAAGATTCCTCTCCTCTGGCTGACAATCAGCCATTATTCCCAACAGTCAGTCAGTCAGCCTCTGCTGTTCTCTCCATCCAGTGCTCTCAACTAAATGTCATCTTGGATCTGTAGAGGTGAAGGGATGATTGTTTACACAGGGTGATCAGAGTAACAAACAAATATGTTCCTGTTTCAGATCTCTCTTTCTCTTTATTGTGACATATACAGTTCATGACACGGAAGAATAAGTGCAGGTATTAAAGAATTAATAGTTACTTTGTTCTGGGAATAAACACTCTATGAAGCTGTGCATGCATTGATTTGCACAGGTGTGATTTTCTTATATCACACTTGTACAGAGAGAAATTAGGTTTTGAGGTAAGCAGTGGATCATATGGCTTCTCAAGCACAGAGCATTATCTGCTGACTGCAGCTCCTTTCAGCTTCACTTGAACTTTTTTAGCATCTTTAAGCTCTTTGTTTTGGTTTTTTCCAACCAGCACCTGTGCTCTTGGGATTCGCTGTCACTGCCCTCATGGCCTTGTGTTTATCTGCAGCAGGCAGCTCTGGAGTATTTAGCAACTAAAGAGCCAGATCCTTTTGTCATGGGGTTAATTAAAGACAAAACAGGTGTGTGTGGGTGTGTGGGTGTGCGTGCGTGCGTGCGTGCGTGCGTGCGTGCATGTAATTGAATGGGAATCTTGTTCTCTGTCTGCTGCAAACTTGTTCACCTTATGAGGGTGATCTTTTTCCACTGGATGCTTATGTTGCGTGACCAAAACATCATTTATTGAAGGTCTAAATCAATTTTTATTTTGTGCGACAGCTGTAACACTTTTCAGTGGGTTGTCATCTCATAATTTGGTCATTCTGCTTTGCACTTTCCACCTCTTTCTAATAAACAATTTTTGTCAGTTTAATGGGGGATCCTATTTGTGGAGCAGCCAGCTGGCTAACCCTGCTGTGTGTATCGAAGGTTAGGAAACTATTAGTAGCCCTGTAACAAATCATCTGCAGTATAAATGAACAATAGTCAGGATGAGAAGACAAATATGCAATTTCCCGTCAACTCTTGATATTGCAGTTAATAGCTCTCCTCATTTTGCCTGTATTCTTGCTTCCTCACTCACCTTCTGCTCCTCCTTTGTAGGATTAAACAAATACATACACAGTGAAAATCAGACCAGATCAACCCCAGAACATAAACATTTTAATCCTTCCATTATCTGCCCATTTCTTCTATCCTTCTTTAGTTTCTGCAGAGCAGCAGCATGTTCTGTTGTGAACTTTAGATAAAATCCCTGCACACATCGAACACACTTTCTTTGACTCATGTCTTTGCAATATGTTAAATATCGATTTGATTGGTAAAAGAAGACCACGGACACGGAATTTCTCCAAGATTAAACTTCTGACAAGTCTCCCAAGACAAGAAAGATGATAAATGGAAAACACAAACAATGTGGGTTTTTGTATGATAATGTTTTCATTTCATCAAGTGGCGAAAATGAAAACAAATGGATGAGAGGACGCAAAAGGTGCAAAGGGTCCATTGATTTCTTGAAACTCAATAACTGATTGAAGATCAATCTTATCCACACACGCACGGACCCAGTGACACACATCCCTGAAGCAGAAATTGGATGAGAGAGAGAGAGAGAGAGATCACGTCTTTCCCACCCCTTCACAGCTGTATCAGCGGTAGTGCTGTCAGAGTGATGTGAGAGCAGTACTGAGATGGTGACTGGCCACTCGGACTCCTAGACCACATGATATAGACTACACACCTCTCAGGTCCACTTCTCTCACACAAAATCCTTTCATCAACAGCAATGGAGCCTAGGCTGCTGGTAGCCACACCGGAGCCGTCAGCCCGGGCACCCTGGAACATCAGCTCCATCAGTCCGGTCAGTGCGTTCATGGAGCTGTCTCCTGGCTCTACAGCTGTGAGTATCCTGCTCTCACTCCGTTGTTTGTTTTCTTGTGGCTACTGGAAGGACGATCCCCCAATCGGGAGAGCTTCTGTGCGTCGTAGCGACGCGTAACCGCCACATACCAACTGGCAAAACAGGCAAAGAAGCGATAATGTTCCTGGTTTCAGTATCACTCTTCCACACGGTCATTCATAAATTGAAGGAACACAGGCCGAGAGGGGTGTGAATATGCGGGATGTTGTGAATGAATGAGTCACACCGTAAAAACGCACGTAAAAGATACAATATTGTGTTTGCAGCCCCACAGGATAAAAACAACAAACTTAGTCTGCCAGCAGCGTAGGTTATACTTTTATATGTAAAGGTGCCAGCTCTAACATTAGTGTCACGTTTGTGCGCTTTACTGCTGGAATGTTTACGACGCGCGATTTGCAACAGGAGCCTCCCTCTGTCTGAGTGGGCTTTATTAGTGTATTCAGGGGAATCAGCACTGTTTCCACCTGTGTGCTGCATAAAGAATATAAAGCATAAAACAGTCCAGTGACCCCAAGGTGTCCAGGAGAGAAACAGCTGTTAGAAATGCAAAGTGAGAAACACCTGGGCACCAGTGTGCTAAACATCAACAGGTGTGAATGGCTCAGATCTTGACTTTGGAGCAAAGACCTGCAGGGTTCTGTTTTTGTAGGTTTCGTGGCCTGGTCTTCATGGTGGGAGCACTGGGGGAGTTGATCCTGCAGTACTTTCAGTATGTGTGTGCATGCACATACAGTTGGGCATGTCACAGTATGTGTGTCTGCATGTGGACAGCCTTGTGTGATCGTTGCTGTCCAGCTGATCAGACTGTATTAGTGACTTCAGTTTGCAAATAACCATTTATCAGCCAACGTACTGAGAGGCTGATTAATGACTTGATAATGCACATTCAGTCAGAAAAGATGTTGCTTATGAATACAAAAAAAAATATGAATACTAAATGCATAAAAGTCAATTCACCCATTTCAAGCTAGTTGAACTTACAGTAGAAATGTCAGTTCTCCTCCTGCCTTTTTATTTGCAAGTGAAGGTCTTCATAGACTGTTATAGCTCAATCATAGTCACAGTGAGTCCATGGCAGTGATGCGTAGATGATTCATTTTTGTGTATCCATGTTTCCTATTCATTCAGGTTATGGCTCTATAGTGGATGTCTAACTGTCTTCCTCTCCTTTACTATTACTCTCTGTATGAGCTTAGTCTTCTCTCTCAATAATCTCGGCCTGTACTGAAATCCTTCGCCACCAAACAGCCACCAGATAATTTCCATTTATATATTTCTTGTTTTCCACTAACGAAGATAAAAATGAAGAAACGCTTGGCTTCAGTGTGTACTCATAAACTCAGAGAAGACTCCCATGCCACACTGCTCACTGTGCCTCTCTTTTCTCCTCGCCGTGTGATCGGCATTAATCTCGCCCCGAGCTGTTCAGGCCAGGAGACAGACAGCACCGGCCGAAGCAGAGGGAAGGAAATAAACGTTTGAGAGATTTAGGGAACAATTTGTGAAGGAGGGAATTAATAGGGATCAGGACTGAGCATTGACAGCAGAGATCAGAAAGATATTCACATACACATGAGTTGCATACGACTTTTTCTGCATATGTCCCCTCATTCAGTAATAAGTCTTACATTGTCTGTCCCCACCTTACAGTGTGACCCATAGGACCCAGAACTTTGTTGTTGTGGTAACAATCATACACTCCATCTCACAAGTGTACAGACCTTTGTTGTCATGGAAACAATCATGAATATGCCATTATGATGAATACCATTACTGTATGTCACAGTGTCATTAGGTTTACACACAAAAGCATTTTGGTTAGGTTTAGGAAAAGATCACAGTTTGGGGTAGAATAACCTTTGCCATCATGGTTGCATTTTTTAAAAAACGTGATTAAAGCTACACACAGGATTCAAACACTGGTTTTCTGTGGGAAAGGCCTGTTTTTTTTTTTTTTATGGCTCATTAAAAAGGGTTCCATAAACGGCATCCACGTTTTTCTCATTTGTGTCTTTTTCTTGCAATTTAGTCTCGCTAATGTTAGGTTTCATGGAAAAGGCTGCAAGGACAGAGAAGGACAAGGACAGAGGGAAACAAGTTTTCAGAGAGACATGAGATGTCCTTTCCTCTGACCCTTAATATGAAGTGTCCATTCAAAAACGGATTTCCAATAAAGGCCGGTGTCAGTCTGAAACAGACTGAAGGATAAACTCGTCTAGTACAGCTCCCACATGCAGCTTCCTTTGTGCTACTTTCTGCACCAGCATTACTTTAGAACAACACCAATCCTGACATAATCCTTCCTGTTTTCTTGCTACTAGGGTTCCACATTTTCAAGTCATCCATTTCCAACGGTCGACGTCCCAGATCATGCTCACTACACCATCGGTGTCATCATCCTGGCTGTGGGTATCACAGGCATAGTGGGAAACAGCTTGGTCATCTATGCTTTCTGCAGGTACTTTTTGCACTCAGGCTTTGGGTTTTATAATTTGCCTTCAATGAACTAACTCAGCACCACGTTTTTGTATGGCAATAATATACCGGACATGATAATTAGATGTCTGGTTATTCATAGTGCACTATTAATGACAATATTTCAAACACTGTGTGTGTGTGCGTGTCTGTGTGTGTGTGTGTGTGTGTGTGTGTGTGTGTGTGTGTGCGTGCAGAAGCAGAAGTTTGCGGACGCCATCCAACATTTTCATCATTAACTTGGCAATCACAGACTTCTTCATGTGTCTCACGCAGACACCCATCTTCTTCATCACCAGCATGCACAAGAGATGGATCTTTGGAAAGAAAGGTAACACACGCACATTCACAGGGTAACATTTCAACAATATTATTATTATTTATTTATAAATAATGCATTCTTTATAACCCTGACCCTCACCTTAACCTAAACCCAAGTCTAACTTTAGCCCTAAAATTATAAATTTCACAAATGTAAAATAATAAAACAGCTCTCTAACAGCCTGAGTCAATATGTCTAGACACTTCTGCACTATACTTCTCTAACTCTTCACTTTGGGTATTGGACTTCAAAGTTCTTGACAGGGGATGTCAAACACACCCTGACAGTAAGGACGACAGATGTGCAGGTGTTTAACTGCCAGAGTGGTGTTTGTTTGAGTTTCCTCACACTGCACATTTTCTCTTGTATGTGGATGCGATGACTTTTCACTGTGTTTACATGATGTGTGATGAGTTGATAGTGGAAATCACACATTCAGGGCCTGAAGGGACTGCAGCCGATAAAGTGATGATTGACTGTAATTTGTTATTGTGTAGTGTGTCTTTGTGTGTATATATATCTGCATAAATGCTAGTATATTGATGACACAGATCCCTTCACCAACCGATGTAATAAATACATTGATTACCAGTAAATAAAAATAAAACATAATTTTCCTTCTCTTGTCTCCTTCAGCAAATTAATTCAAACAGACTTTGTTGTAATACAATTCAAGATTACCTTTGAACAAAGAACAACATATAATTAAAAATAACTTTATCAGTCATAACATTATTAATGAAAAGCAATTCAATTTGGAGATGCTTGACAAGTCTCAACACAACCTAGGTTCATATGCATGCATGTAGGAAGTGTGCCAGGAAAAGGCTGTATGTCACAACGAAATCGAAACCACAAAATCACCTTGGTTGTTTTATCATTTTCACTGCATGGGTAAAAACTGTAAACTTTGAGCAGAGGATGGTACTAGGGAAACGGTCACATTGTGTTAATGATGCTCACATGATATTGATTTTACTCTAAGCACCATACTTGTTTCTCCATGTTTATAGGAGGGCTTACAGCTGATAATCATTTCTCTCTTGCAATACATAAGACTTTGATACTATAAATTAAGTATGATTCAGTAATACAGTAACAGGTATTGACATTTAGCATGGTATGTTAACATACAGATAGAATTGAGGGGGACAAGAAGTCACAGCTCCTTCTGTTGTTGGTGGCACTAGGTGAAAATTTGGGAATGATAGTGTCTTAACGTTAAGGAGCATGTGCAACAGATGTTCTCCATTTGATATTAGCAAAATATAGAATAGATCTGATCTGGTTTCTGCAGGTTGTGAGTTGTATGCCTTCTGCGGAGCACTGTTTGGTATCTGCAGTATGATGACTCTGATGGTGATTGCGGTGGACCGGTACATGGTAATCACCAGGCCTCTGGCCTCCCTGGGGGCAATGTCTCGCAGGAAAGCCCTGAGCATTGCAGCTGTTACCTGGGTTTACTCCATGGGCTGGAGCCTGCCCCCCTTCTTTGGCTGGAGTGAGTACAACTGCACACAGCTGGAGATTCTTTTGTGTGGTTATTGTGTGATTATATATAACACAACCAAGTAACACAGTATGTGTCACAATTTAGTTTGTGCAATTTGTGCAGAATGTTGATCATTTAGCCAGCATTGCATGGCTCTCTCCCAGGTGCCTACGTTCCAGAGGGTCTGATGACTTCGTGTTCCTGGGACTACATGACGTTCAGCCCTTCTGTCCGTTCCTACACCATGCTGCTTTTTACCTTCGTCTTCTTCATCCCCCTCTCCATCATTATCTTCTGCTACTGCTGTATCTTCAGGGCCATCCGACACACAACATAGTTAGTACATGCACACACACACCTTAATGTCATGGGGTTAATTAACATTAACCATGTTACAGCAGTATTGTTCAGTCTTGCAGCCCACATTCCCACATGCACTAACAAATACAAGGGGGTTCAATACAGCAAAGTGTGTGGTTTGATTGTGCTGTTCTTTAATGCCGCGTCTGGGTTTTCTCTATCGACTGGCAACAACAGCTCGCTCTACTAACACTAATACACTGTGTGTGCGTGCGTGTGCGTGTGTGTGTAACTGCAATATACAGTATGTAAGTGAATTAAATTAGCCTTCCGAATGAATTAACTAATACCAAAAGTACAATAAACATCATCTTGAGGAAAAAAGGTTAAATGAAATAAACCCAGATAGGAATGAGTGATATAGATAGTGGATAGATGAAATTAAATCCAATTAAAAATGAAATGATAAAGTATATTTTTATCTAAAATTGTAAATTAATGTTGACACGAAGGCAAAAAGGTTATCATGACTATGGCCACTGTGTCTGTACTTGACAGTGCAGTAACTAAGATGAACTGTGAGGGCTCCAGAGACTCTGCGAAGAGGTTTCATAAGATGAAGAGCGAATGGAAGATGGCCAAGATTGCACTCATCGTCATCCTGCTGTTTGTCATCTCCTGGGCCCCATACTCCTGCATAGCCCTCACTGCATTCGCTGGGTAAGTGTGTATATGTATGCACTTTGCCAATCACTGCAAAAGAGATATCTGGTTGAGGAGCCAACTGTCCTGGGATAAATGCAGAGTGAAGCTGGTAACCAGTCAGCTGATGAATGACTGGTTTTCAGTGGTTTAATGAGACAGGGACAGGTGTGTGCTGGTGATTAAACAACTGTGGCACACAACTTATTTAGGTGATTAAGGTACTTTAAAACACTTAGCACCTGATTGCTGCAATTTGTGTCAAAGCTTGTGCTCTTACTCTAGTGAATCACAACAGATACATTTGAACACATATGATGCACACATCTGTAAGTCTACTGTAAGCCAATGAGCTATTATTTATGGTGGGACAGGTAGAAAGGCCGTTAGTGACTTTACTGATACACATTACATATACTGCTGCAATGTAAAGTCATTGTTTCAGAAAGCTTAAGTTACTCATTTCTGAGATATTTAAGTAAAACCATGAATCCAGCAGTGGCCGTAGTCCCTCTCCTGTGTAGCACTCCCACCACTGCCCCTATGACATGAGTGTGCCTCATTTCCTTCTCTCATTTTTCTTTTTATGGACATCTAGCTCTCCTCTCTCTCTCTCTCAGGTACGCTGACCTATTGACTCCTTATATGAACTCTGTTCCTGCTGTGATTGCTAAAGCATCTGCTATCCACAACCCCATCATATATGCTATTACACATCCAAAATACAGGTAGGATGCACACTGAGGTGTTGAGTTTCATTAGCAGTATCTTAAATTAATGATATGGAAAGGACGACTTTGAAGTAGCTCAGTAATGTTTTATGTGTTGATATATTTTGCTGGTTCCCTTGCAATATTAGTTTCCTCCCCCAAGTAAACAAGGTTGTCAGGTTGTTCTGTTTCCACCAGTTTTGATATCCAGGGTGTGGACAGTAGCTAGTAAATATTTTTCTTCCTTTCTAGTAACTAAGAAAATCTGCCACTGAGCAATGTTACTTGTTGATCCTGGTTGTGTGTGGTTAAGATGGACTCCTTCGTGACACCAGGGGTTACTGAGAGTCCATAAAAATGAGGTATTATATGGGATTAGATTGGGTCATGCTTATTGCGTTTACATGCTTTCATTGATTTAATGAGAGTGTCACACGGGGCAGCTGGGACCATTGCTACAGATTCTTTTATTCACTTTGTGACTGAGAACGACACTTTGGCTTGGAGCAGATGATTGTTCCTGAAAGGCAGCCGATAACTTATTGTTGTCACTGTCACCAGTGTCACTCAGCACTGGAAATTTGTAGGAGTAAAGACAGGACACCGTATAGTATGTCTGTAGTTGCTGATGTTCACATTTTATGAAGATCCTGGTTTTTTTATGGTTTCATTTTTATAAATACTACAATCTGGGCTGTGTGTTTGCATGTACACTTCTTGACGACACATCTTTGTATTATCAGAGCTGGGATCACTGACTTTGTCTTAATAGATTTTCATTGCTCGCTTCTTGATTAAAAGTGGAAGTTGACATTCTGCTCTGTATGTCTGCATCAGGTCGGCACTCAGCAGATATGTTCCTTACCTCGGGGTGCTGCTGTGTGTTGCTGGCAGAGAGCGTTTCAGCAGCAGCTTCCAGTCCACCCAGCGATCCACCCTCACCAACCAGTCAGAGGTTAAAGGCCCCAGAACGCTTGGCCACTCATCCCAGTCTGAGAGTGAATCAGTGAGTGTACCTCATATCTAATATGGTATGTCTCTGTCTTACACTTTATATGACGAATGCTTCGGATTTCAAGTTGCTGACTTTAGTTTGTTTTTTTTTTCTCTCATGTTACCTGTGCATGGTGTCAGGCCCACTTCTCAGACACAGAGGATGACCTCTCATCTCAGGTACCTGTTAGTCATCAGCGGTCTAGTGATGTCAAACAAGGGTGCCAAACCAGCCAGAGGTTAAAGGTGAGAGGTCACAACATGGGAGACTTTGAGAGAACAGCCCCCCACAACCTCCCTGATCCGGTCATATATCACCTCACTGTGAGTATGAAGTCAAAGCCTATGTCAAGTACTTTTACATACTATAGATACTTTAATATACAGTATTTGACAGAGTATACAGAACTGAAGATTTATGCAGTTAGAAAGCCTTAGATTTCAGAAGGGTCAGGTGTCATTAGAGTGAGTGTCAGTGAGGGCTACAATTAAAGGCATATTGCACAGGCCAGTTGAGCATTTCTGTCTCTTTGTAATCATCTTATTTCGCAGAAAAACACAAGCAACCCACATGTACACACATACACAAATAACCTTACAGGCATATTGCCATGCAGGTCAGGTTCATTAAGGACTCCATTACAGTCCAAAGACTAATCCAGTAATCTGAGAGTTTGGGATTTAATCCTCAGCCTGCATGGCACAGCCCCATGATTCAATGTGCTGCACTTGTTGGCAGATGAAGATGGCAGATTCTCTAGGAGACCCTGACCTCAATCTGCTTCCATCTCTGCACAGACCAGAAACATATACTTTTGCTTTTATCTGTAATCGCCTTTTACCTACTTACACTGTTGAAAACAATAGAATTTTCAGTCATTGGTCTAAAAAGACTGGAAGCAAGGAAACATTGAGCCTGGCTCTGTCCAACGGTTAAGAAATCTGCCTTAAATTAATTAGCACACCTACGGCTCACTATCTGATATCTTGTTTATTTAAAAGGTACAATTTACAAGCAAATGTAATCATCTCAGGAAAGTGAATAATAAGCAAAATACTGACCTTTTTTTTTCAGTATGAATTTGATTTCTGTGGCAAAAACACTTGGAGGCAAATCTCAGGTTAAAGGATGGCAAATTTAATAGGCTGAACAACAGAGTCACAACAGAGCATATGGTCTGCAGAACGGGTCAATACCAATTGACCCCGAACACAGAAAATGATCAGCTTTTATAACAGCTGAACAGCATTAATTTACACCACAGTCACTTCACATGTAAATCATGCCGGCAGGATGGCATACGTAATATAATTAGCGTGTTTGTGACTTTTCGTCACTAATGAATACAAAGCCATGTCAAAAGTCTTTGTTGAATTAACACCGGTCACTCAGGGAGGTAGCAGACATATCGTCTATTACCTCCACGCAGACATGATGTCTGTCAAGGTGTAAATTTCCCTCAGTTTCTTTGTTATATTGCATTATATAAAGCACTTTAAATTGCCTTTGTGTATGCAAATGTGTTAATATCTTGCATTGCCTTACTTTTACCACATCGCTAGAAACGTAAATAATCTGTAAAGATTTCACAGTAGGGGGGCCCTCATTCTCAGTGCTAATGCTAATCATGTTGCTGTTGCACATGATGGAGGAAGCAGTATACATACTTGTAGAGAGATGGACTGCTATCTGAAAGGTTGCTGTGATTTGGACAAATTGGACAAAAGAGCTTTTGAGTGTAACTAATACTAAATGGATGTGTTCATGTGCATACTGTTCAGACTCTAACGGTGCCTGAAGACATCTCCATGTCGGACATCAGTCTGCAGCCAACCAGTCATCTGCCTGCTACTGTAAGAGTCCACCGACCGGCAGTCTCACACGCTGTGCAGTAGGGGTGGCATGTATTTCTTGTAACAGGAAAAACATTGAACTCCATGAAAAAATTCACAATAACAACAAAAACATCCCACTAACAACTATCATCTGTGTAGAAAAGGCCTTTTAGCAAATAGATCTGTGCCACAGAAAACTCCACTGTTGTTCAAAAGCTATTGAAACTGATGATACTTGTTAGTGGGATAAATGCCCTGTTTTGGTCTTTTCAAGGGATTTGTCAGTGATAATATAGACTTAAACCTGCTCTACTCTCATCCTTTATTTATTGTATCCATTCTGTCCAGGTGTTCATACACTGCTTAAAGAGGCATGACTCCCATTCAGCATTTACTACATCTAAAAAAGTCCACTGAAAATAAATCTGAACTCTGACTGTACAGCCGAACAAGCTGTAGGTGTAAAGTGATGTGAAGTGGTTGGCATATCTCTTTTTCCCTCCTTATTCTTATCAGTCCAGTCAACCTTGTTTTTCTCTACTGTGCAGTTTCATCCATTTCCTGCTGCTCTTCTATCAGTTCTAATCAAATCTTTTGCACAGTCACACAAACCCCATGTTTGTGCAGTCAAGAGATTATGTTAGCTGTTTGGATTCTTCTGATATCAATACAGTCTGACAGGTTATAAACAAATAAATAGTTTATCCTGATTAAAATTGAATATCAACACACCCAAAACATGTGTCTGACATTGCACAAGAAACCCACAGCGGACGATCTGGGTCTAACTGCTGTGTTTCACTTCATTTTAACAGTTTCTTTAGATTCTGAGATCACAGTATCAGTATTCTTGGATATACACTTTCTTTTCCATGATGAAAGCTGGGTACCTTAGCTTAGCGTTGAGAATGGATGCAGGTGAACGTAGTCCCATCCAGGGACAACAACATTCCTCGAAAGCTCATTCATAAACATTCAGACAAAGCAAGAAGTTGTGGTTTTAGGTGGGTTATATGTGTGACTATTTCTTAGCTGACCTCCTGACACAAGAAAGTCATGGACGTAAAAAACAGAAATAAAACTTTGAAAATAAAAACCAGTAAAGTAAAACAGAATTAGCCTTTAAAGGTCCACTTGAAGAGATTGTGCAGATTGGTGATTCAGCAAGGTGATAAAGTCCCATTCCATCGACAGAACAAGTCATTGATCCGTCCAACCAATCAATGCCTTTGATCAGCTGTGACTGCTTCCTGCTGTGCACTGACAGGTTAAGTCAAGGAGAACTATATTGATCCAAGTCAAACCAACAACTGAACTTTGTTCTGTCCCTTGACCTTCAGCTTGCTGAGTTTTTCAACCACCAACCCCCATGTCTCAGTTATAAAACTGAACATCTGTCTTTCTGTCTTCTTCCGTCTTCCTAAACAGCTGGAAAACATGTTCGAGGAGTCAGGGCCAAGGACTGTGTGTAAAACAGCATCATCTGTCATTGTCACCTCCATATCCAGCCCATCTATACAGCATAGCCCCCCAGGTTTCTATGGTAACTTCCAATAACCAAAAGTTAAAGCCTAGCTGTCGAGCAGGCTGGAAGCAGCAGCATTACAGTCAACAGCTGGACACAAGAGCACTGAGAGTGTGTAAGTGTGCTCAAAATGTCTCATTATGGGACTTTTCTGTGCCACCACATTTCCTAGTTAAGATAACTAGAAATCAGAGGATGCTTGTTTTTTTTGTTTTTTTGCCTATATGTGTGTATGTGAGCGTGAATGTCCAGTAACGTGTGTATTTGTACACATAAATGCGTTTCATGTTATCTGACATATCACAGCAGTTGCAGATGTTTTAACCTCAGAGGCTGAAGTAACAAATTAGCCTTAAATAACATAATGTGAAAACTGGATCTCGATTATTGATTTCTTGGTTCAGAATCTTCTTGAAAAGGCCAAAATATGTGATGATATTGCCATAAATGACAGTGCATATGTTCTATAAATAATGTTTATATACAACTAAACTATAACAAGAAAACACTCGTGTGTGTTTTATTTTTACAGTAAACTGGGTCCTCTGGCAACAGGACAAAGGAGGGTGCACAGTTAATTTACCCTCCGGTTTTTGCCAATGATTTTTCCGTTTGTGATGACATGATGTACAACAGATTGGACAGATCAGGTCACATCACCACAGCACATCCTCTCATACTGTGTGTGTGTGTGTGTGTGTGTGTGTGTGTGTGTGTGTGTGTGTGTCCTTACTGAAGACCTGGACCAGTACTGTACTTTGTATTCCTCTTGATGCCATAACTTGCTGTAATATTGATTATACAGGTGAAAATGACTTTACTTTTTTTATACGTGTATGATTTCAGGATTGTTACTATAAACCTCAGCACAAACAGAACCACTTTACCAAGTTACACCATTTTTATCATTTTCCAAAACTCTTGTCTACACGTGGTTGTTGCACTTGTCTTTAAGTAAGATTGTTCCACATTTACAATAATTGTAAATTTCTCCCATAGTGGGAATTTACTAAAGTCCTTTAAAGAGAAATTTTAGAATTAAGCTAATTTAAATAATCAAAAATGAATCCAAATAAAACTGTGGTGGACCAAATGAAACACTCAGAGGGGGGTGGTTTTTTGAAGGTGGCTCTATAGCCAGGATTTAAAAGTGACAATAGAAAGACAGTGGATATAAGCTATTCTACAGCTCAGGGGCAGCAAAACCTGTTTCTCTTTGGGTTTTGGTTGAGTGAAAAATGGCAGTTTGGAGATGCAAAGACTTTAAAATTAAATAAGGAAATTATAAACTCACAGGTGACCAGCGGACTAAGGGGGAAGGGGAAAGGTTGTCTGCTCACTGGCACAAAGAGATACTGTTATTGCATCTTGAAGCACCTGCAATGGTGAACTGTAGAAAATGCAACAGAAAGGTCAAATGGGATTAAAATGTCATGGTTTCTAGCATCGAGGGCAGCACTAAGTTATTTGTTACCCTTTGCAGAGCAGACTCTGTGCTGTCCAGCACCTTAATACCTGACTGGAATATGTCTAGAATGTTGTTGTGCTCTAAGGTTTATCCAAAAAAAAAAAAAAAAATTAGTTTTGTCTACGTTTGTTCTTTCAATAAAAATATGACAACATGCTTAAAAGAGGGTGAGATGAGCTCATTGTGGATAAAGTGCTGGGCCCCACTGCATCAAATGTATTTAAATTTAAGGAGAGGTAGAATTATTCAGTGGGCATCTGTGAAATTATGAGCCAAGATGGTGAGTGAAATGGGTTAAAATTTGTTAATAATTGCATAATGATTGGGTAACTATTGGAAGAGTTTTTATTTAAAATCTTAATCCTGCTGATATGTAGTTGTATTAAATATTATCTGGGCATCTGGTGAGCTGCTGGATTTAAGACTGATTACTGTGTAGAATAGGATTTTTGGTCTGGGATGGAAACTGCACTTATCCTGCAGTTGAATGTACAAAATTACAAGCATTGAAATGTTTTGTCCTTTTAGCAAAACAAAAATATATATTATGTCTATATGAAATTGAAATTCTGCTTTAATGAAGTGATGTTGATTTTGTTGTCTTTGTATAAGGTGTATTGTTCATTATTATTATTATCATTTTTCTAAATAAAAATGTTAAATTATGTGTAAATGGTGAGTGTGTCTCCATCTCTATGGTGGTGCTTGCCATATTAAGATGGAGCTCCATCTAATGATAATTTTGATTTTTGGATTAATTTAATTCTAGATTAATCTTGTTGTTGAAAGATGATTTAACCTAAACATGTTACTCTGGACTCACATTTAAATCCACATACATACATTATATGTGCAGCACCGCAATGTTTATGGTTTTGTTGCTCCTAATGCTTTTTCCAGGACTTGTCCATCAGAGTCGACTGGCCGATATTTTTGTAGGTCATTATGTCAGTTTTCTGAGCGGCAAAGATCCATCAGCAGCTAACAGCTGGAACATCCTGTTGTCAGATAACAGAGCAGCGTCAGGGTAGGCCATATCTGTCATCTGTCCAACATGTCTGAGAGCAGATATGATGGACAACTATCCTAAATGCTGTTTGACTTGAATGGTCCCCCCTGCAGTACTATAGCGCCCTGCAGAGGGAAGAGTTAGAACTTGATTTGCATGAGTAGAGAGTGAAAGTGGTAGCACAAAAACTGGGTTTTTATTTAGCTGTTTTCTTGCCAACACTAGTACAATCAACTTTAACATTAAAAGTATGTCATTGTCCTATTGTACATTGTGAAGTCTCAGTGGAAAATCTGATGTTGCCAACATTTTAACTAGCTTTACTTTATCTGTCCTCTTTTAGTGTTCAGTGAAAGGTGTGCAAGGTGTGTGTCTTTTATAATAACAAAAAAGAAAATGTTATCTGTCACCACCGGTTAGGCAGTGCATCAATTGGTTGTTTGTGTTCATTGAACCTTAACAGCTGTGTTGGCAAATGATTGAATTGCTGTGGTTCTCAGACTGACAGCTCAATTAGCTTGTTCGGGGAGTTTCTACAGAATCAGACCTGTTTAATTAGTTGTTTCCTTGAGCAGAACGAAGGACTGAGAAACTAATGCAAAGGGTATCAGTGCACACAGACTGAATACAGATAATGGGGTGCTAGGAGCATGAACTGATAGCATAGAGAGCGAGAGAGAGAGAGCGAGAATGTGTAGCAGTAAGAGGGGCCTATATTGGCGATGTGAATCGGCAGTGAAGCATTCTGGGGCTTCATGTTACAGGCCTTATAAGGGCCAGGGGCCCTGTGTCTCTGCTGGCCTCTTCTATTCTTAGGCTGTCTGTCCCTCACCCTCAGCAACCCTGCAGATAAAATCCTCTTCATCTTAATATTAGGTTCAATGAACATTTGAGGGTTTGCACTTTGAGGTTTGCTGAATTCGTGCTTTTCGAGGGAGAACTTGAGGTTTTTCTTTTTTTCAGTTTTTCAGCTAAGCTCTGCTCTTTGTGTATATCTGTGTGTGTATTTATGTGGATTTGTGTGCATAAATACATGTCTTTGTGTGTGCGTGCATGTGTGTGTGTGTGTGTGCGTGTGCGTGTGTGTGTGTGTGTGTGTGTATGCATGCGTCTGTCTGTTTGTGTGTCTGTTCCACAGAGGTTCCCAAGCACCTGACCCACCCACCCACTAGCACCACCACCCCAGGGTGTTTGTCCTGAGAACTGTGAGCAGACGGGGAGAGACAGTAGTGAAGCCAAGGCTGACAGAGGAGGTGTTGGCTGGGAAAAGGATAACGGGGGAGGACGGAGAACAAGGGCACACCGTGCAGGAGTAGAAGCCACACAGCTTGCAGGGGTTGTTAGCAGGAGGAGTTCTAACGTTTAGCCGAAGATGAGTGCATACACAGTGACTCTGAATGGCCCCGCTCCATGGGGCTTCAGACTACAGGGAGGAAAGGACTTCAACATGCCACTCACCATCTCCAGGGTAAGAACAGAGCCACAGTCAGGTTTAGGTTTGTTGCAGTAAAGCAACAGTGACACTGACAAAGTGTGACAAAGCAGATCTTCAACAAAAAATATGGTGCAGTCAATAACTTTATCATACTGTACACAACTCAAAAATGCTTGAATAGCTGAGAAAGCATCATTTTGGTGATTTCCAGGTGAACATATGCGTGGGTATCTCAGTGAAAATCAAATTTGTTTTTGTTTTTTTTGTCTAGGTCACATCTAACTTATGTTTCTGCAATGTTTAACTGACTGACGACAAATTACGTGTTGCATGTTCTTAACTTCATGCATGTGTGTGTTCAGGTGTGTGTGTGTGAGCAATGGCTGTGCAGCACTTATGTAATGTTGCTCTATGTGATGATGACAGGGGCTCAGATGTAATGTCCAGAGAGATTTCTAGAATAGAGCAGCAGTGGAAAGACAGGAATAGCTTTTCTGGAGTGGAGGGGCTGCTGCAGAAGTTAACTTTTACTACTGATGATTTCCTGGAAAAGGCAAATAAAACTAATTACATTACAGACAACTAGAACATCTGTATCAACCCAAGAATTTTTGACAGGTTATAATCAGTTTGATCAATCATGACTAAAGTAGAATTTAGGAAGAGTCATCGTAGGACAACCTTGACAGTGATTTTTTTTTTTTTTTTTTTTTTTTTTAATTTCAGTCCAAAACTGCATTTGCTGAAGACATAATCATCTACAACATGGCAAAGTTGGACTTGTTTTTACTCTGGAAACATACTGTTTTTTTATATACATGCCTTAAAACACACCTCACATTTCAGTTTGGTTAAAGGTTATATGCCGGAATTATTAGCCTGTAAACCAGTAGAGAAAAGTGTCAATCTGCAAGCAAACAACAGATTAATTACTTTTGTGGCAGGGAGGTAGGCTCTCTCTTACTCTCTGGCAGGGCTGGTAGTGTATGTACAGCATTTCCTTTAAATAGCATTGGATTGAAGGAGGTGGATGGAAGGAGAGGGGTGGGAATTGGGCAGGAAAAGGGCAAGGAAGCTAATGGCAGCTTGTGTTACCGTTAGTAAGCTTTTTTCTTGCTTATAGTTGGTTTCAGTTTCAGCTTGTGGAGCTGCTCCTGAGAGAAGAGGGTCATTGTAGAGGAACGGATGGATGGAGGGTTGATAGACTCAAGAGATGGACAAAAGGAAGGAGGCAGAGGAGATGATGTTTACTCTGCTCCCTCCCAGGTCCCTCTCCTCATTCTCCAACCCTCTTTGATGCTCAGCTCTTGATCTGCCTGTATTGCACTGATTCTTTAGCTCCATATGTTACTTTATTGTTTTAGGATGAGCTTTGATCTGTGTCCAGTATGACAGTATATCATGTTCATTGTGGCCGTGATGGGCGGTGACAGGTTACCATAAGCCTGAGCCTATCTGCAGATTGACGTAACCACGGTTTGGATTTCAACCTGCATTTGCCGAGAACTGAGAAAGGACAGCAGAGTAAACACAGTGGATTCCCAAAGTCTTGTTTTCTACCCTGACCATTAAAATATGACACACCAAACAGTTGTGCTGCAGTCCAGTGATGAATCTTAGCAAAAATATCTGAAATATAGCAGTAGCCCTAACTCTTTCAGTATATATCATCCCTTCAGTCTACTTACATTTTCTCTCGAATCTGGGATTTTTCAGCTCTCTGGTCTCAGATTGGCCACTGTCGCATGCTCGTGCAACTAAAAGTATGTCACCAGTCAAAAGTTTGGACACAGTTTCCCATTTAATCAAATAATCTAAAGCAGTTTGACAAGCATGCAAAAAAGCTTTTTAAAGAAAATATTTATGAATGTTGCGTTATTTTTTAATGATTGAGTCATATGAAATCATGCATGACAGATTGTTCCAGCAGAATCACGTGTGATTACAGTGACGTAGCTCTGCAGCTGAGAAATATTCTGTAGCATGTAGAGTGCAATTATCAAATGTGGATTGTAGAGAGGACAGTATGTAATGTAAACAGAAAAAAAAAATCCAAGGATATTCATATGAATGTTGGTAGCAGGTGTGCATGAGGGGTGTATGTATATGAGGGGGGGGCTCTGTAGGATTGATCACAGTGAGGCCGCAGGAATCAACAGTGTTCTTTATTTTTAACACTCTAACGAGTTGACTGTAAGCCTAAACCCAATGCTGTGTACCCCTTACATTAGGGATCAGTTAAACCTCCTTTCTGTCTGAAGTCTGGTTTAGCAAAGCCAGAGTATTCAGGGCTGAGTCTTCAGCTGAAAATATGAATAACAATTGCAAGAGAGAATAGATTAAATAAATGAAAATAAAGAACTTCAGTTTGTCAACTTCAAAATAAAAGCATTTTGAAATTGTTTGAATTTTAACATCAGCCTCAGCATTTACTTGCCATTTTCATTTGTACCGTCCACAGAAAAATACAAAATCAGAAACATCAGAAAAAAGATTCTGTCCCAAACACTTTATGGCTCCTTTACTAGAAATCTTTCTGCTCTTCTCCTCATTTATTTCAGTGTCAAGCAGCCTCATTTGTAGCTGTGGGGACTGATTAGGTTGTTGTGGCTCCTCCAGAGCTGATGGATCAGTTCATTTTGCTTCATCAGCTTTTCTCTTCTCTACCTTTAAGGCTTTGACTCAGAAGTGAAAAGACAGTAATGAAAAGTCAAATGAACAATTTACATTTTAAATATTTCCTGCTCTACATCAAAAGCCTTTGTTTTGCATGTCTTACACATTTTGGGAAATTAATCCAGCATGCACACTATTTACTCGTTCTTGGACACACATTTGTGTAACTGCAAAGCTTTTTCAGTCGCTTGTGTGTTTTCAGAGGAATCTGTGTCGGTGGTGCTAGTGTAACCTGCTCCGTTGACCCTTCCATAGATAACTCCGGGCAGCAAGGCGTCCGGTGGCAGCCTGGCCCAGGGTGACATCATCTCAGCCATCGATGGGGTCAACACCGAGGGGATGACACACCTGGAGGCCCAGAACAAAATCAAGTCTGCTACCACCAGACTGTGCCTCAGCATGCATAAGTAAACAACCAACACAACAACTCAACAACACAAACATAAGTAGATGATGCAGAAGGAAATTTTAAGGTACTGCCTATATTGCCTTTAGAAAGAAAAGGACATGAGGACAAATCAGTGTTTGAAATATACTCCTATATACATATACTATATATATTCCTTCTCTCTTGTGCAGAATATATGAATATGCATATGCAATGTTTTTTCTATGTGACTAATTTGCAGAGCACTTTCCTCTTTCAGCAGATAAAAGAAGAAAAAACGATACATCATTAAATACAGTGTATGTCAAATAATCAGAGGTTACAGTAAGGATAACATGTTTAGCATTTATTTCAAAGTACTTACTTCGTTGTATACAGATCAAGACGTCCTCCACCGGTTCCCACAGCAACTCCAAGAATGGACTCACCCATGCCAATTATCCCTCACCAAAAGGTACAAACACACATCAACAACAACGAACAAATAAACAAGTCAACATACAGACACACCGTTTATCCATGCACTTATAAGAGGTGTCCTGTCTGTTAAATTCCATGTTTGTTTATACATGTGCCCTTTAAATGTTTTTTTCTTGATACATTTGTCATCTTCACATTCCTGTAATGTTTCAGTCTTTTGCTGCCCTCTAGTGTAAAATATTCAGTGTAGTGTCAAGCTGCTCTGACAAATTTCACTTTAAATCTTGTGTTTATCTTCATCTAATCCTATTTTATTGTGGCGTTATAAAAGATGAAAGAGGTCAGGCCTAAGCATTTTGCAGAACTTCAATTGGAGAAGCTAGTGTCCTGGATAAAAGGCCTGTTGAAAGAAATCTCTGTCAAGTTCCTAAAAAAAGATCCTGAGCGTCTCTTGACCTGGTCAAAGCTCCTACCTCCTCCATACCATCTGCCATATCTCCACCAGGCCAGCAGGGGCAGTACAACTCCCCAGTTATTCACACTTTTGAAACTCTCAGAGATCATGCTGATGCAATAAGGATAGGGCTCAGCAGCTGCACAGGCAGTTTCATCACTGGGGTACATTAACAAAGGCATAAATACCCTCCCCTTTTTATAATACAAAGAGAAGAGGAGTCTAAAACAGTTTCATCCACCAGGCTAATGTAACAAAAGTACTGCTTTTCACTGCAGAGGAATAAAATTACACCTCCCTGATTTAACCTCACGTTGGCAGGACCGTGATGAGGAAATATACCCAGAACTCTCTATTGCTATCCCAGGACTCATTCCTCATTCCCACGTGGCACTATTTCTGGAGCGTATAACAAAATAGATGGAGATCATGCTACAGAGTAATTTCAGGATCTTTATTACAAGCAGACACCGACACTGAAGCACTGACCCAAAGGTTGCACCACATTTCAAATGCCTCAGATGTGACACAAAATAAGTTGAGAATCAAATGCTTAGAAGAAGAGATGTTTTGGTTTCTTCAGTCCTGTTTCTTTTGTTTGAAGTAATAATGAAACCAGAAAGATGATGTTGCAAAAAGGGAACTCTCTCTGCTGTTTCTGCTCCCTGGGTTCCTGTTGTTTGCCAAGCTGACTTCCCTGTGTAGCTTTTTGTGGGTTGAAATTGCTGATGAGGCTACAGAAACATGAAGCTTAGTAAATACAGCAGTGTGAGACAAAAACAGACTTTTAAAATCTTACGTTTTATAAAAGACTCAGTAACTTCCTGAAACAGCTGGGAACTGTAGTTTTTAGATTTTATTACTCCAGTAGAAGTGTACTTTTTGGAGTCAGTTTTCAGCAGCAGATTAATATATATTTAGTGCTCTGGGGGCAATTTACAGCAGCAGCATAGGGTCAGGTGACTCACAATAAACTACAGTGCCTCACTCAGTGGACGAATAAGTTTATTGGGCTTTAGGTACTTTTTTGCTTTGAGTCTTTGCATGGAACAAGAATGATCTGGAATACAATGTTGGCACTTTTTTAAAAAATGGGTGTTTTACTAGGTAACTCTCTCTATACAAATCGGTGTTGGATTCTCTTATTACATCCTTGCTGGGACTGTAGGGCCAAGTCAGAAATATCTTCATCCTGACTGAACTGCATGTTGCAGCGGCTCAGTTAGTTAACTTGTGGCTACCATTGAGGGAACGCTCCTCTCACACATGGGGAATACTTGCAGAGGTTAATTAAGAGGGTAATATGCTTTGCCTCTGACATATCACATCCAGGTATCAGTCTCCACTGATGCATTTCCCGTGTGGAGTAGCTTTACACTCTCAGCCAGCGTTAAATCAGGTGTCAGTAAGCGTGTTCCCAGTGGACCACAGTATCATGGCAGCGGCCGCACCCCAACATGTACATGGAGACTGATTCCTCTGGCTCATGCACAGGAGAGAGCAGCTGTTGTACATGGTCATGGAATGTTTTGCTCCAGTTTCACACCATCAACCTGAACCCTCTGCATGCCTCTTTTCTAAACCTGAGCTAAGACCCCCTCCCCTGTCTGTAGGTTGTGTCCCACATGTGAGGTGCTGCTGAGCACGTTCCTCTTTAGCCACTGTGCCTGGTTGGGTCAGTTATGGCCACATTAAGACATGCTGATTTAATCATAATGGAGATTTATAGAAGTAAACTTTATTTCATGGAGCAGATGCTCATGGGTTTTACTTTTGGTTTTTGAAAAGTCTTTTGTTGGAGGAGCTCATACCAGCACAGCCCAGAGAACACATGTAGCCATCTGTCAAAACTGGACCAATGTCACTGAAAGTTTTAAGTTTTGAAGATTAGAATCTTTGTTTTAATGACATTTGGTGATATTTGTTTTTTCTTTCATCACGTAATTAGTGTATTAACACAGTAATGACAGCCTGTCTACCTCCGTCTACAACCTGGATTTGTCTGTATGTAATAGCTGTAGATGGTTTGTGTTGTGGTTGTGTAGTTGTGTATTTTTTGTCCGTCTAAATGTGTCTCCACTAACCTCCCCACCCCCACATTTAGTGTCATGTGATTAAGGCACTTCTGCTCCTGTCAGTCACTCCCAGGGATGCAGTGGGAAGCCGGAATCTCTCAGGGATGACAAAAGCCTGCTATTCTTACCTGTACATGGGATTACAGAATAGCACCATAGTCAAATAGCTTCCTACAAACACACGGTGCCATTGTTATCACCAAAATCCCTCTGGAGATTCATTGAATTCTCTCCTCCTCTGTCTCTCTCTGTCTGTCCGTCCCTCTCTGGTGTCTTTCAGGTTATCGCAAACACAGCCGCAAAGTCAGTACCATCACATTCATGTGTTTCATGTGCATGAAATATAAGTGCTTTGGTTACTGGTTACTTTGTGTGGTGTGAAGGTGTGTCCAACATGGTTGGAAGAACTATAACAGCATTTTGAGTGTGCTGGTCAATTTTTTGGGGGGTCATCGCATCATTAACAGCATCTGCTACCCAGAAGTGGAAAGTACAAAATTAAAACTTGCAATGACTTTACTTCAGTCTTACTATGCCACTATATTTCTGACTAAAGTGTCACTTATATATTTTCTTATTTTTCCTTTAGCACAAGTTATGACCTACTCCATAAAGACTGTACAACACTCTGAAGTGTTTATGTAATACTAAATTACTAAAACTAAAATATTGTAGTTAGCTAAAACTACAATATATGCAGTAATTTCAAGTTTACCGTATAGATTGTGACGAACACAGTAACATATTTTATATGGAAATGTTATTTTTATTGTCTGTATAGGTCTGTTGAGGTCTTTCTGTTTTGTACTTTTCCTAATAACCATGTTTAATTTCCACCTCTGCTGGGCCTCTGCTGTGAATATGAATAGATTTGTTGTGTAGTGTGAGGAATGAATGCATGAGCAATAGTGACATCAGACTTTTTGCACTTCCATGTTTAAAATATGCAGAAAAGAATTAGTTGCGTCAGTTTGGCCTCCTGTTGGTTTCAGAAGTTAGCATATATTATTTTTCTTGGAGTTTAATGTTTCCTTTATTATTGTTGTTTCACTGAAGCTGAATTTGCAAGTTGTTATTAAGGACATAAAGTTGTTTAGTTGGATTCATTATGGATGATGTCTGTCCCTAATCTGTAATGCTCAAAAGTATACACTGTGCTAATATGCAAAGTATATTTCTTGTTTTTCCAGTTAGCATACAAGAAAATATACCACTACTGTAACTTATACAAGACCTGCATTTGTTTTATATCCTGTAACTGAGGCTTAAAGTAGAATTAAGGTGTAGTTACTACTAAGTAGTACAGCCGCTCCACCTGTCACGGTTGCATTACCTCATATTTCCCCTTCTTTCCTCTTGAATGCCCCTCTCCCCCTCTCTGTCTGTTAACCTCTCACCTTCACCTCTGCACCTGAAACCTCCTCACCTCTTTCTCGACTGATGACCTCACGACCTCTCCCCCCTCTGACACTGACAGCATGGAGTACACTCCCAGCTTCAACCCCATAGCTCTGAAAGACTCAGCCCTGTCCACTCATAAGCCAATTGAGGTGAGAGGTCCAGGGGGAAAGGCCACCATCGTTCACGCCCAGTACAACACACCAATCAGCATGTACTCACAGGACGCCATCATGGATGCCATCGCAGGGCAGTCACAGGCCAAGGGGCATGACAGGTGAGTTCACAAAGTCGAACTAATCCCCCCTCCAGTCTTTTATGTGCTCTTTCACTCATACACTTGACATACTATCTCACTGACCAGTCCAGCATGGGCATAGAGAAATTAAAGGGTTGGGTCACTCATACTATAAAAAACACTGCTGTTTGTATCTACCCATAAAGATATATGTTTGCCAAGGCTTCAAGATGCACATATACACCTGAGATACCTGTGTAACCTCCAAATTCCATGGAGGTTAAAGGAATTTATTTAATATGCAGCAACATCTGCATATCTGTGGCTAGATATCACTTCAGAAAGTGATAAAATGTGTTGATTGTTTTGATTTTGTAAATTGGGGAACCAGCCCTTTAAGTTAAAAACAGTGCCACTGTAACTTGGGTGTCTACTGTACTGTATTCCCGGGCTTTTCCCTTTTGTCTGTGTCTGTTCCTTTCACCCACTTTCCTCTGCTCATTCCATCCACAACCAACCCCACCTGTGTCGTCACCCACCTATTCCTCCCTATCCTTCCTTCCTGGTTGTGGCCTTAGTGAGGAGGCAGGCTCTTCCTTGGCGTAAGTACAGCAGTGCTATGTTTTCCATCTTGCCTCTCTTCATACATGTGTCTTTTTGTCTCCTGGCTTCCTAACTGCTTGTGCATTGCTCCGTATGTCAACTGCATTAATACCCACTGAAAACCTTTGGAAAGCCTACAGCATCTGTCTGTCTATGTTGTTGTGTTTATATTTTCATATAAGTTTCTGTGGTGTTTCATGAATAAACTCACTAACTCCGAGGCCAATACAGACTCGTGTGGAAGTACTTAGATGTACTTCGGGCAAAGTGTGACAGTGCAAGTCATGTTTAAAGTTTTTTTTTTCAGAGGTGAAGACAAAGCAGCCAATAGCATCGCATCCTTGGGAATCTGATGGCATGTGGATGTTCTTAGTACAAGGCACTTTCCCAACACAAAGACAGTGAATAGGTTTAACTTTAAATCTAAAAATGTAATAAAAGATTACAGTAGGATTTATTTTGCCATGTTGTGCAGTGTTGCACCTTGTTATTTGATATTAACTTCTGCAACTTGTGACATTACAACGTGTTTTGTATTATCTGAAAACATCTGGCATTGGTACCATTAGTGTTAGTGCCACATTATATTCTGTGCCAGGCCACAGCAGTGAGATTGATGATTACCACTTTTATCAAGGTTCTCTCTTTGTGTGTATCACATTTGAAATGTGAAACTGCTTCTGAAATGTTAGTGCAGACATGACATTGAATTTCTTTCAACAAGTATAGTCTAGAGTAAAAATTTGTATTTGCTGTTTTGCCTGAAACAATTTGTGTAGTCTTAATTCTTCTAGTCAGCATCAAAGGTAGAACAACACCCGAACACATACTACACTACGTGTTGTACTGCATGTGCAGAGCTCTAACAGTACTCTCGCCCTGCAGTGGAGTTCTGCCAATCAAGGATCCAGTGGTCGACTGTGCATCTCCAGTGTACCAGGCAGTGATCAGGCCACAAGACACAAGCCCAGACATGTCTGAATGGGCTCGTCGTGCTGCCAACCTGCAGTCCAAGAGTTTCAGGATGCTGGCCCACATCACTGGCACTGAATACCGTCAGTACATTGGCTCCTTTCTCTCTTGATCTGTTTGATGCTTATATCTGCCAATTCTCACTTCTTGGTAATACTCAACACCTCATAAGTGTCCTTACCAGGTCTCTCTCTCTATACAGTGCAAGACCCAGATGAAGAAGCTCTGCAGAGGTCGAGGTAAGACTTTGAGGAGGAGACTCCTTAGTTTTGAAGATGTTTCTCAGCTCGATGTGCCTTTTGTCCTGAGATACATCATAAAAATGTCCAATCAGTCCTCTGTGGATGGACTTGAAGTTAGTCCAACGTTTCTGTCGTGTTTATTTTGTCAGATGAAAAGATTTACATGAAATATATCAGCTGTAAACAGCAGTTGATTAGCTAGACCAAAATCTTTCTTTTAAAATGATGGTAAAAGTGCAGAATTACCTGGAGTAACGGTCTTCTCCTGCCTCCCTCACCATCAGAGAGAAGTTTGAGTCAGAGATGAAAGGGCCTCGCTTTGCCAAGCTGAGGAAGTGGCACCATGGACTGTCTGCACAGATCCTCAATGTCCAGTAATAAAGAGGAGCAGGACAGAAAGAGAGACAGAGAGAAGGACATGTAAAGGAAAACATGGACAAAAGCACAGGTGTTAACAGGAAGAGGAGATAAATTATGGAGAGGGTGGAGGAGGAAACTCCCCAGGAATGTGAGATAGTGTTTTAGACTAGATAGGTAGAATGTGAGATGCTAACTGTTAGCGTGAGAATGCTATATGTTCATACCCTCTATTACCTGTCAAATGTAACTGGCCACTGCTAAGACCTGAGCTCACATTTGGTTTTTCTTTTTTCTGTGTTTCTTATTTGCTTGGATTCTGTCTCTCTTAAATGAAGGGGAAATTGTATTCAAGCAAAAATGCAAAACTAATGATGTTTCTTTTAAGCCCCAGTGCATAAGCATCACACACAAACTTAGTCATTTTAACGGTATGAGCATGGTACACAGATTTATCCACATGCACAATTACAGTCTGTAAAAATGCACTCAAAATTGTACTGATATCAATGTGAATAAATGTTTTCTTAAAACCATATGACTTGGTGAACTGTTGCAAACAGTTAAAATCAGCATGGCATATTTTGGAGGCAAAATGTCAATGATGGGACATTTCATTTCAATGGCCACCGTTCAAATGCATGCCTCATTGCTCCTCATTGCCGCATTCTCTGATTTTGACTGATTTCTTGACTTAGACTTGCCATCTACCACAAAAACACATGATGATTTACAGCTTAGTTGACCATGAAAAATGAGCCTTGTTTGCATTTTGTGCAGTGATAATGCTGTGTCATGATGTTACATTTCTTGCAGCCACCAGAGTGCACTGTGATTCTGCAAAGCCAAAGAAATAAAAGACTAGACTTCTTCCTCTTTGTAACAGTAAAACAGCATTTCATGGATCAGTTTATTCCAGACATTTCACTTTACTCATAATCTTTGCATTAGCAGGGATGTAAACCAAAAGCTAAGAATCTTAAGAAGCAGCAGCAGATTTAATTGTGTCCCCAGTTGTTTCCCTCTGCTTGTCCTCTTGATGAATTACTGTGCTGCTGAGTCGGCATGTCTGGGAGAAACGACGAGTAGGAGGAGGGAGGCAGTTGTGACTCATTCAGGTGACGATGACAAAGCATTTTATCCACTCTTAGCAATAAAAATATCTGCAGGTGCTCTCTTTGTCTCTCTTACTTCAGTTTTATTTTAGCCTTTACTGGCATGACATCTTAGTCAAAATGCATAATATGTAATAATACACGCAAAATGGTACTCCGCAAAAATGTAGTACATAAACCAGTACTTAAAGTGGTAATACTCTGAATCAGAAACGAGAAGAAGAAATCAAATCTTTGGGACAAGCTGTGTGATGCAATTACAGATTACATGACAAAATCTCATAATGCATATGATGTGATGTGCTTCCACTGCTGCTGGTTATGTAACAGTGCTTGCAAGCTCAGCATCTAGAAAGGTGTGTACAGCAGCGTGCCAATCAAAATATGCAAATGGTAAGCTAGAGGCTGCGCTGATCATAAGTTAGGATTATCAGGAGAAGGATGGATGAGAGCGGAGGGATGGTTGGGGGGCGGGGTTGCGGCATGACTTAAAAATGCTGCAGCATCCGGTCGTCTCTCCTACTCCTACTCCTCCTCCTCCTCTCCACTCTATCTCATGCATACTGACTGTTTCCTCCCCCTCTTTCCCTCAGTCTGCGTGCTGTAGCCCTGCTGTGCAGTCCTCTCAGCCCTCTGTTGTAGCACCAAAGGGAGGAGGAGCCACTCGCATACTCGCTCAGACACACACACACACACACATTCTGATATCTCACATCATCTCTCCTGTACACTCACTGTAAGCACCAGCCAGCCAGGCCCGTTTGGAACAGGGGAGCCCAGCTGTCTCATCGCCCAAGATGGATGTACTGATGAAGGGGTTCTCCATGGCCAAAGAGGGGGTGGTGGCCGCTGCAGAGAAGACCAAAGCCGGCATGGAGGAGGCAGCAGCCAAAACCAAGGAAGGGGTGATGTATGTAGGTACGTAACACATCCTGACTGAAAGTGTAGGAAAAAAAGTTGGTAATTTCAGGGGGAGATGCACTTTTTTGGTGTGTGGATGTATCATGTGTTTTTTTTCACCATTTGAGGTGGGGTCTCAGGGGTGTCCACATTTGGGACAGTGAGAAAAGCAGAGAGACGAGGAGGTGGCGGAATAAAAAAAAAAGAAGAAAGGAGGGGATAGAGTGGGCTCTGGTTGGGGTGAGATACTGCAGGAGTGGTGCAGGGCAGAGGGTGGGGGCCTGAAAGAGTGAGGGGTAGACGGGGGGTTTAGAGGGGGATGGAAAAAGTTGTTAGTAGGTAGCAGGACAGTAACTGGTGAAGGACCAGGTCTGTTATGAGAACAAAAAAAGAATATGAACAGAAGAAAAGGGACACTAAAGGGATTTCTAATGTGCTGCCTCAGTTTTTTTTAATCACCTGCCCCATTTTAATCACATTTGTGGATTATTTTGACGACAGCCAGTGATGGACTCAATGCAGCAACAAAGTGCCCACAGACTTTTTTCTCTGCCGCTCTAAAATTTTCAAATAGGTTTGGCCTACATTTAACAGGCTGCCATACAATTTTGACATTTAAACACAGATATTTTAAAATAAAAGCAAGAGGTCTCAACAAAAATGCAAATAAATAAACCTAGGGCATTTTAATTAGGAAAAAAATACAATATTTTTTAAAGATGCTCAAGATGCTCTGCTCGTTTGCATTCCTGCTGTACTTTACCATACTTTTGCTTTAACTAGCTGCATCACATCCCAAGGTTACCCTGAGTACCACGCTTTCAGGCCGCCTGAGTTGGGAAGGGGGGTGAAGGAAGTGTTTGTTGTCTGCAGTCTGTTTCTTCAGGACACTGACTCCAATGTAGCAGAATAAAAAAATCTTAATCATGATGATGAAAATTAAAAAAAAAAAAAAAAATGTTATGTGCAAGAGTCAATGTGAGAAGCTGAAAGAGTGAAGAAGGAGGGAGGGGAGGAGAGGTAGATGGGGCAAAGATCACTTCAGCACTGCAGTAATTTGCTCTCTAAACCCCCCCACCCCCTGGTCTGTCCTTACCCTATCCTTGTGTTGATGCGTGCATTTATGACGTTACAGCAGCAGGATTTGCCTGCCAGTGCCTCCTGCTTCGATGACTAACCATCTTCCTCCCCTAAAGCGCTTAACCCCGCCCCAGTCACAGGGAAAGATGAAAGGATGGTGGGATGCAGGGATGCAGGGGGGAGAGACGGAGAGAGGGAAGTAGCGGAGGGAGAGGGGTGTTATGTCAGAAAAGGCTTGTAGTTTCTGGCTTTGAGGCTCCTGGATGAACAGATGGGACAGCGATGGGGTAGAGATGGAGGGATGATGAAAGAGGTAGAGGGGTGAGAACCTGGGTGCTGCAGAAAGTACAGGCTGGTGACAAGCTCAGGTAAAGGAGAGAAGAGAGGGCAGGTAGAGCAGGTAAAAGTGAACTGAGCAACAGAGAGAGAGAGGGGCGGGGGGGAATCCAAATCACAAGAAGAGGAAAAGGAGAGAGAGGACGTGATCACTGACGTTAAAAGGTTGAAGCATGGATAAACCACTGCCTCTGCCTGTAGCAGAGTGCGTACGTCAGCTTCCTATACACTATCAAGGTATGCATGCTTTCACAGACACAGGCCAAACCTGGACAGACAGCAGGATGTGTCTTGTGATGAAAACCCAACAGGTTACTGAACACAAGGAGCCACAAAGCTCCAAAAATGGTTTTATATTATTTTCAAATGCTGATGTTCACATCTTTATGGATGAATATATTGACAGTTGTACCTTAAATCTTCAGACCTCCTGACAGTCAGATTTTTCTTTTTAGAACTAATAAATTATATGCATATAAAAAATACTTATGATTTATATAGTTCATTATTTGAGTTCAGAGATTTCTTTGTGCAGGTCCTCAGTTTATTACCTCTCCCACACTTTTTATGTCAACTGTGCATATGCATATTAATGCCTGAATGCATACACATGTTCATATCTTTTGCATTGCTAAAAACACAACTACTCATTTAATACAGCACACTGTCCTGTGGATAAACTGACTAAAGTGATATTCTCGTGCATTTAATAGAGTATTTCATACTTTAATCCGTGCGGTCTTCATTTATTGATGTAACCTTTCAATCTGGATTATCATTTATTATCAGGATTATTTCCAAAATTGCTCTCTTGTCCTTGCTACATGTTCAGCAGTGTCCAAGCCAGAATTATACCCACTTCTGCCTTTATACTGTCTGATAATTTGAATGAAAAAGGAACTTAAGTTGTATCTGAGGATTTCTTACATACAGATCTTTGCAAAATGCTGTGACGCTTAGGGGGCTCAGTGACTGAGCAAAATAAGCTTTGTCATTGCAGTGTGTGTGTGTGTGTGTGTATGGAGCTGTACTGCAGTACTGCTCAGTACTCAGGCACGTGGCTCATGTACCACAGCAGGCGTGCAGAAGGAGGGCGAGTGGATGCAGGAGACTGTGTGACAGAGGCAGTAGTCAGTGCCCACAGACTGATGTTAACCCGCAGATTTATCTCTCCTTTTCCTTCTTGGTTTCTACTTTCCTCCATTTCTCTTTTGCATCCCTTAGAGCAGATAATTTTCCCCCACATATCCATCTCTTTAGCTGATTATATAACCACGATTTATTCAGCTTGGGATCGTACTGTAATGGTCACAGGGCTGCTGAGCAGAGAGGGCTACACAGAAAGGTGCTGCTGTTCACAGGATAAAAATAGCAGTAAGATTTATTTTTAGGAAGAGCAATGTCTACTACTGACCTGACATTCTCAGGAAGGTTATGGCAGAGTTTAGTGTGAGCAGCAGTAGCTAAAACCATGTATTCCAAGAATACAAAACAAATGTCCAATTACACAATTTCAACATTTGTAATAATTCTCTGACACCAGTTAAATAAATTGCTGAAACAACAAAATATCTTTTTATCTAGTGATGTAATTGGGATGTTCATCACTAATTAATACTGTCTAATCTTTCTTTTTGGTCCACAGGCAGTAAGACAAAGGAGGGAGTTGTGTCATCAGTAAACACAGTGGCCAACAGGACCGTGGACCAGGCCAACATCGTCTCAGACACAGCAGTTGCCGGGGCCAATGAGGTGTCACAGGCAACCGTGGAGGGTGTGGAGAACGTCGCCGCATCGACCGGACTGATCAACCAGGTCAGTTACCATGGTTACCACAGATTTGAGTTAGTTGACACCTGCAGTGTGCAGAACCAGTTTATATGTCAAAGAAATTTTATTTTCCCTCCTTCTTAAAGAAACTAATACAGTAAACACAATGTTTATTTAAATTACCACACAACATCTTTTTCTTCTTATATGTTGGATGTTTAGGATTAGGATTTTTTCAAAACTAAATTCATGATTCTTCTCGTTTTAATGGTGTTGTCAAAATGTTTTTCAGATGTTAGATGTAAGAGCATCTAACATTTGTGTCTTTCATGCACATCTTTCTCATGTCTTGTGTTGCTTCTCTTGTTGTGATCTTGTGGGATTGCTTGTCTTGTGTGTCATCCTGTCACTGTTGTTCTCACTTCTCTTGTTTATACTGTTTGTGTCTCATCTGTTTCCCTGATAGGAGGAGCCTATATACGAGGTGCTTGGGGTGGGCTGTGGTGGAGGATAGACAGAGAGGGGACATTCATGTGTTCCCTGCACTGAGTTATTAGTTTGTTAGGTATATCTGTTCATTCCAGTCCAATAAACCTGCAACGCTGGTTTTTTGTCACAAATTGTTGTATTTTAAGGTGGGCTTTACTGTTGTACTGGATTGAAATTAATTGTACCTAATAAACTGGCAACTCAGTGAATATTAGCTGATAGTCCACAACAGACTTAGTGACTGTCAAGAGAGGAAATAAACAGAAGCTGCAGTAATGCTTCCAAGGTTAAAATCCTTGTAGAATTTTGCTTTGAGCAAAATATACAATTGGCTATGTAACAACATAGAAACACTATGATGCACTAACTTTAAAGTCCTTACTCTGAATATTGCAATCACTTTCCTCTGACCTCTAAGACTCACTCAGTCATGTGGTTTAGGCAACAACTATACTAAAATCCTCCATTTCTAACCATGTAGCTTCAGTAGCATACAGATCCTCAACCACATCTCCAGCAGAGAAAACATTCATGGCATGTACAAAAACAGCTTCATGCACTGCTCAGGCTAAACAAGAACTGTGCACCGGGAGTCTGGCAGGTGAAGGTTTTTATTTCACTCTTAGATTCTCTAAAGCTCTAATCAACTAACTGACCCCACTGGGAAGTGTTTGCAGCATGATAATAGGAGCATGGTCTCTGTACATGTAGCTGCTTTATTTATATCGTAGCTGGAGAACAAAGATGAAATTGTTTGCTGTTGGTGCTTGAGGCCCTGTCCCTTTCATTATCTCATTCGTTCATCCTCTCAGGAGTGTGTGCTCCACCTCTCTTATGTGTCTAAACGTCAGTCTTCTGGTTTCTTCCTACAGGGAGAGTATGGGGGAATGGAGCGTGGTGGTGAAGGAGGAGAGGTAAGATCAGAGTACTGCAGTTACTGCAAAAAAAGCAGAACAGATCATTTACGATTAATGAATGCATCTTACAGGTATAAAATAACTAGGCTAAATACTGTTTTCTGTATTTTAGTTTTATGTACATTACTCAGGTATTTCATTCATCTTTTTTACATTACATTTCTGCAGGAAATATAATTTTTATTACCTTAATTTGATATGATGGCTGTGGTTATAGGTTACTTTGTAGATTAATGTTAAAGCTGTAAACATTTGAAACATAACAAGCAGCTTCAGGTTGTGATGCTTTTTTGTGAATGGTCACAAATGTGAGTTATTTTTATTTTACATAAGTTTTGACCTTCTGAGTCTCACTGAGTTTTCCTCCCTGTATCACTTCTCTTACTGTTAATGTCATTTTAGACATTTTGGTCGTAAATAGGGGTGCAGGGGTTACAAGATTGTGAGCATACATTTTTATGTAAAATCTCAGTCTGAAAAGTAACACATAACTACAGCTGCCAGAAAAATGTAGTGGATTAAAAAAGATATTTAATATTTCCCTGAAATGTGGTGGTGGAATTTAATGAAGCACACTAAATAATTTAATTTTCTGCTACTTTCCTCCTCTAACTCCCTATTTTTATTACATTAGTTGTTATTTTTACTCAAAGAAAGGCTTGAAGTACTTCTTCCTTCGCCACTGACATCACTCTTTCTGTCTTTTCACCCTTTCCTTCCTTCCAGGGTTATTAGTCGTCTTCAGGACTCCCCCTTCCCCATGTTCCCAGCAGTCCCCTGCTCCTCTTGCCTCGCTGAACCAGACTCCAGATATTCAGCATATTTTTTGTGACTTTATGGAACCAAAATCAATAAGACAAACTTTTCCAGATGCTCCACCTCAGCCCTTACTGCCCCTTCCGCCTCCCTTGCCTTGTCACTCCCTAATCCCTCCCTCCTGCGGTTACAGTAGGCTTCTCCCACCTCTCCTCTTCTCCCCTCTGATTTTCTGCAGCCTGTAGCTTCTCCTTCACTGCCCGCCTTACCATCGCCTCACCTGTGTGTTAATGTCCTCCTTATATGAGCCCTGATGTCGTTCCTGCCCAAACACCCACCAACCAATAGGGAAAGCTCACACACAAACACACACCCACACACAAACAAAAAATGATACACCTTCATTATGCACATGCATGAAACACACACATACAGTACATACTATGAATTCCAGCATAGACACACACACTGGGCAACTGGGTTAGAATTGTATTTTTAAACTACAGTTAAGCTTCTGCAGTCCACGACAGTGTGTGACTGAGGCAGGTTATGAGTGGTTGTGTGAGCTGTTGTTTATGCACCTGTGTGTCCATGTTAGCTTATATATATATATATGTGTGTGTGTGTGTGTGTGTGTGTGTGTGTGTGTGTGTGTGTGGCTGTTGGCATTTTAAATAAATCTCCAAAGGCTTGTGCAGGGAATGGTGCATTGCAGACAGCTGTCATTCTGTAATGTGTGCAGTGGTTAGTTAGTTACAGTAGACTGCATGAACAGATGAACAGAATGACTTGTCACATGTTGTAACTATAGAGTATGAGCTGTTTCTGCATAGCTTTGTATGGCTTAGTGTGTGTTCACCTCTGTGTTTAGAAAGAGGAATATTACAGTGTGTTTTACTAAGACGCAAATGCACCGTGCTCATTTTTCTTCTCTGGTTAGAGCAGCAACTTGAACTGTGTTTGTCTGAAGCGTAAGAACAGTTGGGACTTTGGTATCAGTTTTTCACAGATGCTCTATTTAATTTATTGGCTGAGTAATGTTAAAAATGGGAAGAAAATAAAAAAATAAGTCAGCAACTGTTGGTTTGATTAGATTTGACTTAAAGGGGCTGGGGCATTATCAATAATTATTATTGTGTACATTATTTATGTACATAAAACTATGCACAATACATTTGGAGTATTTCTAATTGGGTTTGATTATTTCCCTCATGTACAAACATCACATAGCTTCAATGAAGACTTGGAGCATCCTAGGTGTCAGATAGATGTTTTTCCCAACTTTAAAACTACTTGAGAGGAAATGTAAATGAAAAACGTAGGATGTTAAAAATCAGCTTTATGTGCAATTCTGTGTAGAACTTAAATTCTGATAGTTTGACATAGTATACAATGGACAGTGACAATGACGTATTTTTGATGACTTACTATAACAAGGTGCATTTTGGATGACATAATATAATACGCTGTATTTTGGACAATATGCTGTACTATGGATGACTTACTATACTAAGGTGTATCTTGGAGGACATAGGCTATTGTCAGTGTGTGCCCAGCATCAGTATGTGTCTGTATGTGTGTGCATACATGTGTGTGTTAACATAAAACGGTTTCAGCCAGCAGAGGGTGTGTGTGTGTGTGTTTGCGCCTGGAGCAGGATTGTGTGTTTTTACTTTGAGGCCGATGACTGCATGTTGCCTTATCAAGCAAACTGACATCCCAACACACACACACAGACAGACCACACACTACAATACACACACTAAAACAATCAATTACAAATCCCATTTAAAATACAAGAACACAAATCACGCACCATGTTTATGTTGGCATCAAAGCAGATTTGCTGATTTTATAAACTGTGCCAGTAAAATTAAAAAGGTTTTGTTGAAATCCAGCTTTTGTGTCAAGAATTTATTGAAAGCGGGGGCGTGTTGGGTCTTACATGGAAACTGATATTGTTCATGCTTGCAATAACCTTTTTTTTTGCCGTTATCTCGAGGTCAAGAGTTTAGTATTTTGTGAAAGCTGATGGTGAAAATGCCACACACATTAAAGTACGAGCTCAAGCAGAGATCCGTGCTCTACAAGTCAAACTTGGATGTTATAAAGTACTAAATAATGTAAAGCAGACAACACATACAGTGACATGAACAAAGGCTGTTGGTGACTATTTCCGGTAAGTGAATTCACTTCCGGTTGATAGTGGTTGGCTGTTTCTGTACAGTTCGTTCACGGGTTAGTTCAAATCTAACACACCTAAAAACTAACTAGATTCACTGTACAGCTACTCGTAAACCGTTATATCGTCCCGCACTAGTCAAGGCTTTTTTTGTCTAGTATGTTTTGCTATTTCCAGACTTAATTTGTTACTTGGCTCGTTAGTCTACCGGTTAGCTCAGCTAGCTGCTAGCATGGCCGCTCTTGCTCACTGTGCCACGTGTTTAGTTATTACTCTGCAGCTTTTAGTCATAATGAGACCTGGAATAAGTTTAAACTTCTAGTAGCTTTGGAGGTGACGATTACGGCTAGCTTAGCCCCATTAGTGGGTGTGGAGGATGTTAGCGGCTCCGGAGAATCAGCCTGGGTGACGGTCCGTCGAACATCCTGCCAAGCTGAAGTCCGTGTTGAGCCGGTGAGTAACTTTGCCAAAACAATGTGTGACTCTCACTTTATCTGGGCCTCTGACCAGCTATGACATATTTATCCGCATGTTGTTCCGTTGCTGTCCGTCTAAGTCAGGGGTATTCAAATAAAATTTAAAGAGGTCCAGTTAGAAAAAAGTTCTTGAAGCAAAGGTCCGGTGTTATGTCGAGCTCTGCATGCCTCATTTGGGAATAATGTGTCTTTATGCTGTGTCTCATAATGGCGTTTCACATTGGCACTTTTAATAAGTGAACATATGAGACACACTAGTTTAGTGTTCCCAGTGGAAAATATGAACGGAAATGAGTCTGTCCATTCCGGATTAAATGCTCTATTTTCGCTGTCCACTTTTCTTTTTTTGGAGGACGCCATTTGTTCCTTATTTTTCTCTCCCTTTCTTCGTCTCACTCGCCTGTTTCTCTCCCTTTGTTTTCTACGTGCATCGCGTTTTTCTTTTTCTTTGTAACCGTCTTTTCATGTGTAACTTGCCTCTAGCTCTGTTTACTGTAGAGTCGTAATGTTTACCTCCTGGAATGCACAGACTTGATTGGCTGAGTGGTACCACGTGGGATGGCTCAACTCGCATGCAATTGGTCTATGCGTTTCCACTACCGTAAAGTCTACAAAAGCCGGTGGACATAAAAGCGCCCCGTTATGTTTTATATTATATCATAACCTTCTCTTTTGGCTGTAGGTACGGGTCTGTATGGGGCAGCTTTTGGGTCCGCACCCGGACCGCGGTCCGCCGGTTAGTGACCTAGGGTCTAAGTGGTGTCCAGCAAACAATGTGGACTTCATAGACTATTGGGCCATTTTCTGGGTAAATCCACGGACTTAACATGAAGTAAGCAGTAACTTTCTACTTTTACATTCAAAGAAAACAGAAGTTGTTGTATTTGGGCCTAAAAACGTCAGAAACAGCTTTTCTAACAATCTGGCTATTTTAGATGGCATAGCTTTGGCCTCCAGCACTACTGTGAAAAACCTTGGGGTTCATTTTGACCAAGATATGTCTTTCATTTTCTTTTAGAAATCTTTATTTCACACATAAAACAAATCTCTAGAACTGCCTTCTTTGTGCAATATTGCCAAAATTACAAACGTCCTGTCTCAAAATGATACAGAAAACTAGTCCATGCATTTGTTACTTTAAGGCTAGATTACTGTAACTCATTACTATCAGGATGTCCCAGTAACTCCATAAGAAGCCTCCATTTAATCCAGAATGCTGCAGCCAGTCTTGACAGAGAGAGATCATATTTCCTTCTCTTCATTGGCTTCCTGTAAAATCCAGAATAGAATTTAAAATCCTCACATACAAATCCCTTCATGATCAAGCTCCTTCATACCTTAAAGACCTCATAGTACCATATTATCCCAATAGAACACTTCACTCTCAGAGTGCAGGTCTACTTGTGGTTCCCAGAGTTTCTAATAGTAGAATGGGAGGTAGAGCCTTTAGCTATCAAGCTCCTCTCCTGTGGAACCAGCTCCCAGTCTGGGTTTAGGAGGCAGACACCCTCTATACTTTTAAGGCTTGGGTGTTGGGTAAGGGATTTGTTGGGTTTTTTGTAAAGTGCCTTGAGATGAATTGTATTGTGATTTGGCGCTATACAAATAAATTGAATTGAATTGAACTTACAACTTTCCTTTTGGCAATGCTTATAGTTAGGGTTGGTTCATGTGACTCTGAACCAACCCATAGTTATGCTGCTCTAGGCCTAGACTGCCTGAGCACAAACCAAGTCATGAGGTCAAAGCAACTGCCTGCAGTGTCAGGATCCACACCCTGCTTCCTGTTTGGTACTCTTATTTTGTGGTTATTTCCTGTGTGCCTGTGTTTAGTTCCCTGTAGCTTTATGTTCTCATTGTCCTTGATTTCTTTTACCTGATTTTGATTCCTATTTCTTGGTTTCCTCTCCCATGTCTCTCTCCCTCTGTGTTTGTGTATGTGTTCTCCAGAGGCAGGTAGGTGATGAGCCACATCCTGTGCTCATTAGGCATTTGGAGGACAGCTCTCTACTACACCTAGTTGCCAGATTGTACTGTGCCCTCAAATGGTAACAGTGGTCTTCCTGAAATTCCTGTTGTTCCTGTTGAAATTCCTGTCTTCCAGCTCCTACTATTCTCATGTACCTCAGTGTGTCCTGGATCCCCATCTCCCAGCTCATACCACTCACCTTTTCTGTGTTCCTGGATCCGTATCTGTGTGTAGTCCTCGTCATGCTTCCCGGATCCTTGGCACAAAGAAGACTCTTCCAAGAGCTGGTTGGCCAGCCAAACTGAGCAATTGTGGGAGAAATGTCTTAGCAAGAGAGGTGGTGGAGTGATGGTCACTCTGACTGAGCTCAAGAGATTCTGTGTGGAGATGGGACAAAGCTCCAGGAGGACAACAATCACTGCAGCCCTCTGGGATCTGGGCTTTATGGCAGAGTGGCTAGACGGAAATCTTCTCCTCAGTGCAGAACACATGAAGGCCTGCATGGAGTTTTCAAAAAAGCACCTGAAGGGCTCTGACCGTAAGGAACAAGATTCTCTGGTCTGTTGAAACCAAGATTGAACTATTTGGCCTCAGTTCTAAACGTTATGTCTGGAAGAAAGCAGGCACCGCTCATCAGCTGCCCAGTACCATCCCAACAGTCATGTAGGTACAATGAAAAATGTGTGAATTAAATACGCCCTATATGTTACGGCCCTTGGTTTGTTTCTGTTGTGATTTTGTTTTTCTTGTCTTTGCCCATCAGATGACCGGCCAGCTGACGTGCACAGGTGAGGCTGATCGGCTGGAGATAAAAGGCGGAAGCCACCACAATTCTATGGCCAGTGAATCCTCAAACTCATTTAAGGTTCGTATTTTGGCAATAAGACAGACTTTTTTTTTTTTTTTTTTTTTTTTGTAAAAATCTGATTAATCAAAAACGTAATTGACTGCAATAGTTCATTTAAAATAGTTTTTTTCTTTCAAAGAATGCAAACAAACTTGTGACACACATTTTAATCTTTTTCTAAGCATTTTATTGGTTTCCAAGAATGAAAAAAAGTTATATTCTCCAAAATAATTTTTATGTTGAGCTGGACGGTTAACCGAGCGGCCAGCGGAGGAGATAGGGAGAAGCTGCGTCTAAGACATAGAGAGACAGGAAAGGTAGTAGAGCATCGTTCGAATCCATAAAAAAAAAAAAAAAAAAAACTGAAAAAAAATTTGTTGGGAATCCTAACATTGGCAAATTTACTAGTAACCTTTAGGCCTTAAAGAATAACCTTGTTTTGTTTTTTTATCCTGCTGTATTTTGCTTAAAAATATATACAGTGGCTCTATGCCTAATGTTTTTATTATGACTACTTCCTTTGGATTCAAGATTTGTGTTAAATGTTTGAAATGAGATTTCATATAGTCACCTTTTTATAGGAAGTACAGCAGGTTAAAAAGTTATTCTTTAAAGACTGACAAGACAAACTCAAGTGTAATACAATTACTCTTTATTCACATGACATGAAATCTAAATTTATTTAAAGTTAAACTGAACTGTCTCCCTTTTAGAGCAGACCTCTTTCTGAAATAAGGCATCTGTAGTGCTGTTAACTGAAACAGGAAGGTCACACGTGCATTCGGAACTCTCTTAGTGTGGTTGCCAAACAGCAGCACAGATGAGGAAGGGGCCTCAGGCAATAACAAGAACAGAGAGATATTTAAACAGAGACTCAGTATAATGGCAGCACAAAGATCACAATATAGATACTAGGCTAGCCAGTGTCTCGCTATGTGTGAAAGAGCAGCAGCAAACAGTGATATGTTCTGAAGGCTGTATACAAAGTGGAAGAAGGTAGGAAAGGGTTATCCATAGCAGGAGAGCAGTGGGAGAGGAAGTATGGCTGATGCTTGGCGTTTTATGTGAAGGTGAGTCCCGCCTCATTGTAGACTTTGAAGACCTTCTCGATGGCGTTGACATAGGCGGCCGTTCGTAGGTCCAAACCCAGGTTGTACTTGCTTGCTGTGCGCATGATTTGCTAAAAAGAGCAGAAGAAATCACCTTACATACTGTGTACTGCACCAGCTACTCAGCTATTTACCAGCTATTTTCTCCTGATTACTAAAACATGATGGACTGTATTATGTCCTACAGCAGGACAGCCAACTCCGGTCCTTGAGGAACACTGGCCCACTCGTTTTCAAATTATCCTGGCACAACCATTACTAATCAGTATTCAGTTAATCAGACGCTCAATTGGCAGGGATATTAAAACAACCAGGGCAGTGGCCCTCAAGGACCAGGGTTGGCTACCACTGTCCTACAGATCACTTACACGTGCAGATCTCTCCATGGTGTAGGCCAGCCCAGAGTGAACAATATCCTTCTCTGAGGCACCCTGTAAAACAGATAAATGTTAACCACACAGTCTCAAGAAGGATCTGGTGATGAAAACCTGTGAACACATATTTTATACATGTTATTCTTAGAATCAATGTGGGTTATTCCACATTTGCACAGTTTACTGCAACTCTTGACATGTTGTGTCAACACTGTCAGTGTCTGCTGTGTACTAATGCCATGTGTATTTGATGGCACAACAAATCTACTAAATTGTATGTACCTAATGTATCTAAATGTTGGACTTTAGTGTGGTTGTATGTGTTTATTTTATGGAGGAAGTACTGGATTTACCAGTACAGACTTACAGAAAAGAATGGGAGTTCACTTTGTCCTGCACTAGTCTCAGCATAAATGTGTCAGCCAGCAAATGTTACTCACAGCAATTCTGGCCTGGAAGTCAGCAGTAGGGACGATAGGGATGGGTCCTCCTTGTTTGCCAAACTTCCTCTCTAAACTCTCTTGCACAGACACTAGAAGCAACAAAAGGATAAAGAAGATATATGTATATATATATATATATATATATATATATACACACACACACATACACACATTGATGACACTAGCTGAATCATAATGGAAGAATTCAATTGCAGCCTTTTACTCACTGAGCAGGTGGTAGTTTGAGTCTCTCTCATATTTGAAGGTCAGTCTTCCATAGCTGACATGGTTGAGATTCTTCAACCACTCAAAATAAGACACCGTCACACCGCCAGCATTTAGGTACATGTCCTGTTGATTAAACATCACATCCTCAGACAGGGTGCAGCAGGTTTCACTTGTCTCTATGTACAAATCAATTTGATGATATTTGCTCTCTACTACAAAAGGCTTTAAAGGAAAAGACCCAAGATTTTGTTATTCCCATGCGGAGTCTCAAACCAACAACAGTGCAGATCTACAGCACAGATTAATAAAATTAACCATTACAGTATAAACCAAATTCAGTTTGGGTTTGAGTTTCTGTATAAAATTTGTTACTGGCCTTTTTTTTAAAAAACTTTCAAGGAAAAAAAATTATTTTATGAAATAAAGACACCAAAATAAATAGTGGAAATAAATTATAGTGTAAGTCAGTGAAACTGACCAACACTGAACTGAATGAATGTTGAAGAAATTAGTTTATATAACTAAACTTATAGTGGAGTCAAACTCACTTTTAGTGCCATTGTTGCTAATTATAATGAAAATATCAAATTAGTCATTTCTCAGCCTCATAGCAATTTTGAGATTCAGGAAACCAAATTAGTTATAAATTGTTTTCCAAGTGTTTAAACCCAGCATCATATCTGAAGGTAAAATGTTTCCATGGGAAAAATGTAAAATCTTGTACTTTCTTTGTGTGCATTATGTGTACTTACAGGAATAACCATGACATTGTTCTCCAGGAAGACCTTGTCAGCATCTGGGGTGGTTGGACCATTGGCGCCCTCAGCAATGATCTGAAAGACAAATATCAACCATGCACTAATCACTGACATCACTGTGACAAGGCTGCTCTGTTACTCAAAAATAATGTCAGACACAGGATCTTGGGTAAATCATAGAAAGTGTTTACCTTGGCCTTGATTCTGGGGGCATTGTTGCGTGTGAGCTGCTTTTCTCCAGCAGCAGGAATCAAGATGTGGCAGTCTGCTTCTAAAATGTTTCCTTCATACGGTTTGGCTCCTGGGAAGCCTACAATGGTGCCATATTGCTGCAGACACAAGCACAAAAAATATTATAAGATTAGCAAAAATATGTACTTTCAACATAGATCATCTGATAACAATATTAAAAAGAAATTGATTAAAGAGGAACTATGAAAAAATATTTTAACTAAAGACAAAATAAACAATAAAAACAGATGGTTGTGTTGGTACCAGTTTGTAGTCCTCCAGCTGTTTGGGGTCAATGCCCTCTGGGTTGTAGATGGCACCATCAATTTCGCCAACACCCACACACTTGGCCCCAAATCTGTGCAGGTACCTCATGGAGTGGAGACCAACATTACCAAAGCCCTGTGAAAACGCACAGTAAGTTTGGAATTATCTTTAGGGTTATCGCTGTTAAAAAGGTGCAATGTGTAATAGCAACATCTAGTGGTGAACTTGCAGAATGCAGTCTTTTGAGCATCCCACCCAACATTTGTTCTGGGCAACTAGAAACATGGCAGAGAGGTGCCATATATTTGATTAAACTATTTTGTGTACATGTGGCTGAGAAATCAAGACTGGACAAATAAAGCAGACAAAACAACAGAAAACTAATTCTGTCATCTGTTTACAATCTAAAAGGCACCATAAATATACTGTAATGTAACAGTAATTTTAAATATTACTATAAAGACATCTTGATCAGGTTACAATGACATACATCCAGACATATTAAAGGATAAGAACTGTATAAATGATATAGCCAATATTCATACACCCACAGCTCGGCTCTAAGGGAAGTGCAGGTTAACAGGGATACAAAGAGCTCACATCACAGCTGATTTAAAAAAAAAAAAAAGCCATACAGAAGTAAAGACATGCCCATTTTAATCTTGATACCACACTAGAAATCTGTTCTCCCCTCACTAATACATCTCTAAGAAATCCTAATCTCAGCACAGCATAATCCTCAAATACACACAGAAATAAGGTTTAGCTATTTGAAAATCTAAGTCATGACGCAGACACTTTCACTGCTTCTTCACCTCCTCAACAACATCCTTAACCCATCATCATCCCACTAACGTCACCTCCCTTCAGCATCTTTGTGCCTCTTTGCAAATACAGGGTTGTTAATCACAATTACCATCTTATACTGTTGTCATGAAAAAGTGGTAATTATAGAAACCATTCCAGGAAAGCAGAGGCTCCGTACCCATTTATCAGTGCTGTGTGTGTCCATGACACGTGAGGAGCTGCCATGTGACAAATGGAAGTGAAACTGCAAGAGAAAGCTCTACTCTTTGACTTTTCCTCCCCACAGACACACTTCTTCTCTTAACAGATTTACAGTTTAAACTAGTGGTGTCCTAAAAGAAAGAACAAATCTTTTAATGTTTTGTTGATTCAGGATGTGTCTATTCACTGCTGTCTGTTCAGCATGAGGAAATCAGGGCTTGGTGAAAAACAGATGGCATGGCTATGATTGAGTTGCAGCTCTAAAGCTCCTCATCATGATTTCAAATGAAAACTTAAATCCTGTGAGTATCTGTAAGCATATATCTGCACTATTTTTAAGGTTGAGGACCTCCTGCCTCTTGACCAAAATGTTCTAACTATAAAACTCATGTACTGTATGCGTTTGTGTGTACCTGCACAATGAAGGTCTTGTCGATGAAGCCAGGGCTCAGGCCCAGCATGCTCATGTAGGACGCCTCATTAATGAAGTTCTCAATGCCATGGAAAACTCCACGACCGGTAGCTGAAATACGGCCGTGAATTCCTCCCTGGCTGATGGGCTTTCCTGTCACACACGCATGGGCGTTGATGTCCTGAAACACACAGATGATTAGAGTACACAGAATGTACACAAAACCTTTTGGAAGCCTCATGTTAGGTTTTCCACTCACGCAAAGCACTGAGAGCAAACAGTGAATTTGATTGGCTAAGACAGCTCTGCAAAAACAAAACATACTTAAAGTTGCCATCAGGAACACTTCTGAAAATACAGAGACCAACACTTTTGGACGAAAGGTTCTACAGAAAATTCTGAATGGATACGATTTTAGGGAAGCAGCATCTACTGGCCACCAGCTGTACTACATCTTTTCTTTCTGCAGCAGCTTTAGCTTCCAGCCATGGCATTGACTTACTAACATGCACACAGCACATAGTTGTGTAGTGCCACAGTACCAGGCAGTGCAGCATCTGACTGAATATCAGTACACACTACTCAGTCTTCTAGACTCAGATACCCAGAGCAGGATGTGCCACCCACTGCAAAGCCCTGCCAGGGGTATCTGGAACAGACGAGACATGACTGGACAAGGTGAGAGGAGTTAGAGAGGAGAGCAGAAAGGGGAAACAGATGTCATGAGCCAAATTAGGTTTTTAGTAAAAAACTATAATTTATGTATGACAGAGGAGTGCAGATCTGCTCTCTTCTCTCTCCAACATCTAGTGAACTATAATGTTTGTAGTCATTAACATTTTAATGCAATAAACTAACACGCAATTCTTACATGAAACATGACATCATGGCCAAACATAAATAAGCTACAGAAAAAGCTGCTATTTCTTGGGGAATGAAAATGATTTGGAAATTATCTTGATAATCAAATGTTTTCAAAAGTTTTTCCAGCCAAGAAATAGTGTAAAGGCAAAAGGTCCTCTGGTTCCAGCTTCTCAAATGACAGTATTAGTGTTGCTTCACTCTCATATATCACTAAACTATAGCAAAGATGTTGTTCACAAGATAATTCATAGACCAAACAATAGAAATTAATACAAATATAATTCTAACAGTATAATTCATTATCAATAATCTAGTGATCATTTTTTCCAGTTAATCATTTGGTCTCTCCAGTTGCTCGTTTTGTCTGACCAACAGTCCTAAAAGCCTAGGGAATATTTACCATTTGCCACTAGTCACTTCAGCTCTGACAATCACATATTAGTCAGGTTTTCTTAACACTGCAGTGGATCCTTCCTAAAGCATCCAGGAGTTTAACTTCACACATCTGCTTGACAAGTTCAAATCAAGATCAAGAGTTTCTGACCATTGTAATACTTGACAACTTAGATAAAACGTGTAACCACACAAATATGAACATTCACATGAGTAAATATTTTCTATCAGAAGTCAAACAGATCCTGTTTGATAGGAGAATTATTAACAAAGCACACATAAGGCTCAGCCTGTAAAGTTGCTTCTAGGAGAGTTGGAGTGTCTTTGGGTGGTTAGGGAGAGGCAGGAAACCACTGTTCATGGTTTACAAGTGAGTCATTCCATTTCTAATTTGGCCTATTTTTAAACAGTACCAAAAACCAGGTTTGCTGAACTCACAGTGTGTGCAATGGTATTTGCATATGTGTCGGCGATCCAGGACATTTCCCTCTCTCCTGTGCTCATGTCTGGGGCTGGGACATCGATGCCAGGTCCTGGTGAACAAAGAGAGGTAGGAGAGAAAGGGAGGGAGAAGTGGGACAGTTAAAGTATGGCACTCAACATTGCCCTCTGTTAACAGTAAAAGTTAGAATGAATATTATACCATCAGTGATACAGATTTAGATGACAGAGAAAAGGAGGTGCTAAGCTTTGTGTCATATGTAGCCTCAGGGGCCTCATATCCTGAAACAAGTTCAAAAACAAGCTGGCATGTAGAGCAATGGGGGAGGGGACTACTGAGAGAGAGGAGCATGACCAAGTCTCTCAGTGGTGCATGATGTACTCACACTGACAGATGAGGGCTGCGGCATGTGCAGTGTGCTGTCTATTCACCAATGTGTAAAACTTCCACCAATGACAACTACTGTTATGAACAACCACAGTGTCATATCTCTCTTTGCTGTGTTTGAACTGTAAACATAAACATTCTTTGCTACTTTGCAGATCCAAATGAATAATAGACAAATTAATAGCATCTAATCACTAAATCAATGATGGTATATTGTTGAAAGCTATGATAAGAATTTATTAATTCTCAGGGGGAATTTCACAAGCTCCCCAGGAGTATTTACACTGACATACACATCAATAAGAACCACAGTCATTAATAATATAGTCATGGTTTGCAGTCAGGCATTCCTTAAAATGCACTTTTTCTTTAGCTGCTCTAGAACCTTTGGATCTTAGGTTAAATTTGGAACATTAACTTTTATTTGCAGCAGTGTTTCTACACTGTGGTACAGGTATTTTTTACCACTCCTTACAGAATATGAATTACATTAGGAGATATGTTATTATTTCTGCTTTCTCCATCTGTAAGCATAAAATTCACGTTAATCCTTTATGCCAAACTTATTTTCTTCACCATTACTGTCCTGCTCTTCCGCTAACACAGGCACACCCTGAGCTACCAAACATGCACAGCAGACAGGAAATGTTTACTACTCAGTGGATATATTCACCACTAGCTTTGTCCAACAGCAGCAGCAACAACAGTGGAAATACATTTTGTCTGGCAAAGTATTATGCCAAATAACACACCAAATACCAATCAGTACAACAAATGATTACTCTAACAAGCTGTACATTTTTTCCTAACTTTAGAGTAATATACTTAACAATTCAAAACAAGAACACAAATACAAAAACTCACCAATGAAACCCTTCTTGGCCAGCTCAATAGTGAATCTCCTGGTAATCTTCTCCAGCTCATTATCCTGCAAAAGTCAGAAAGTGCACAGTTAAGGACCTGACGTCCTACAAACCCATCCCTGCCTCAGCCATATCCTCCATGCATTTTCCATATGCTCCATGCATTTTGATAGAACTGTGAGGTTTTTGTTTAACGTTTTCTTGCTAGTCATCTGTGAGCTCTGAGGCAACACCTAATGACCTTTAAATCTGCTTCTCAAAATATCCATGAACATACAAATAGGGAATATTTATGTTCCCTGTCTTTAATGGTTTTCTGTTCTCCCTTAATTTACCCTTGCTGAGCAAAAAAAAAAAAAAAACAAAAACAACTAAGTCAAAGGAAAAGACAGTAGCCCTGCCTTTCACATTCTTGCACGATTGAGTCATCCTCTGTTTTTGTTTGAATGTGAGGAGAGAGAGACAGGAAAACTGATATCCCTCCAATCATTACAAGCCTTGTGAATGTTATGTGCTTATTTTAGGCTTTGTTGCTTTCCTCTAAGTATTGCATTACATAGCCTGTGTATCTCTACATGTATATATGGAAGTATTGACATAAGAAGTCTTACAGAGTAATTTCTGGGGTTGATCTTGACTCCAGCTTTTGCTCCCCCAAATGGCACATCTGGAGAAGAATAACACAGCTTAAACACTAGTGGATCCCACACAGAGCTAAACACATGGCATTAAAATATTCAAGTAGAATTACATATGTCAATGTGTAATCAGTGTAAAGACTAAATAGAGGCTGGACAACTATTCTGTGAGACTACTAAATAATCAATAATGGCTACAAATACATTTAAAGGGATTGTCCTGGTTCCTTTTGAACACTGACTTCAAGGTGGATAAACAGCAAGACTTTAGTAAGAGATGCTTGATGTGGATTTCAGGGGTTATCCACCGTTAGTCTTGGTGGAAGGCTGAGACTTTAATACTTACCAACAACAGCACACTTGTAGGTCATCAGAGAGGCCAGAGCTTTGACCTCATCAACACACACATCTGTGCTGTAACGAATACCTGTGGAAACACACACATACAGTGAGTATTTCACAACACTGTCACCATAAAAGCAAAAAACTGGAAGCAAGTAAAATCTACTAAAAGTTTCTGTTCTGCTTAAATTGATATTTTGTATGCTACAAATGCATATTTCTACCATTCTGAAGTAGGCTGTGTTGTATCCTTCTAGTATATGCTGTTTTATGAGTTCAAATGCCTCAACTTTAGAAAGTCCTTGCCCTACCCTGAAACTATAGCCACTATATGAACAGGTCAACACAAAAGGTAAATGAATATCAGAGAAAAAGCCATGTCCAAGACTGAACTGGACCGAAGTATGTCCTCCACAGCCAAAACAAGGTCACATAAACTGGTCAAAGATCACTTATTGTGTCACATTAACAGTGATTGGTGGGTAGAGACCTAATGAACCAATCTCAGCTCTTCATTCTAGCCCCAGCCCTCAAGTTACAGTAATTTCTTCCCATTGTCCAGGGCTTGCTAAGTTTCGCCACAGTAATGTCAACAGCCTATGTGCAAGACCATACAGCCAGCTGCCTGTGCACCGAGCCTACCCAAGCCACACTACTCCATCTCACTGGCACAGTGTTTGTGATTGACCAGCAACACCAAACATAGCACATCAAGAGCTGACAGTCACTCGATAGCAAATGGCACAAAGAGGAGACTGCAGACTGATTTATGCAGACATACTGTAAATACTGTGTGTGTGTGTCTGTTTTGTTCAAGTGCATGTAGAAACACAGGAACCCACAAGTGCCCACCCACCATGATGTCATTTTGAAGTGCCACTTAATGACGTCACTTCCATTCATGTTACTGCAATCAGAGACTTATATCCCCCCAGTGTGCTCTTCACAACGCTGAATGACATTACAGTGTTTAAGCAAGGAAGAGACCAAATACCCCAAAACAAAGCTCCACCTTTCAGAATGCAGCTGTGGCTCCCCCTCGATGCTGCATTTCCATTCAAACAAAGATCAGCCGAGTTACTGCACACCAACAGAGCACAACTCTGAGCTCTCTGATCAAATTAAAGGAGGGAAAAAGGCCTGGCTACATAACCATCCCCCACCCAACCATCCATTTATTCACCCAGGCCAGCCCAGCCCGCCAAAGCAACAAGAACCAAAACATCTATAAACACATTCCTCTGAAATGGAAGGCAGATTTGCTGGAAAATTTGAGTGCACACTGAAATCCACAGCTCCTGCAGCAGCCAGAGCAGCTTCATTTCTACAGTCAGGCCTAAACAACAGAGCTATCTGCCTCAGGGCATCTAGAGTGTAAAGCAGCCTGCCACATATCAAGACTCCTTTTAAATCTCACTGAGCCTCTTGCGTGAATCCTGGTGCATTTTGTTTAAATGACTCCAATTCAGTCCATTTTTACTATCTGAATAATTGTGTTTTCATTAGTAACTGTTTCCTCTTATTAACTGGTAGTTTTCGAGTGCTAATAAAAGTTTGCAAGTCTTCTTAATATGTCCAATTATCCATGGTATTGGAAGCAAGGTCTCTCAAACATCAGAATGCTGAATACATCTGTTAAAGTTTATGTACATCATATAACTACAAGCAGTTTACTGTTTCCAGGTTTACTGATCCAAACTGTATTCAAAGTATGAATTTAAGCAGGAGAGATTTTGATGCCCTTGACATTACATTCAGTCACATCTTGTGTCATTAAATATTAATTTGATAAATCATTTATTTCTCTGCATGGGTTTTAACTTTTTTGAACATCTATGTAACTTCTCATGGTTTTCACGTGACAACAGTGACATAAAGTGACAAATAGATTTATGCCACTTCTGCACAGAAAGCAGAAGGATGTTAACCATTTAGCAAACTAGACAAAACTTTAGCAGACTCTAGTGTTTACCAATAGGACGAATTCCCACCAACTCCCTTCTACAGGTCAGAGGCAGAGGTGAAGGTGTCCAGTCTGCAGAGCAGTGCTGTCCAGCCCAGCAGCTCTGTTACTCTCAGAAGGGGTGTATCGGCACCACATGCACACACAAAACATCCTTTGCACTTTGTAGTTTGAACACTGCAAGGAGTATATGCACTATATCAATGATTAAACCCACTGAAGAAGATCAGCGTTTGTCCCTATCATTAACCTATTAACTAGGAAATTGGCATAACTATAGTAAGAGCCACCAGAAACAATAACAGTCAGGTAAATGAAAATTATTTAAGTTGTACATCTATTAACTTTCATCTCTGGAACTGGTAAAAAAAAAAAAAAGCGAGATGGAGATATGTAGTAATACTACCACTGTAGAGGACTATTAATGTCAAGCTGGATTTCATTTAGCTTTGTGATGCCCGGCTCCCCTCAGACTGTTATGAAATAGAGAGCTACTAATGAGCCTCTTTTACTGTTAGAAGCATATAGGAAAATCAATGAGTGATCTCTCACTAATAACCTGCCTGCACTGCTGCAGATTCATAAATCAGTGCACTGATCCATTACTGTGATAAGATGGATTACTGTGATAATGGATGAACTGATTTGTAACCAGCTTTTTATTTTTATTTTAAAAGACAATTGTTAACTCAGTGTACATTCTGGTGTATACAGCCCACAGACCATATGCATGTCTTGAGCAGGAATATGCCTCCCTATAATAGGTCTAACATTCCTTATATCAGGCAGGTGCAGTGAGAGGTTTCACAGTGGTAACACAAGGCCACTCTGTGCTCCACACCATTCAAACATAGCCTTTGACTGGCTGAATAGCATGTGTCTTTCTGTTGCCTCCTGTCCACAGCACCCTCCACCACCTGCTGACAAATAGGAGTGCCTGGAAACAGAACCACCCCCTCCCCAACTCTCACGCCTCCTGCACTCATCATACATCATATCCCTCACCTCACAATTTACCCAGAGTGCACTGCAGCAGTAATTTCTTATGCTGCTGCTTTGAACCATGAACTCTGAACTAAAGAGCAGGTGTCACCCTGTCATATTATATTTGCTCAAGGCTGACACTCCACATGTGAACCTCTAGACAGTGGCACAGTGTGTGATTGGCCCTGCTTTAGACAACCTGCCTGGGTTTGCATGTGTACATGAGTCACCTGACAGAAGTGTCAGACAAACAGGTCTTTAGTGCTCAACCAAGTGTTTTGTACAGACCAAGGTCTCAGATGCTCAATGACATAACCCCTAATGCCTGCAGGGTCGCCCTCTCCATCACACCACATATCTGACTTAGAATAACATCAGACCAGATCACTGACATACACTCCAGGTTGGAACCAAAGCAAAACACTGAACTGTGAGAAACTCTTCGCTGGACTGGTCTAAACTGCTGTGCACGGAAGTCAACAATCACCATGGGCTGTGGGGGCTCCTGTAATTTGACTGCTAGCTTGCAAGCTAACAAACATTACAGCCACCGATGAGCATGAAGCTCAGTAAAAACAGCGTAACACATCACGGGAGTAGTTTCAAACACAGAAAACAAACTAAACAACCATTATAAACAGGGATTTAACATGAACATAGAGCTGTGTACGGATGAAACCAGCGAATCCAGGTGTGACGTTAACGGCAAGTCCAGGAGCTAACGCTGCTAATGCTAAGCTAGCTGTAAAGGGGGCACTAGGGGAGGTCTGGATCAGGTCTTACCTCCTTTGCAGGGCGTCCTGTGTTGGCTGTGCTGGGCGCGGTACCCCTCCACCACCTCCCACTCTCCGTTGTCCCTCTTGATGGGGAAGGACACGCTCAGGACGTGGTTACAGGGCTTGATGATGCGGAGGATGCCCCGCACACGGTGCCTCTTCTGCTCGGGACTCTCCCTGGTCTTCAGATCCTCCACCAGCTTATCCTCCACAATGGCAGCGCCGCGGTCGAAAAAACCCTCGACCATCTTGAAGAAGTTTGGGTCGTCGGGCTTGTCCGCTGCGTCGGCATAGCGGCGAACCCGCATCAGAGACGAGGACACAGGGAGAGCGGAATCCACGCACCCCGAGGCCAGGGCAGTGCCCGCGGAGCGGCTCAGCAGCTCCCCGAAATACCGATACATGACTGAAAGTAGCTAACCGTGTAAACAAACAAATAAACCAAATAAAAAGGCAGCTAAACAACAGGGGCGGTGGAGATGACGACAGGAGAGGGGGTAAAATGAAGGACACAACAGCTTCTCACCGCTTCCCGTCCTCCGGCCGAGTGGGAACCCACATGCTGAGTCAGTTTGCTTTAAAAGGCAGCACGAGCCAAGGAGGCACCGGGGCTCCGCCGGGCGCACGCGGAAGAGGAGGACCAACGGAGGGGCGCGGCCGAGCCAAGCGTTTGAACCGTGAAATGCGCGAGAGATGGTACCATCATTTTCAGAATCAGATTTAACGTGCAGCGTCATACATTCAGTGCACACACGAGAAGATGCTGTTAACCTTTCTGCTGGACAATCAATAAGAAACCTACAACAACACAGACATTTAGAAAAAAACTGAAAGAAAAGCAAATATAAAAATACAAATCTACTAATAAAAGACACAATGTAGCTGCAAAGAGAGAAAATGACCCCAAAGGCAGCAAAATTACTAAAATATTGCAAAACAAGATACATAACTGCAAAATGATGCAAAACAATAAAAATATAGATAAAAACATAACACAATTAACACTAAAAGGCTAAAATCAAACACAAACTACTATAAATCACATTTGCTTCACTTGAGTCTTGCTTCTAGAAGGGCCCTTACATGTCTGTGCCCAGGAGCCCATTGTCCCATAATCCCTCCAAATATAAGCTGGTCAAAGGTTTTGTAACATCTCAAGTTGTTACTGAGTTGTATGTAGTTTATTGTATTGTCTCAATTTACTCTGAAATGAACTCATGAAGCAAATAAGTATTTGGACATATTTGGAATATTTCAGTTACTAACTAAATTTTATCTAATTCGTGGCTCATCGACATTTATTGCACAGGCAAACAACATACCTTATGCATGCTCTGCAAACATATGTGCATGTGTCACACTGACAATGTCTAATTTAAGGTAGCAGGTCACTTATGGTGTGCATATGTGTATGAATGGTGCTACCAGGCTGCTCAAGATAATATTCATCAAATACCACTTAACTCAGCAATAGTGGTAAGAAATCTTGGGTACAACCTACTAATCAGCCAATCAGCAGAGCCTTTTTGTGCTTCATGCACAGTGCATGCAGAGTACTATCCACTACGGAGTGATTTCTAACACTAGAATGTCATCATACCTGCTGTAAATCTCTGCCACTGAGCAGGAGCCAACACGTGAGGGAAATCTTACAAACGTGAACACAACTTTCTCATTGTCTGAGCACAGCTTAGCACTAAGTGACTTTTATCTAACATTGCATTCAGTGTGTGTTGTTTCAAACATACAGAACATACAAACATTGTCTACCCTTGTACATGGCAGAGAGAGGAAAACAGACTCCCAGAGCTGAACGCATCTGCATAAAGACCCTGACCTGGACTTACACTCGTGGACTCTGCACAGAAGATAAGATTAGATACTTCCCCTGAGTACTGTTGCAAATACACATGTGCTTAAAAAGTTGTACAGATATGCAATTGCATAATATGAAAAGAAAATGAACTTATGACCCATTTATGTGTGCTTTTGCACTTACAGTATAAGTAGCATGTGTACTTGGCTGAGCTGTACATGTTCAGAACATCTTGTATCATCTATGATGTCAGTTAATAATCAACAGTGACCATGCTGCCTGTCACAACTGGCACGAAGTCTTGGATTACAAAGCAAATAATGGTACAATTTATTGTTTTGTCATTTACAACAAGGCCATATACTGTAGTTTATTGACTCTTAAAACTGGATGTGCCGACAGCAAACCAAGGTGAAACTGCACAGTTTTATTTTCTTAGAACAGACAGAGAGAAGTGATATTTGATTGTTCATATACCAGTTTGTTCTGTCTGTCCTTTTTGTAATATCATCAAACTGCAGAAAAATAACCTGATGCTGTATTTGCAGTTAAATCACAGACATGTAAAAGCAGTGATTGCTCACATCTGAAATTTGTGAGTAGATAAGAAATGTACTGTTGCAATGTTTTGACCTACAGAATCTAAATCTGGCAGACATCAATGGACAAAAAGTAGGATAATGGCAAAATAGCAGCTCTATAATATATTAAAATAATAACACCTAATAACCTAAACAATTTATTTGCATAACATCATCTGGCCCATACAGACTATAAGTGAAACACATTTTTGCCATTTTGATAAATGAGAACGTTTTGACAACCTCTCTTTTGCCTCAGTGCCTCATGTTTTGAAGTCTCACACAAGCTTCCTACAACCATACAAAAGTCCTTAATGAGAGTTAAACAGTGTCTTGTACATGCATGTCAGGCAGCACGCCTGTTCTTTCATCCTGTCATGTAAAACAGAAATCATGTGAAGAACTTTGAACTCTGCACGTCAGGTCACTTCCATTCAACTTATACTAAGACTTATATTAATTCCACAATAAAAGATAGTTAATAATTAAAGTAGATACATGAAAAGCTTAATTTGCTTTTTAATAAACGTCTTTCCTTTCTCAATACTGTTTTACCTAGTGTTTTCTTGTCTCTATGCCTCTGTCTGTTTGTCTGTGCACTCATGTATCATGCTTGTGTTTCAGAGGCTGAGCACTGTCATGTCATTGGCTGACAGCCTGACAACACCCACCCAACCACAGAGGTGTGACTGGGGGAGGAGAGGAGCGTAAGGACAGGAATAGGGGGTCAACATAAGTAAGAACCTGTTAAGTTTGGTCACATGATGCTTCCAGTTGAAATGTGTGACAGTTTGGCGGAAGAGAGACCGTCTTCCTCGCTGTGTGAGAAGGCTGGGCAAGTTTTGTCTCCATGTCTGCTCTTTGAAAAATGGGAGCTCACTGTTGTATGAAATGAAACCCTCCACCCACCACCACGACCATCTCCACCCTCAGTCAGACTTCTGAAACAACACACAAATTCTCCCAACAGCACCCAGGGACAACCAGACAGTCTTTTTAGCACTTTAGCAAAAATGCTGAAAAGGATTTCCTAGAGTCACGTTAATAAAGAAGAACTTTGAATACAGAGAACAAAAACTGTTTTGTAAATGGCAAAGCTTGTAATCTTTCTCTGGCAAAGGTTCAAAGTCAGCTGTGACCTATAATAGCTGTGTATAATTAACATTTAAATGGTCACATAGTGTGATAACAACAAATAATGATGGAAAAAAGCATCCTCTGTTCCTATTAGAGAGAGCAGGAGCTAACAGTTTTCACAGTACATGATCAGATTGAAGTTCAAAGAAAAGACAGGGTTATTCAAGGAAAAAGTTATTATATAAAAGACCTTAGATTAGTGATTTTTAACTTGTACTGAAATCTCATCTCCAGAAACAAAATCATCAATTAAACTCTTACTAAACCAATTTATATAATAGTTTTAGGCCATTTGTATCAAGAAGCATTTAATTTTTTAAAATATTTTCCCTCATTTTTTTATGTGTAAACAAAAAAATAAAAAAAAATAATAAAATCACTGCAGTTTTGATTATATTATGTTTTATGGTGGGTTTATGGCTGGTAAAAAGGAATACCTGGGCTTTAAAAGCAACAGTACAATCGACATACTGTATTCATAACACAGCAGTGAAGAAAAGTATTAGTCCTTTTAGCTGAAAACTACTGGTCTGAAGATCAAGACAGAGGAGTCTTTTAGCCCACAAGTCACCTGCTGTTCTTCTAAGCAAAGACCAAGAAAGAAATAAGGACAGATGAAAGATGCTTATTGTAAGTTTTATTTCACTGACTATAGTTAAACACTAGGTGGCGCAAGAATCTTTCCTTACAAGCTGTAGTTTGACTGCATTGATATCAGGTCCAGAATACAAATCCATTGAGGTGAACAAGCTCAAAATACAAACTTGCTTAAAGTTAGATGAAAAATGACAGTATTTCATATAGCAGCCACTTCATTTAGATCACTGTATCATCTGCTAGACATACTGTACCATCCATCCATCATCTATACCTGCTTATTCCTAATTAGGGTCACAGGGATCTGCTGCAGCCTATCCCTGCTCTCTTTGGGTGAAAGGCAGGGGTACACCCTGGACAGGTAAGTCTAAGTCATTAAATTGTATATCGCCTCAATTTGGTGTTTGAGTAAATGTACTTAGCTAAATTTAACCACAGCTATATTTTATAAATCAGGTCCAACCTACACATTAAGTCACTGAAATAATGTTGAAACACTAGTTATATAAATATAACCTAGACAACCAACAAACACCATTTAACCGCATTTAGACATCTTATGATTGCCATGTTTTTATAGTACATGAGGAGTAGTGTGTGTGTGTGTGTGTGTGTGTGTATTCTCTAAAGAGGGGGTGAGCAGAATGATTCTTGCAGTGTACTACATCAACAAAAAGCTTCTGTGCAATACATAATTTGACCTGAGATGTCTATATAACTTTCAGTTATTGTTTTGCACTTTAGTCAGATTATTATTTATTTTACTTGAGTTTAATTTCCTACCAATAAAACCAGCTGAACTGAAACTTGAAATATTCAATTGTGTGCGTCTGTTAAGAGGCCAAGAGGTAAAAAGTTGAAAAAGTTCCCACGAGAACTTTCCTGTTGAGTGTCTTTATGCAGGAAGCTGTGGCTTTGACTTGCGTCTGCTCACATCTCCTCATCAGCACAAAGCAGATCTCTCTATATACAGTATACTGTGTGTGTGTGTGTACTGTATGTTTTGTCTTAGCTTGACAGTCAGATGTCATGCCACATGTCAGGTGGCTCAGACGGAAACCCCAAAAGACATAAGGTCAGGCCCACAGAGGTCAGGAAAAAGTCAAACTTAAACAAATGAACAAGTCTCACTATGCTCCGTCAACTGACTGCAACCACAGCAAACGCCTTTCAGCTTTCAGTTTTCTTATGAAAGACACAAATTACGCTTATGCAAAATAAAATGACAAAACTCTGAAGTAAATGCAGCATTTATCTAGCTGAATTACAAAAGGTATCTGATACCACAACCGCTTAAAATAAACAATGTTTTCCTCAGGTTTAATTCTCTAGAAATAATCAACTGCCCATACAGTTACCATTATGGTTGATGCAAACACATGATGACAGCAAGTCATTTTTAATTAGAACATTTAATAAAAGTTCTTTGGATGAATCATGGGTGAGAACAGAAGGGGGTAGACCAGATTGTTGTTTTTTTTTTTTTTATAGAGGATGGAGATTCAGCAGACTGTTCTTCTATCTCAAATATCTGTGGATGGCCTGATCCAAAGAGAGCTGCAGTAATGGTTCCTCCACTCCACTGCAACACACATGTATAAATAAAAATACAGCAAATAATACCAATATCAGCTAGAACCTGCTGTCCCTGTGCATGATTCAGCCCTTTAAATAAAAAACATACAGCCAATTGTCAGTCTATTGTCAGAGAGCTGTTTCTATTATTTAGCTGAGCCGCACTGATATAAACAAATTGTCACTAACTCAGCAACACAACACATCACAAAATACATCCTCCAAAATGATCATCTCCATCATTCAAACATATAACACATTAGCTCATTTGGCCATTTAACTATGAGATAAGCAGCAGGGCTAACCACCTTAGAATATGAACTTTGAACTGTGAACCTTCCCAAGTTAGAATAATGAGTGTTTTTTTCTGTTTTTTCCATGCTACCAACAATGCATGAAAGCAGAAGTTATAAGTGACACACACACATACCTGAGGACATAGGTAACACAGAGGATGCAGAGCGGCTGGTTGGTGCAGCGTCTGGACCTGGAGGGTCGGACGCTGGGGATCACAGCACTGTGACTCTCCACCCAGACATATCCCCCACCTTTCACCAGCATCCTGTACTGACCACTGACTGACTGGCTCTTCAAACACACTGCAGACGAGGCAGATGGGATCAGTTAAGTATTTACAGGTTTGTGCATGTTTTTATGTTTGTGTGTTTTTTACTACTCACAGTTCAGATGATATTTGGTCAAACAGTTTGTGTCCAGTGTGTGACAGAGATGATAGATGGAGCGGCCCAACAGCTCGTCAGGGCTGTAGCCTAAAAGCAGAGTCACCCTGCACAAAGACACAAACAAATACAGAAAACAGAAACAATAGGAATTTATTTTACAGTATACCAGAAAAGTTTTATTTTAGCACCAACTAAACACATGGTAATGAATTAGTTAGAGCTTGTCCCATGGAAATGGTATTGGAATGTGCTGTTTATGGTTTAAGTTCATCACAATGATTTAATAACTGTACAGCCAACTGCTAATTTACATAGATTTAGGTATTCAAAAGTAGCCACAAGCACATTTAGGGTTCACCGATACTATGCAGCTGAACGTCTAAAATTAACAAAAGGAGAAGGTAAAAAGGGAACAAAGCAGTTGTTATAATTCTAAATGATCTTCTCATATTTGTCATGCTACATTAACTCCTTAAAATCCAGTTTTCTTCTCTTGTTTTCCTTTAAGTAGCTTGAAGGAAGTTAAAATGACCTTATTTGAAATTCTCAGTCTCATAAATTCTGTGGCAGGTTATTGCAACAACAGTACTCCGGAAAAAATATTCAAACTCCAAGACTCTGTGCTTTTAATGTCTGCATCTGATCACTTTAGATCAGGTGTGCGTCAGAAATAGTCAAGTTTTAAAAAGCACTTGAATGAAACAGATTTTAATCATAGGGCTGCAAGTTAAACTAATAAACTCATTATAATAAAATTATCAGTCAGTGTTTCTTGGCCTTGTTCTGCTTATTTATTGCTTAGAACCAGCTGAACAAGTAAAAGTGCAGCACAGTTGCTGAATAAAAGGTAGTAAGCATGGAGTTTGTTCATTTTCCTTCCTTTTTCTAAATTATTTCGTAACCTACAACATTGCAAAATTAAATCACAACTCTTCCTTATTACATGAAAAGAAAAACAAATAGTCTGCAACTGCCATTTTTTCACCTGTTTCAGAGGCTATATCTTTATTTTTTTTATTAATTAAAGCACATTTTGAAAGTAACATTTTCCAGCTTCTACTGCACCCATAGATACAAGATGGACAGTAGTGTGTGCTGTGAAGTGTGTGTGTACTATATGCGTGTATGTAAATTACCTCTGGTCACAATATGTGAACCTCATGTCCATGGTGTGCTGGCTGGTGAAGGTGTATGTGCTGAGGAGAGTGTGTGAGAGGGGCAGAGGCTGGCAGGTTAGCAGCAGACAGGGAACTGAGGACGGGGAGCCACACACCTTCACACACCCCTGACAGTGCAGAACCTTAAATGACAAAACGGATTAAAACAGGAAATAAATAACATTAGAAACTTTTTGATGCTTTGCGATGTGTTGAATTTTCAGGAAGAGGCGTTAAGAGTGTGAAATTTGGCTTCAACTGTATTTTCACACCAACCTTCCACAAAGCTGACTTGAGGTTGGTGCTCCTTGCTCTGCGTGTCAGAGCACTTTTTATCCTAATGACCATGTCCCTCTTTGCACTGCACCAAACTTCCCCTAAAAAACAGGTGATTTAGTGATCCACATGCACCTAACTGTTCGGATCTGTTTGATCTCTCAGAAAATAACACATAACCACAGGATATGCAACTCAGACAGAACACAGATTCCTGATGCAGACAGTCCTCCACGCACACACGCACACACACACACACACACACACACACACGCACACACACCTGCTGTTACACGTAGGTTATTTCTGATTTCTTCGTGGTCACAGGGGTGAGTAAACTCAAAAATACTGTGTCCCATCAACTCAGTCTGTCAGAAAACAAGCAGTGCACAATGAATCTGTTATTCCTGAATTCTTCATGTAGAAATATTTGTGTGTTTGTGTGAATGTACCTGCATCAAGCCAATGTACTTGCTGACATTGTCAGACAGGAAGACCATGTCTCCCTCAATGGAAAGGACCATTAGAAATCCCTCCAGGATCCTCAGGTACATGTTTGTCTCCTCCAAGACCTTGACATTCTCCTTCTCTTTTTGCTCATCACATCTTTCGTCACATTTTTGCTGTTCTGCTCCAGCTTGTGCCACTCGTCCATATTTCACTGTGTGAGTGACCTCTTTTGTAGCATTCCCTGAAACAGCCCAACACTGTGAAATGGCATTGAACAATTGTTTCTTTCATGGGAAACTTTTCTAGTCTACATTTTCAGTGGTTTCAGTATGGGAACTATGAACAAAGGATGTGGTGTAGTTTTGTGTGTGTGTGTGTTTTCAGGTGATATTACTCATGTAATCAAGTACGTCCTCTGTCTAACATCTGCCTCAAACCCACCAGCCCTGTGACTACGGTTTACCTCAATAAAGATCCTTTATCTGGAACAGAAAAATACTTAGACACATTTCCCCAGTAACAGTATTTGTACTGTACATGTAGATTCAAACTGCCGTTTAAAATGTACTACATATTCCATTACAGCTATATTTATTTTTATATTACTATATCCAGGGTCGCGGTTCAGTGGAGCAAACAAACACTCACACTCACACATACAGACAATTTAGAGTCACCCATTAAGCCAACCCTAATAACCCTAATCATAATTTACATTTTACAGACACATGCACAGAAACGGTCTTAACTTTCACTTTTTTTTCCCAAATGTGGCCAAATAAAGGGAAATATATGAGTATAAAATATACGTTATGATCTGTATTCTGTGTGATGTTGATAGTGTTATCAATAAAATACATTTTTGTCCTGTTTTGATTTGTGTGTCAGGTGCAGTGATCAGGAATGCTGTTAGATGTCTGTAGCATGTGTGAGGACTTACCTTTGAGCAGTGTGTGCATGCGTATGTAGCTGACTGCGAGTCGAATAATCGAGGGTTTGTCCAGTTGAGCTCGGACTGTTGACTGGAGTGGCAGGAGACGAGATAAATCTTGGAACACATCAGACTCTACTCGTCGTCTCTTTCTGGCGGCCTCACGGCTGATGGCCCTATAGGGAGGTCAGAAACAAAAGACACAATGAGAATGAGGAATAACTGTTAGTGTGAAAAATTAATCTAAGTAATGTCGATCCCAGGGATGTTCCAAAATTACATCACATGAAATACAAAAAGGCCACGATAAATTGTAAATGCATTAGCAGTAGACACTACTCCTACTACTACTGTATCTTAACTTACAAAATGTACTAAACATACTTATAGACTATAGTGTTTTTTGTTTTTCTTATTAGGAGCAGATAGTGGAGAAATCAAAGTGCATTTTCTCCAACATGATCTCTTACAGTTTAAACACCATTACAGCTGCATATTAACTAAATATCTTCAAAACTTCAGCTTTGGGATAAACATGAATGTTTCAGCTGAAAGGTTGTAGAGAATTTCTCAACATCTAGGGAAGTACACAATACTACATCTAAGCATCCCCAAATAAGATGACGCTGCCTATTGCGTTTTTGCTCGATAATTTTTAGTTTTTACTAATGGGGAAGGATACTCTGGTCAAGATGCCCAGTGTGGCCACATCATCATCTTTGGGCTCAACACAAAACTCAAAGATTTGTTAGATAACGTGCGTTATGGCTGTCAGATGTCTGTGCACAAAGCAACTTGCAACTTTACCTTCTCTTCTCCTTGTCAGCTGTCATCATGTCCAGCAGGGTCTTCCCAGTGTCATGCTGCACGATGGCTCAGGAAAAAAGATGATGGCAGCAGGAGTTCACAGCACAGCAGGGAATCGCCGCAGTACAATTTGCACCATCACAGGTAGCCTAATTAATCAGGGAGGCAATTAGCAGTGCCAAATGTCACAAGGCAAAGTGTTCTCCTGCAGCACAGATGACTTGAACAGACTCCAGTCAGTGTCGCCTCTCCCCTTTGCATGTGCATCACCTACTGGCCTCCAAAACCGAGCACGATGATAGGTCAGCTGCCCAGGAAAAGCATCACCCTTCCCTCCCCTTCCTCCCCCTCTTCACTCCACCCTCTCCTCTCTTCTTCTTCTTCTTGTCTCGAGCATTTCACACTCTGAGTTGCTGCCTTTGAACACCACCAGGCAGTAATCAATAAAAAACACAATAAATAAATAAATAAATAAATAAATAAATAAATAAATAAATAAATGAGGAAGGAAAAAACACACAGAGGGGTCTGGAAGTGATGTAGACAGCTCAGTGTTTTAATGGAATCAGACCAGACGGGACTAGCCCGGCTGTTGCACTACAGTTTGGCACAGAGTAAGATATAAGTGTGACCAGGAACAGCCCTACCCCTGGGTGCACAAAGCTTCACTACACACTGACTCTACTACACACAGAGGAACCAGTGCGCCTTCAGATAACTGTACAGTACACGCGACAATAGTCCTTCTCTATGTGTGCTTGTGTGTGTTTGTAAGAAAGAGAGTGAGAAGAAGGAGGGGTAAGCAAAGGAGAGAGCCTGTATGTGGTGTTTTGTGTGTGTGTGTGTGTGTGTCTGAAATGAGAGGTAATTCAGCTGCTGGTTCTCCATGTTTCTTTTCACCCGGCTGTAACAGACCTATAATAGTATAGTTATAGTAATATACACAAAGATTTCCTCCAGATACACTTTACAATAATAATTATTATTATAATAAAAAAGAAAGAGAGCAATAAGAAAGAAAAAGCCATTCTTGAAAAAAGCAAACGTCAGAAAAAGTAAGTGGTTTGGCTGAGAGAGACGGCTGCTGGAGGCAGGAAAGGGGAATTGGAGGGAAAGAAAGGGGTGCTGAAAACACTGATGGTAACTATAGAAACAGAAATGCTGAAGAGAAAAAGTCACACATCAACAGGGAGGGGAAAAAAAAAAAAAAAAAAAAAAAAAAAAAATCAGGCATTCACACGCACAAAAATGTACATTCACAACAAAAAAAATAATAAAACGCCCACGGGCCAGCACATTCAGACCAGCAGGACAGACGTAGACTCTGAAAACTAGCAGATGGGAGACATAGCTGGAAATCGTGCTTTTCACTGCTACACAGGCCGCCTGTAACACTCTGCTCCACATAATTAGTTCTATAGCCTGTTACTTGTAAGCTTGACATTCACTTTATACACACAAGACAGGAGAACAGATGAGAGCGAGATTTCAATCATACCACAATCCAAAAACAAGAACAACAAAAAAAACACATTTTGAGGAAAAAAAGACAAAAAATAATCCATGAAAAACCAAACCATAAAATATATAGATAGTCATGGTATTGCACAAAGGGTATTTGGCCCTAACTGGTCCACAATAAGGACAGTAATAACACAGGTAGGGTACTTGTCCATGCGCCACAACTCTCCTTTACTAGCAGACAATACCAACACAATACAGCCACTCAACACAGGCTATTTACAGGCCTCTGCACCCAGCACCTTCAGTCCTCACGTGTGCAGGTGCTGGGGAGAGAAGCAGTGTAAGTGTGTGTGTATATATATGTGTGTTTGGTTGTCTGAGTCATGTGCAGTGTGCTTGTCATTACTGTATGTGACAGTATGTAGACCTTGGGCTTGTAGTGTGTGTTTGTGTATGACTCTGCGATAAACGTGTGTGAGAGCATATGCAGGTGTTTATTCATATTCATATTTATATTTATATTCATATTAAACCCAGGCAACAAGAACAACACAATGCAAGTAAAGAATATTCCAAAGTAACAACAACCAATAGCTTCAAAGTAAAGGAGTGACCATGTGTGTATTTTGTAAAGGGATTTATGGTTCTACATGTTTTGAGTGTGGGCCTGTGTGCGTACGTGTATGCCAGGTTTTTGTGTTGTCAGATCAGTGGCTCTGTGTGTGTGTGTGTGTGTGTCTGTGTGTTAGGTCTGCGTCTCCTCTGGGGCACAGTAGGAGAAGTCTTTGAACTCCTCCTGGTTGATCTGTCGGATGATGGTCTCGTCTGTGGGCGTCAGCACGGGGTCCTCCTTGGTGAAGTCCTGATCAAAGTTATTCACATCTCGCTTGGTTTTCTGCAGAGATGCGCACACACACACAGAGGGGAAAGACGTCAGAGGAAGGAGCCTCGTGCTGTGAAAGTGGTATTAGAGCGACACCTTCTGACCACTGAGACTTACTGCCTTTTCTCTGTGATTGTTTTTGTGAAGATAACACACAGTGGTGCATACTGTTATCTTCATATCTGCTTTCATACTGGACACCAATCAGCTCTGCTGAGCAGTCGCAAAGAAAATCTCACCGCAAATATTTCTGCTACATAGGAGCTTGTATTTATTTATGTAATGGTCTTTTAAACTCTTCTCCTATGTTTGCTTTGCACTGGATAATTTTGATACCTCATTTCCAAGACCTAAGGCTGATGCATTAAAGTGTACAACTACTACTACCACTACTAAAATAACACACTAATAATTATAATGTTCCTTGAGGGTACATAGTCATTGGCCTCTGTTGATTTTATTTTACTCTGAAGTGCAGAGCAAAGTATTCATGCAGCAGGATATTTTGAACACACAGCTTTTGAAAGTGTGGAGAATAAACTCTTAATAGCTCTGCAAATTGAAAAAAAAAAAAACGATCAGTATGTTTTTAATGAAAGACAAGAAAAAAAACAAAAACAAAAAGACTTAAATGCAAATATACATAACCCAAAGTAAGGGCATGTAAAACAGTCCAAACCTGATTACAGTTCTGTGGAAATGTAAAATGTGTTTGTCACTTACAATTCGGGGTTTAAAGGGTGGTTTGACTTTTCTCTGCTCCAGCAGGACCCAGTCGATCTCCCTGAAGAAGGGATGGGTCTTGATGGCCTCCTCGCAGCCTTGGCTCACCACGCAGCCCAGACGCTTGGCTGGGTTCTTGGTCATGAACTACACACAAACACAGAAACAATACAGACTTTTAATTTGGAATTATATTGTCTGAAAACCAGTCCTTTTAAAAGGACACTGAGCTGTGGTTTTATCCATAAAGTGATGAGGACAGAAATGGAATGAGGGGTTGAGCAAAAAGCATTTCAGTGCTAATAATAGAGCTGAGGCATTAATGGCTCTGTGGCTGGCACAGAGAGGCGTAGTGGCAATGTGATGAAACAGGTCAGCAGAGCGCTGGTGTTATTTACTGTGACTGAAAGCTGTGCTGCTTTTGTTCTGCTGTCTGTTCTGTGCTGTAAGAGCACTTGGTAATCTCCTGTGGTTTTATGATCCCATTGTTATTACTGTAACCTCCTTGACTGACTTTTTATTTTTCTCAGCATCAGAGCAGAGTGCATTTTAACACCTCTGTGTTAAGTGCACATTGAATGAGCTCAACTTGCTCATGTGCAGCTTCGAGGATGGGAACATGAATGATAGTGTGACAGTAATAACCAGAAGAACACGGGAAAATGATAAACACCTAAACACCTGAAGTAAAGCCTATCTGCATGGAGTGAAATAGTTAAGTTTTAAATGTCTGAGGTGTGTCACAGTGGAGAGGACCACACATACCGCTCTAAGGATAGAAACAGCCTCTTTGCTGAGCCACACAGGGTATAGGACGTCATCATGGAGAATGGACTCGAACAAGTCATCTTCATTATCAGCTTCAAACGGAGGCTGTCCGGCCATCATCTCATACATGAGCACCCCCAGGGCCCACCAGTCCACAGAGGCCCCATACTCCTGCTCCTGCAGGATCTAGATGCAACGACATGCCACGATTTAACATGGAGGACGGACCATGTGACATGGTTCAACACAGGTGGAGAGGAATTAAATATCATCACCAGCAGAAATGGAGAAAGAAATAATTTAAAAATTAATTCCAGACATGTTTCCAGATGTAGAAACATTTGTGTCTGATGAAGAGCCAATTTGGGCTCAAAATGTTGTGCTAAGTAAACAAACGATGTGTGTGTGTTATGCACATTAACTGCTTTGATTTATATTTTAGATAACAGTGATATTTATTCATCTTGTCTAATGTAAAATCTGCAAACAAATTACTAGATAAATGAATCCAACGAAATCTGATCGTGTAAAAGCAAGGAAATCTATATTCCTAAAGAATTGCCAGTTTTACACATCAAAATGATTTTAAACATCATGCAAAGGAAGTGGTAGACAGACTGTGAAAACAGATGTATAAGATCATCTGTGTTATTTGGACTAAAAGTCAGAATATCTCCATCTCTGCAGGATCCGTTTTTTACTAAGGCAGTTTCAGTTTTTATTCAACAACCTTTTGGAAGTGCAAGAGGATATCACTGGAGTATTTCACTGGTGTACTCAGTTACCCACTTTACTCCCGTTACATCCCACCACAGCTCAACAGAAAAAAGAAGCAGACACCTCAAAGCGATGAAAAAAACATCAGAGCAATCTGGCCAAATATATAAAAACAAGGAGTGAGTGAACTTTGAAAACAACTTCCTGCAGCCTGACGTCAACTCACCTCAGGGGCAATGTAGTCAGGCGTGCCACAAAAAGTGGTGGTGGTCACTCCGTTCATGATGCCCTCTTTGCACATACCGAAATCTGCCAGCTTACAGTGTCCCTCTGCATCCAGCAGAATGTTATCCAGCTTCAGATCCCTGAGAAACACACACAGATAGAGGGAGGGAGAGAATTAGCACCACCTGGTTTCCACAGCAGTCAGAGATGTAAGCATGCAGTGCAAAAATAAGTAAAAAAAAAACCCCGTGAGAACCTCCACCTAAGGCAATTCTAGTGTGAAATGAAATGTCACACACCTTCTGCTATGTTCTTGATAACAGGAGCATTTATAAAATTCCTTTGACTTCCTCTACTGTATCAAATTTCCCATCAGGATTCACCTCTTAAGTAAGACATACTATAAAATAAAACATTTCCAGCTTAGTGTTTCTCTTAAAACAGCCTCGGGTGTCCAACATAAAAATATAGTCATTGCATTTACCTGTAGATGACTCCATTACGGTGCAAGAACATGAGGGCTGAGGTGACTTCGGCAGCATAGAAACGAGAGCGAGGCTCATCAAACTTCCTGGATCGCTGAATCTGGAACATCAGATCTCCTCCATTCACATATTCCATTACAAAGAACAAACGATCCTGCAGAGAGAGAGAGAGAGAGAAGTATGAGACTGAGAAAACAGTCATTACCTATCAAATTTATATGTGTGCTGTCTTATGGTCGTACCCGTGTCTGGAAGCAGCAGTACAGCTGGGTGAGGTAGGGGTGTCGGCGGGCGAGGGCCAGGATGCGCTTTTCGGTCATGGTGCAGTCCACGTCATCGTCTTGCAGGATCACGTCCTTCTTCAAAACTTTGACGGCGTAAACCTCCTCCGTTCCCTTCAGCTCTGCCAGCATCACCTGGAGGGAGCAGACAGGGAGGAGGTGGGAGGGGACAGAAACATGGGGGGCAGGAGACAGAAAAGCAGATGTAGGAGTGACAGGAGGGAGGACACAGTGAAATGAAGTGGCAGGGAGTTTGAAGAGCAGAAATGGGAGGAATCAATCACAGAAATGATCAAACTCTGCTGGTACAAAAACTTGAGCTTGGGATTTATAATGTATCAATGCCCAGAACAGATGTTATCTGGCACTAAAACTACAAACTGCAAGTCTTACATTTCAGAATTTACCCATAAATCAACACATTCCTTTGCACATCAGTGCATCAATTGTGACAAAAAATGTCTTGGTAATATACATTTCTCAATTTTTACTCTACAATTAGCTGTTTATCTTGACCAAAGGTCTGACAAAGAGTTAACAAATGTGCACTATATCTGTTACATACAAGAAAGAAATTAATTGTATGTATCTCAAATGACAGAACTTTTGTGAGAACTCAAAGCCACTGTGAAATCACATAAGGACCTGCTTTTATCTGAGCACTGATAACAAAGAAAAGGCAGAAAATGTGCAACGTGTTCTGAGAACCACCTGATGAAATCCCATTTTGTGTACAGTATATTTTAAAATATGACCTAATAGTTTAAAACAGACAATCAAGCAGATTTTTCTGCTCTTTTTAGCCGCAGTAACAGTTTTTGTTTTTGGCACTTATGGGCTGTAAACACTAACATATTATCTTTTAATTTGATATTGCAAACATGTTGGCAAACTGTTGCTTATTTACACATCTAACAGACACAGAAACATTATCAGTCAGTTGGACTGTTTCTGGCTTTGTTTTTGTCTCTACCAACTCCTGTGGGAAATATCTGATTATTTATCTACTAAGTACTACAGTTTGTTCTCCCAGCTAGTCACTAACTCTGGGTTTTTTGCTGAAACAACAGCCTGATTAGTGCAATTGCAAACCTAACCGCATGTGAGGCAGCTGGTAATGTTTTCCTATTGTTATTAGCAACGTGTATTTGTATTTGTAATAAGAGGTATAGTGTCTACTGGAAAAATCGTAATGTGCAAAAACAGCTGTAATGCACACGTGAGTCGGTTTATTCTTGTCCCTGATATTTCCTGACCTTTCCAGATATGAATAATGGGAACCTCTGTGGTAAATACGGTGTTAAAAGAACAGAAACACAGATTCAGTTATAAACAAAAGGAGCAGTAAACAAATAAACATGCCCCTCAAACACCTCCTCTGTGCCGTCGCACCTTGCCGAAGCTGCCTTTGCCGAGAACCTTGATAAAGTTAAAGTCCTTGAGACTCCTCCTCTGGCTTTGTCCGTTCTCCCTGGCTGCCGAGGAGGAGGACGAGGAGATGGTGGAGGAGGAGGAAGAGGAGGAGGAGGAGGAGTGTTGGGGTCCCTGCTGGTCGAGTGACAGCGCGTCCTGCAGGCGATCTAGCTCTGCCAAGTCTGTAGGTGTCATCGGAAAAGCTCATCAGACATCAGAGAAAAGCGGCGGACTGCCTTTTTTCCTGTCAGTGTTTAGTTCATGTTTTTATTTATCATTTATTATTACTTCTCACTTTTCATTAAATGTTCTCTAGAAACCTGGGATGACTCAGTTACAGTGTCTCTGTTTAAATAGCAGCAGTGACCGATGTTGTTGTCGTCATCGTTTGGCTCCATACAACAAAAAGAGAAAGTTAACTTTTATTTCTCAGCTTACAAAGTGTGAGAGCACGATGACTAACTGTGACAACCAAATGGTTGTGGGCGGTGAGGGATAATTCAAGTTTAGTCCTAGGACAATAACACATGTAAGAACCTTCTTTTAAAAGGAGCAACAATATTATTACTGAAATCGAATCACTACCTCGTAGTGGTAAAATGAACACATTAAAACCCACCTGCTGCTAAGAATGTATCTCAAAGGGCTTTGAAATGTCTGCATGTTTGTGTCAAATCTGTGTTGTGGATCATGTGTGCGTGTTAGTGTGTGTTTTGGTCAGTGTTACCCTGCTGTGAGGGGGAGGTGGGGACAGCTGGCTGGCTGAAGTTGTTGTCGTCGGTCTGTGAGAGATCAGGAGGAGACTGGGAAGGGTCCTGCCCCGGAGTCAACTACAGAGACAGACAATGTGACCGTTCCTGTGGGGGTGCCTCTTAAATCTTAAATCATCTGTACATTCATGAGTCGAATGTTGAAATAAAACACTAATAATGCAAATAGCTTTATTTGTGTTCTAAATGTGCAGCACTGCAGTGAGAGTGACTTGTTACCTTCCTCCTGCGTTGTGCGGTGTTGGAGATCTTGTCAGGTGTGACTCCCAGGTCAGACAGGACCTTAGCAATTCCTCGGGCGTCCACACCACAGTTAGGAGCTACATTAGTCTCACACCGCCTATGTACATTCATCTTACACACTGCAGAACATGAACACATAAACATGTTAAAACTAGGAAGGATTTCGGACTCATAAACTGGACTTTTTAAAAAGCCTTTCTTGTATTTAAAGGCATGTTGAAATAACATACATCTAGTGAAAAACATTGATGGGAAACATGACAGACTTTGTGCAGTATTTCACAAAAAAATTAAGGATTTTCTTGATATGAAACAAAAAATATTCCTAAATGGGCTCCACAAAAAAAAATTCTTTCGGCATTTTTGAAGCACCTATTTACAACTTAGCTACGATCCACCAGTGCGAAATGTGAATACTTGTAATGTTTCCCCCAGTCTTAAGATTTTGTTCAGGAGTGTATATGTCCTGTGTTTGTTACAGCATTTTACAGTATCACCCTGCACACGCTGTAAATTCCCAGCTGTTCATCAACTCACCTTTGCACTGCAGGCCCTGCCTCATGAAGCCCCACAGCAGGGAGCCACAGTGGTCACAGAATGTGGGGACCTTGTAGTTGTGGATGCTGAACTTATGGGGCATGTTAACACTGAAGCGCTGTGAACCCACCTAGAGAGGGAGACACACACACAGACCCACACACAGTGTTACAAAGAGGTCACTGTCGCATCACTCGAGGAATAATGCATGAGGCTTAAAAGTGTGTGTACACAGTGGACGCATTTTGTCTTAGAGTGTCTCGGTGTTGATGAGCTCTGAGTTTTCAAAAACTGTGGTGAAATCCTCTTGTTTGCACATTAATACTCTGTGCTTGCAATTGTCTGTACCTCCTCAGGTGTGTCCTCCTGCTTCTTCATCCCGGCACACTTGGTGATGATGAGCTCATGGCAGCGCTTGTGGACGACACATGTACACACTAGAAGCACAGCATCAACATCAGGTATGCTCAGATATCACAAAATACACTTTACACATCAATTCATTGAGACAGAAGAGTTTGAATAACCTAATTATGCAGCAATCAGACACACTGATATAGTATCATCTACTGCCACGTTTATTGCCAAGGAAGTTTTCACATCCAAGATGTTTGTGTCTTGGTTAGATATGAAATGTTATGACGTCAATGGTTTCATAACTGGCTGAATTATTAAAGTTTGTATATCATTGCACATATTAAAGGCATTACAGAGGCAGCACAATCCAAACGCAGGATGTGCCTCATCTATGTCAAAGAGATGAAGGCTTGTGGCCAAATCACAGCCATTGTTCAGCAACAAGTAACCCCTTTCATGCCTAAATAATAAATGATGTGCAGCGTTATTTGAATCCACAAGAAAAGAGTACTCACCTTGACACTGGTATCCCTGCTTTCCCAGCACACCCCTATCACATCACACACAGAGGAGTCAGCATTTCAGTCGGGCTGGTTTAATGAAAGATAGCAGCAACTAGATGTGCGTGTGTGTGTTTCCTACCAGATAAAATCTCTGCAATGTGAGCAGTAGGTTGGTTGTCTCAGGTAGGTGGCCATGAACTTGTGCCCGTTGACTTGATGGACACGTCTTCGGACGGCGCCCTGCCGCCGCCGAGGCCCGATCCTCTCTCGAAACACTCGCTCCTCATTCTCATTGGTCCCAGAGGCTTTTGGGTGAACAGACAGTTTATTAACAAAAACTAAACTACAGAGAGAGATTTTAAAACTTTTTTGTGTTTCAGAGTTTCGGAAAAAATTGAGATGAGAATTCAGACACGTCACAATGCTGCAGAGGTTACTTACACTGTGCAACTTTAATTCCCGAGATAGTTTGTACTAATAAGGATCATTTGCATCACGTTGCTTGAAGATGTTTAATCATTCAATGGCCTCTCATCTTCCTTTTCACCCTCCTTCCCTTTTTATCACAAACACCCCACACCTATGCATATGTAAGTGCGCATGCTATTTATACATTGATGTGTGGGCACTGAAACGAAGGACAGCATATTAAAATACACCTCCTCAGTGAGCACCATCCAACCAGCCGTTCCTTTCCTCCCTGCATCTCCCCGGAAAGATAAATGCTTTCCGAGGGTAACCTTAAGACAAGAGAACCACCTCCACTCTCACTCCCACACACACTCCTTCTCTCGGTGCTCCTGTCCTAGTTTGCCTTTCTTTCAGTCTCCCTCCACCTCTCTCCTGGGTGCGTTATAGATGTGGTTACTGCAGAGCCTCTCCAGAGTTCGATTACAGACAGACTGCCTGGGGACTCTGTGTGTATGTGTGTGTGAGTGGAAGTGTGTGTTGGTGAGAGAGAGTGGCACAGCCAAACAGGCCATTACTGGGATCACTTTGTTTTACATAATACATCATCCATCTGTCCAGAACGCGCACACACGCAAACACACACGCACGCACAGACACACACACACACACACATACACACACACCTGACAGGCATGCTGACAAGGAGGGTTGATGAGGCATAACAGCAGTTAAGAGCGATCACAGCAAAGTCAGACGCACTCTGGACCTGCTGAATGAGCAGCTGGGAGATGACTGTCCACTAAACACACACGTCCAGACAGAGGATTCAGATTCGACGCAAACATGTAAAGGGCAAGCGGGCGACAAAAACAGAGCAGAGGAAACACTAAACTACAGATGGTGATATAAACAAATACAACATAAAAATGAATTACAATGCAACTGTGACTGGAATCCATCTGCTTCTTCTCTAATAAATAAGATGTAGTTGGTCCTTTTTCTGTTCTGGTTGGACGTCTATGCTGTGGATAACCCTATCAAATGATGGCACACAAGTGAACCTACAAACCAACAAAACTGCCAAACGACAACTTCCTACGGAAATACTTTAATAAAAGTAACATTTCCAGCATGGTCACATGATGATATTGGTTAACAGAATGTTTGCTTTGACCATCATTCACTCATTAAGAAACCATCATCAAACTTCACCTTCCACTGCTTAAGGATGATAAGTTTGACTAAATAAATGTGTTACCAAAATAGACTAATTTAATTTCATCTAATACATGATTAAATTAAAAAGGTTGTGGAGGAAATAGCGACTTCGGAAATGAGTCCCACTCAGGCCATCTTTTTTCAAGATGACAAAAATCCAAAATAAAATGAGATGATATTTATAAATCTGAATCAGAAGGGGCCTTTATGCATCTGAGGAAGAGGAGGTGGGTGTAGGAGAGTGAGATGAAGTCATATTTCTGTAAGCTTCATAAATAGCAGGCCAAACCTGGTGCAGAGCCACTGAACAGGGATTCCTCCTATTACCAATGAATGTGAACTCTTTTAAAGACTAAGTGTCTTTAAACCGTTTTAATTCTTATTTTACCTCATTATTTTTGGATTAATGTCTTTGTCATAAATGACAAAAATAAAATTGCTTCTGGATTTTTTAAGTCTCGTTGGGCTCTAATAAATTTTGATTCTCATTAATTGGGACAATCATAGATTAGATTAGATTAGATTAGGATAGATAGATAGATAGATAGATTAGATAGATTAGATAGATAGATAGATAGATAGATAGATAGATAGATAGATAGATAGATAGATAGATAGATAGATAGATAGATAGATAGATAGATAGATAGATAGATAGATAGATAGATAGATAGATAGATAGATAGATAGATAGATAGATAGATAGATAGATAACTTTATTCATCCCCCATGGGGGAAATTCAGATTATATAAAAATAACAATAATGTTAATCAAAAATCAAAAATGTTCGAGGTGTTATTCTGCTCATTTTATGTGCTCTTCATCAAAGTTACAATTTAAGCTTTAAGGAATGTTTCTTCTGTGAAAACATTTCAAAGGAACAGAAAAGGATGAAGAAGAAGCAAGCAGGGAATCAGAAACAGGGAGAGGCTGCAGATGGTCAGATTAGGTCAGATTATTGTTTTTCACTTCCTGAGACAACAGAGGCAGAAGGATGGAGAGGAAAGTAGAGGAGAAAAGAAAAAAGAATCATGTCCTTCCAGCCTCCAAGGCTGCAGAGAACAGATTGCACCAGGGAAAAAAAATAAATCTGCTAAAAATACCACCTCTTCCTCTAGTTCTCACCCTCCGTCGCTCCATCCCTTACTCCTCTCCATCCCTCCTATCAGCGCACACACACACACACAGACACACACACACATCATGTGTTTTTATCAGCATACATTAACATGACGAGCACTCAAGCCAGCTGAACTCAGGGGAGGAAGTTCAGGAGTGGGTGGAGAGTGGGTCGTGAGATCACAACAAAGTGTCCAATCATCGATGAGGAGGGCAAGACACGGATGACTGAGTCTCAAAGTGTGTGTCTGTGTGTGTGTAATCCATGCTTCAATCTCACCTACTATTTTAAGAGTCTACTCCCTCTCTTCACTCTCTAATGCTCCCTTTATCCGTCCTTACACAGAGAAGCTACAGCATGCTCTGTTACACTGCTGCACCCTGCCCAACCATACCTGCACACATTCAGTAGAAGGCAGAGAATGGTTCCCATTTATAACCGGGTGTGAACATACACAGGTGCAGGTCAAAATTGCTGGTATCAGCTGCATGTGTGTGAGTGTGTGTGTGTGTGTGAGTGTGTGTGTATGTGCGCAGAAGGAGACATTCTAGGTTTTTCCATGTTTAATAAACACAAACAGAGGAGGAAAAACAGAATAAGAGTGAGATGGGGGAAAAGTCTACAACTTCAGTTAAGCAACCTTCTAGGAAAACAGGAAGGCCTGTGGCTTCATGTTCGCCCTCATTGTGGTGTTATCTTCCCATCATGCTCTGAGGCCTCTGGTTCTAGTAACCTTACAGTAAATGCTTAGGGTGTATCTACAGCAAGTTATTTTATATTTGCAAACTTTTTGACCACTTGGGGGCAGTGGGAACAAGTTGTGAGCACAGTATTGACATGCACACACATTTTAATTTGATATAGTGAAACAAAATGAACTCTACCTTCCCACTTTGCACATATTGTTGCTATATGCCCACTATGATGAAAAATGATGCCTGTGCATGCACGTGCAATGGTCCTTTCTTCACCAGTGAAGTACTGTGTTGTGGTCTTACCCTCAGTGGAGGATCCGGACAGATCAATGACCACGTACACCTTCCCCTCCGGCTCCAAGTCAATCTGTGCAGACAGAGAAAGAGGGAAACAGAGTGAATCTGTGAGAAATAACACAGCTGAACAGTGAAAACAGCAGGGGGCTTTCCTCCAGCACAAACAAACACACCACTGCACATGGAAGAGGTCATTATCTTCACTTACAATACACTCATCCCCACCACCCGTATCATTATCACCATTAATATTACTATTTTCATGTCTAGCTTCAATATCATCACCACAGACCCCATTTAGCCCTGGTATTAACATACAATTTGTAGCTGATATTTTCTATAACAGTGGTTTGCATTTACACCAGGTGTTTATAAGCTTTGCCGTTATCTTGATTCCTCCTTTGTGATCTGATTTACAAGTGTAAATTAAGTGGGCAGAGCTGGCAGACCTCTTAACAAATGACTTTGCAGGACACAGTGGAGATGATACTGATGCACACTCTCTACTTATTTATTCTTTCTTGAGGAAAAGGTTGTCTTCGGCTTCTTGCTGGGCTTTGAAAACAGAATTAAGACCGTTAGCTTGCAAAGATGTGTTTCACAACTATGTGGTCTTGCCAATTAGATTGCAATCATTTGCATTTACATCCAAATGGCAGATTATACAGATTAAGTACACAGATATAAACTGAATGTTAAATGGGTTCTAGATACTGGTATCATACACACCACCTATGCAGCTCCAAGCATCACTGTTAACTTTTTACCTTCACCTCCATCATTGCATCAACATTATCCTAACATCATCATGAAAGACAACAGTGTAAACATCACATTCATAAACACACTTTATTATTACCATCATCACTTTCCCTACCATCATCATCCATAAAAACTTATAAACCATAAATATGTACAAAAAATCCTCATTTGAAGGTACAAATTACCAAGTTGCCATACAAAAGACTGATTCATGTATATTTACTTGGAGAATTTACTTCTGACCGTGCCAGGCTCTGTACACATTATTTATTTATGAGCTGCAGCCAGCAGAAAGCAGAGAAAGAGGAGAACAGCGACCATCACAACAACTAAATCCATTAGGCAACAATGGCATAGGGAAAAATGTAGTAGTAATACTAGAGGTTAATTAAATTTTTAAAAAAAAGAATCAGCAACTTCTTCAATAATACAGGGCAGTCAGGTTGAAAAAACTTAAGAATTAGCCCTGTGGATAAATTAAAGATGGTAAAAAGAGAGTTAAAAAAATAGGTCAAAGGCAATTCACAACTCTGCTCTGGCATGAATACTTCTGGGAGATAACATTGTGGAGGAAAAGATGGTTTTCAGAGAAATACAGTATAACATAAAGTTCCTACATATTACCACAGTGAACATTAGGTTATTATTAACCACTGCACCAATAAAAGCTGACTGTGGCTGCAAACTTCAACAGTTACTGCAGTTAACTGAGTGTCAAAGCAGCTTCCTTGACAAAATGTTCTTGTGCCGTAAGGAGCTTGCAGCCAAAACATTTGCAGCATTACACATTGGACAAAGTAATGCTTGTGGAGCCTCATCCAAATCTCTTATTTTTAGATCACCAGTGAGCCCAGTCCTCTCTCTGTCAACAGACTGAGAAATGGTTCAAAATGTATATACTATGTTATACTCAAGGGGACGGTAAGAGGTATCACAACAGACCAGTTGTCGGCGGGTAACTGAAGAGGAAGTAATGAGGGGAAGTAATAGGGAATGTTGTCAGTACCTGAGTCTTGTGTGTTCAAATCCATTAATCTTCTACATACATGGCTTAAATTACACAGTAGAAATTTATCACACTACAGATGATTAATTTTCTTGTTTGTTTTTGTTAATCACCGGGCTATCATTAGCATTTTGCATTAAAATATATGTATGAGCAAACAGCTTGAATTACAAGTCATAATGAGTTCTACTTCAGTATGCAGTCAGTTTGTAGGAGCAGGTGGCATCAAAATGGAGGCTACTTCATTTGCACACAGAACAAAAAGACATTTCTCCTGCTCAAACATTGCTGGATGAGCAAACATACAATGTGCATACACGCAGACTTATTTAACAAATGGTGACATCCAATACAGTACAAATGCAATTACAGAGATTAAAAAGAGTGCAACAGAGAGTGCTAGAAAGACAGGCAACACAGGACGGGAGCTAGAGGATGCAAAAGAGAGTGAGAAAGAGACGTTTAAATCCTTACTTAAGCTCTGGGACAGCAGCAGATCTTCTTATGCAACACTCAGACACAGGCATTAACACACACACACACACACACACACACACATTTCCATGCATTGCCGGAACATGAGACACAAAAAAACATCACAATAAAACAGAAAACAGAAAAGTTGTTACATCCACACACAAACTGCATGCATCTCGAGCAGCAAGAACACACAACCAAGTGGGAAGGTTTTTACAGCTTGAGCTCTGGAGTGGGAATCAGAATGTCAGATTTCAGTTGTTGTCAGGTCCAAACTTCTCAATTAAGAAGAATTTGCTGATTTTCTTTTTCATATTTGATTGTAAACTGACTAACTTTAAAGAAAACAAGACCTTATAAGTCTAGGTATATAATACATAGACCAGTTAATACAGAAACAAACTGCTGATTTTTACTGAAAGTTACTGTAATAATCTGTCTCAGGCCAAATATAAAATAAAGAGAGATTGTGGTATATGTAACTTACATGCAGAATCCTCCTTTTGTTTTGTTTTATCTATAAGAGGGGAATTTATGACCTACAAACGCCATTGGACATTACCCTTGAAAATGATGTGATAATCCCCAAACCTCTTGCATAACAGCGTATCTCAGCCGGGATTTCAGATGAAAGATGGACTCAGAGTGATTTGGAACAGAGTGGAGCAAATGGACGGCACCATCATTGATTTAGTGCTCGGGTACTGAGGTTGCATGCCAGCCAAAAACTGCACTGTTCTCACATCACCAGTTACTGGCCACTGGAGCTGTGAGGTGCCTTCGAGCTCTAAATCTAAACCAATAAGAAATACTACTACACAGATATGGGTTTTTGATGATGAATTAGATAATGCTAGAGTTTAAAAATCATGCCAGAAATTCTGAAAATAAACACAGGCTTTCAGTAGTTCTCCAGGATTTTATTCTTGGCAGGTTGAAAAATTTTTTACAATCATTTGACAGTACAACAATCCACTAAAATCCATAACACAGTATATTACTGTAGTTTGGTTGTGTGGTAAAGCTGGTGTAAGCACAAGTGTTGCTCTTGGAGCTGTTAACTATATCTAAAACATCTAAGTCTAGTGTAAATCCAAATTAAGTGAACAACTGACTACTAAAATACATAAATAAAAGTTAATTCACAAATTAGACAAGAATCAGCAGCACATTTAGTGTTGTAGCATCAGAAACAGCTGTGACTATACTTTAGCTAATATGCTAATACATGTGTGCACTTGTCACACTGATGTTAGCTATGCAGACGTTTCTATGGTTACAGAGTCGTGTATCCTAGCAACATATGCTTCTATGGTTACCCAGCTACAGTGTAGTCATGTATCTTAGGTGCAGTCCTGCTTTTTGTTTGGTGGGAGTTTGTAAAATACTGTAGCATCTTGTAATACAGTTGATAAAAATGAATGTCAAGAGATAAACGTACATGTTAAATAAGTGTGCGCTAAATGCAATAATGTAAAGGAAGCTGGTCCTTTTTTGGTGTTATTAAAGTTGTTACTGTGATGAAAATAACCTTCCGTTAGGTACTACAAGGATCGTAGTGTGTATACTGGCCATCAATGTGTGTGTTGGGAGAAACTTCTACTAGAGTCAACTTTCTCTCCTTTTCTGTCATTGAAACCTCACCTGACTCTAATTGAACTATCATAAACCACATCGTGTTATAAAACTCCCTTCAACAGGTAGTTCCAGATAAAGCATACAGCATTTTAATGTAATCAGGTCAAATGAGGATTGTATTGGGCCTAAGTACAATGTGCTATATGATCTCTGCCTAGTCCTTAAAATTGCACTAATCAATATTTTAATATTAACAGATGAAATGAACAATTATTATGCAGAAGGGTATATCCAACCCAACCCTCTGCTCCTTTATGGTGTTTTAGGTCATCAATTTGTGGTTAAAGAGCCGTGTATTTCCCTCAGTAGTTAGTGGAGACCCAAGCAAAGCTAAACGGAGCATGAATATTGGCGTTGAAGTCAACATGTGCACAGGAAAATTAATGCTTACGTAGCTCTATATCTGCAGAATGTGTAAACAGTCTATTTGCTAACATGGAATGAATTGCTTAATTGTTCATTCTATGGATCATACTGAGCTGAAGATGACATTGTCACATGATTGTGTAAATTTTCTTTTATTCAAACAAAAGCCAAAACCCCCAAAATATTCAGTTTACAAAGCTATATGACATAGAACATCTGTAAATGTTGTTTGGAGAAGCTGTAAATGTGACATAAAACCCAGACCAGGGAACATGTGCATTTTTACACCATGATTTGACCATTAAAGTTGTTGTTCAATAATTAGTCAACCAAGGTACTGTTTCATTAACTAACTAACTTTTAAAACTAATAGAATTACATGTATCATATAGAAGACTTTATTCACATTATCATCCTTGTTAAATTGAGTGTAATGTGACTTGGATTTGACCTGTTGTGTACAGACCCCACCCCACCCCCTGAAACAAACGCCGGGAGGAGACAGTGCTGGAGAATCTAGTTCGCTTCATTAATCTTGTTAGTCCAATTAGGACACTGATACAGACAGGGAGACGGATAATTTCACAACCCCTCTAACACACACATACACACCCTCACACAGCCTTGTTTTTATACCTCATGGGCACTTTACATTGACTTACATTAAATTCCTGGAGAGTTGCCCTAACCTCAACCATAAAAAATACCTGCCAAACCCTAACCCTTACCTAAAGCTGTCTTTTTAAATTTCAGTAATTTACATAATGGGGACCTGGCTTTCATCCCCACATGGAATCTGAGTCCCCACGTCACCATATAAACAGGTTTCAGCTCAAACAATGTAGGAAAAAAAACACACACACTCTCACACAAACACACACACACACACAGGAAGGAGAGTGTGTATCTGAGAGTGTCTGGGGATTTTAAAATGGACTTCAGAGGGAGGTTAGCGTTAAACACACACAGGCTTAACTCTCTTGCATTCGTTCCATCTCCACACATACAAATTGGCTTCAAACACACACACATCCAGACTCTGCTGACAGAATGAAACACACACACACACACCATATGCAGCAGCACAGAGAAGCACTCAACCAAGCAAACAGGGCACTCAAAGCTTGCATTATATCAATACTGTGGAGCTAACCCCCTCCCACTCTCTGTCCATCTAGCTCACTATCTCTGTCCAACCAGACAGCTCTCTCTGTCTCTCTCAGGAGCATTTAGTCTCAGTCACAGCCTCCCACATCCATCTGTCAAATAACAAATTTCGGGCTTTGAGAGAGCTCGACCGCATTCACACAATCACGCATGTGTGTGTGTTTGTCCTTCTTTCTATCAGTCAGCAACATGAGTGAGCCTGCATGCATGCGTACACACACACACACACACACACACACACACACACACACACACACACACACACACACACACACACACACACACTTTGGAGACCCATGCTGAGTGAGACTGCATGAGAGTCATGCATCTTTAATGTAACATCACAGACGGCTAATAATGTAAGAGGAGCTGAGCAGTGTGGTGCTGGTGATGGAGGGAGAGGATGGGAGAGATTCAACAAAGCCCGCCCGTCCACCCCCGTTACGAATGACAGGTCCAACAGTCCGGTGTTTCCGGTCCTTTAGCATCTACCGGACAGGAGGAGAATTAGATTTAGAGAAATGGATATTCCCAATCAACCCATGCAGTCTGTTCAGTCATCTTTAGAGATCAGACATTCAAGACGAGTGTGTGATATCCAGATGGACTGGCAGACGGCATGAAGAGCATCCTCTGTAGATCAGACAGTCATCGCTGCTGGATGTGTCTAAATGAAAACACACTTCATAGAGACTCACCCTGCAGGAGGAAGCTCTGTCTCAGGGCTGGACGATTTAATGAAAATATCTATTAGAACTTTTCTGACTAGTATATACTTTATTTATTACTTATAAATTAACATCACCTCTATATTACTTACCATGCATAACTGGATCAGCCAGAAATCACACATTTATATTGCTTTATAAAAAAAAAGGTAATTACTGAACTTCTTTTTCAAATATAATAACATTTAAAAGAGGTGTTATATTTATGGATAACAACTAGATACTATAGGTGTGTTAGGTGGATTATTGTAATAAAAACTGTTGATTAGTCATGTCTGACAGTGTAGCTAACAGTTTGGATATCTGACTCACAGATCCTTGATAATGCTGTTGAGAGGTCTTCACAGACTGGCAGGCTTTAGTGCTTCGCAGTCCTGAATCTGTAACATCCTGATTTATGACTTTTACAGCATATGTTTGACATGTACGGAAATAAATGTATTCACTTTCTCTCATAGAGTTAAATGAGATCGATACCACTCTCATATTTATCCATTAAATATGAAGCTTCCACTAATAGCAGCTTAGCTTAGCTTAGCACAAACACTGGCTCCATCCAATTGTAACAAAATGCACCTCTCAGCACACGGAAACCACAATAACTAATACATAATATCCTGTTTAATTCAGTGAACTGCTATTTTAACATTTCAGTTATGTATGGACCAAGATAACTGGCTGTTGATTGTAGCCTTACATTTAAAGGGTATATTTGATGGGCGTATCAACCCTCTTAATTAACTCGTGATAAGCTTTAAACACTGATGAGACCAACCACTCAGGTGATCATTTTAAATCAAAAAACATCTACTCTACCTTTTCAAAATAAAACTGATTAGTATTTGCCTAGTGCCTAAATTTAAAAAGTAAGACACAATAATGTGCAGTGAATACACTGACAAGAAAACACCTTTTGGTGTATTTTATTTGGCCAAATCACAAAATTAATTTTAACTATGTAACATATGATAACAACTGCTGCTGACTAGGACTGTTCATGTTTGAAAATGTTCACTATTAGTGCACCAAAACAAAACCGGTTTTATGCCTCATTACAGGTGCATTGTTGTGGGGGACGACAGTGTGCATTACACCTGCTGTCCTAGAGCTCCCAAATATCCTCCCATTTCTTCCCTTGCACTGAGAACATGCATTAAACACCCTCCTGCGTGCGTGCGTGCGTGCGTGCGTGCGTGCGTGCACACACACACACACACACACACACACACACACACACACACACACACACATACATATATACATATACGTAAGCTTGACCTGATTTGGCATCAGTGGGCAGAGCACCGTGCTTGTCTTTGTGTGTGCGACTGTGTATATTGTCACTGTGGCAACAGTACATCTTAAATCCACTCTGTCCTACTTAATCAGCAGGTCAGCGAGGGGTGGAGCCCATGATGTAATTGTCCGGCAACATGCCATGGTGAGGGAGCAGAATCTGGGGTCAGGAATAAATAAAGGGATGATGACAATATGGCTGTGACCTCAAGGATAATCAGTCATGTCTTGAAAATGAAAAGTGGGACTGTAGGGCCAAGAAAGATGGCAACACATTTCAGCCTCTTACACAAAAGCACATGGCAAACTGATGGTCATAAATGATCTTTTCAGCAATCTGACTGACACCTCTGAATCACAGTGCAGAACCTGCAACTGTATCTTCACTTTCCGTGGTTAAAAAATACTGAATGCACAGTCACACAAGAAAGTGGCAAAGTTCATTGAAGTTTCTCTGAAAAATAGCCTGTGCTTAAAAGCTTGATGACATGGGGACTTTCCAGAGTTAGATGATAAGCTACGATAGCGGATGATGCAATGAAGCTATGCTAGTTTCCTCTATTTTTGATTTTCCAGCTCTACGTGCCCTCAAAGGTCAGCGCATCTACTGTACAACTTAAATATTCATGAATTTTCTTTCTTTGTCCATGTAAGCAAATTCAGTAGGTGGGGATTCTGGACTGATTTAATTGCAAAATTTAGCTATTTTAAGTTCTGGTGTGACCTGTCCTTAAAGTAGCATTTTGTGACCATAGCAGTGGTCATGGTATAAACAATATAATAAGGAACTAGACAAAGGCACTGTGATTATGTGTAGCCAAAGGGGAAAACATTCATATCAAGATCCTAGCTATAATTCTGAAGCAGGAATTTTTGACAGCTATGATTATCTTACAGCTGGCAAAGAAAAACTACGCACGTTTCAACAAAACATTGAAATAATTATTACAGCTTTAAATCCAATATACTAAAATAACAGATTCACTTTTAAAACTGTTATTCTTTGTTTTTTATTTAAAAAAGCTTAAAAATACAGTATGGAAGGTGATAAAAATAGCAACTTTAGGCTTTAAAATGTTTTGGTTCAAAATGTGCTTTTACATTTTTTTTAAAAAGGATGGTGACTGTTACTGTAGTTCTTAATCCTGGCTGCTGTGAGTACAAGCGTGTGAGTGTGTATGTGTTGATGGCGAGTGTCAAACAGCGGCTGGCTGACATCTGACATGGCCCATGTCCCTGCAAGGAAACTTTACACTGTGGTCATCGTTTCTCAGACAGAGTCCTAGAAGCTTCCAGCTGCCTCACAGATCTCATCCTCCGTCCTGATATATTTACATGAACACAGAGCTTTCCTCTACACTTCACCTCCTGCTCTCTCTCCTTCATCACTCCTTCTCCAGAGTCTTCGTTTCCATCTGTGAAAGTTTTCTTCTAAGCACATCAGTTTTGAAAATGTTCTAAAAGCAGACGGCAACGAAACAACAAACCTAATAACGTCTGTTACAATGAGGCTAAAGCCCTTTGACAGTCTGGTCAACCGTTTGGTAGAGCCCATTCTTATCAAAATAACTTTTTCTACCTAACTGAAGTGGCTTATACTAAAAGACCATCTAACAACTTTTTAAAGTGATTGTTTTTGTGGATATGGGAGACACTACATGCAGCTTTACGATAACATCTCTGCCAGCAACAAAATATTGAAAAAAGTGAAAGTTACAATCCAGAACTAATTCTAATCATATGTTACAGTGCTCAGCCACTGACATGCAGTTACCAGAGCCATGCAAACACTCAGTTTTCTTTACAGTGCTGTCTCACCTCTACATAAAGGTGGTGCAAGGCAATATTAGTTATATAATTCATTTGCGTACATATAACGCAACAGAAAACAGGTACATAAACTACAGTGAGTGACAGCAGGATTATTACAATAGCTTATATAAAAGGTAAACACTGCTAGGTTGTGTGCACCAGTTACAGGTATGTTGTGTCACCGATGAGCTCCACACTGCGATGGATTGTTATAGTAGGTTTTTGGGGCTATTGTTTTTAACCAGTGACCTTGCGGCTTTTAGCTTTCACATTTTAGCGCCAAGTAAATAAAGCATGTTGAAACCTGTCTGCGGTCTGAGTTTGGTAAGCTCAGTGCTGCATAATTATAATATACCTGCATACAAAATGCCTACAATCTGGCTGCTAAGTCAAATGGAATTCCCCTTAAAGAGTGCCCATGCAACACCAAAAACCTTTTAAGTTTCTCTTCCTTTGAAGGGCTTTAATTTCAATTATTCTGACTTTTTAGAGAACTACTGTTCTACTTTGTTTTTATCGTTTCCTAGCCTCCTCCATTGCTCCACCTCCCCCAACTCTCACCTAACCATCTCTCTCAGTGGGTGAGAGGCTGTCACCAAGGGGACAAGCTGTCATTGTCACCATAGGGATGGGCTCCACAGAGCATCTCAATTACTGAGTGGGACAATTAATAAGCATCAAAGCCTGGTTAATATTTCACTGGCGGCACAGATCAGGAACCAGGCCCTAAGTGCCGGGGTCCATAGGATCATGACAAAAGAGAACAGGAAGCAGAGAGGATAGGAATAAGAGCGCTGCGACAAGAGAGATGAAGAGAGATGATGAGATGAGATGAGAGAGGCAGCAGAAGCGCGGAGGAAGTGAGAACGAATGAGCTGAGGAACACAAGCCTCAGTTTCCATCTGAACAGCAGGAAGTTGGTTGGACTGGTTGGTTTTTGTTATCCTACATTTCAGTTTACCTCTCTCTCTCAACTAACTGTCACGCAGTTAAAAGAAGCCCCTTCTATGATGATGAATTTATGTTCAGGTAATTAAATAAAAAGGTTCAAGGTTTCAGCTGTACACACTTATGTAATATACCAAGATTATTTTTAAAACAGTATTCTCATATAAAACAGTAAACCTGCTTAAACTGCACCCTCATCTAACATTACATATATGAAATGTTTTTCATGCAACTTATTAAAGTGTTCTACATGCAGGGTGAACACTGGATGGAAAAGATGTGCAGTGGCAATGGTCACTTTTTAGCCTCAAATTACATTTCTTATTCTGAAACTATAAGAATGCTGTGGGAAGCTAGTGTATGAGATGTATGACAAGTAAAATGTTTATTTGATCCATCTCACATCACCTATGAAGAATATTCGCAGACCTCCTTGCTGAACACCATCCTCTCTCAGCTGGAGACTGAAGAGTAAATGAAAGAGAGCGCATCAGGAGGAAGTCGGTGGAAAGGGGAGTTTTGGGTGCACGAGTGAGGCAGGAAGAGCAAAATGACGGGTAAACGACTGGAGCGGGAGGGAGGCAAGTGTAAGAGGATGAAGACGAGGGGAGGATGAGGGAGACGGGAGGCAGAAGTGATGAGTAATTGAGTAATGAAGGGAGGAGGACAGAGAGGAAGTGGGAGGGACTGTGTTGCTGTGAGGCAGATGTATTGATGAGCCAGCTGTCTGATCAATGGAAAGTGGTCAATCATCAGAGTAATCCATGTGCTCTGACCTTACTTTGGATGGCTGAGGATGAGGTGTATGTGGGGGACAAATCTGAGTTTGAAGCTATCAATGTGAGGACATATGGGCCTCTGCTGATACAGTATCCTCACCCAACTTAAATCCTTCAGTGTATTAAATCATATACACTTTAACTCAATGCACTGTATAGACTTACAACAGTGCAGTTGTCAGAATAAACCCACCCAAGACCTCATATTTGAGATGAATTCACAACAATGGATATATTGTTGCCTCTTTCTGATATTGCATCATGGTCATATGTTAATCCAGATGAAAGCAGGGTCTGTACTAACAACTCTGGCATTACAGAGTCTTCACAAGAATATTACCATGGACCTAAATGCCATTTCAACAAAATGAAAAGTAATAATTTAAGAAGATCACCATAATGGCTTACCTTTTATTTCAAACAAATTCAAAGCTTGTGGCAGTTGATGTTCATTGTGTACTAACATAAATTGAAGTCAATGGTGCCTGGATGATAGAAAATTATTATAACTCACACTAAACTTTGGGAAATGGAAGGCGGTAATGTAAAATATATGTAATTTGTAGGTGATGAGCTAAGTGCAAAACAATATGTGTGTGTGTGTGTGTGTGTGTGTTTATTTAAAATGCATGTCCTCATTTTGAGGAATGCATGTCCTGAGATCACCTTCATCAGCCTTTCAACTAATGAAAAGTGAAATGAGATGAAAACAAAGTGCAGACGTTGGACAAGATCAGATGTTAAAACTGGAGAAAAGACTTGCAGACCCCAAAAACAAATGGCTCTTTATGCTCATCCATACAGATCTACATGTGGCAACTGAACAGCACAGTCCCAGCACAAATGAGATTAAATTACAAGAACCCCGAACAAATAAAAGGAACTTCACTCTTTGCCGCTGCTGAGCTATGTGTAAGAAACTATCTAGAATTGTTGAACCATGTTGTGGTAAATTTTCACAACATGTTCTCTGCACTGCTTTGTCTGTAATTTTACTAAAAGGGGACACAAAGACGCAAGAGGAATGTGAAGAATTGAGGAAGGATAACTAGAGACTGGACCTGAATGATCTAATGCAAGTCCAAACAGCTCCCCTGGCACAGATAAAGGAGGGGAAGCTGCAGCGTTTAAGTAAGCAAAGGGACAGAGGAGTAACATGCTCGTGCTGTGGGACACCAGACCTGTGTGGACAACCAGCCAACGTGTCAGCACTGAGACACATTCTGTCTGAAGACAGACATGTGCAACTGAACTGACAGTTAACTAACACTCTGCTGCGCTGCCAAAGAAAGGTACAGAAGATGGAGGTGATGGGTGACGGCTGTTATCAGAGACTTTGAAACGCAGAGAAGAAAATACTTAGGAATAATGATAAGGCTAGTATGGGAGTACTATAAATAACAACCACAGAAGTGTCCTGAGAGTAAGGATGCACTAGTCTTATCTTCAGGTCGGGGTGAGCCCTGATTCTGACCTTACTAGACCGGGTATTGGCCAGAATGTGTGCAAACGAATTGAATGAAGCCGCTGACAAGCACATAGTTTTGAGAAAGAACTTGTTTTGATGGACACTCGACAAAATGTTCTCATAGTCGACTACTGAGCAAAAACATAGTACAGAAAAATTCCACTGTACGCGGCATTTTCCACCCGTTTGCCTTTGAATAACAACAAACACAGTTTGCACCACATCAAATACACAAATGCAAACAGTACAACAGTAGGTTTGTTTCAGACCATCTGAGGACACACGGCCCATGTTTGTCTCTGAGCCCTGTGCTTCTTATTGAATTTCATTTCATCTGCACAGGCACAGAAATCAGAGATGCTGCAAAAGCTATAAACATGCAAACCTGTGGCTTTCAGGGCCACAGACACAGTTACACATCATACACATACCCAGTCCTCATAATGTCTGGTTCCGTTCTGCAGCAGGTCCTCCAGCTGGATGGTGCAGTTGGCCACAAAGTCATCATATCCGATGGGCGCATCATGGAAAACCGACAGCTCCAGACTCCTTCCCTCACGAACCTCAGTGCAGAACTCCTGGTGCCAGACAGGGCTGTTGGTCTTGGTCCTGGTGGCAGTCTGACCCAGTCGAGTCTGGTCCAGGTTCAGGGCCAGGTAGGGGTCTAATAGGAAGGAGCCGCTCTTTCCCACAGCATGACGCAGGGCCCATGGGGTGGGTTTCAGGTCCACTGCCTCACAGACTCGCACCTTCAACAGGCCACTGAACACAGGCATGGCTGGAGGCTCCTGGGGTGTGTGTGTGTTTATATAAAAGGATGAGGGTGTGTGTGTGTGTTTAGGCTAGTCTGCCTGTTCCTGCTCCTGTACACAAGAGTGTTTCCTTCCAATGAAAGGGGTCACTGCACAGTCCTGCTACATCCCATAATCCCGCTGGCTCCTTGGACTCTAGTCTACTACAGCCATATCACAACACCGCGTTGTCCACACACACTGACTGCACAGCTGATGGGTCCCTAATGGGCTGAAACACGCAGCATTAACGCACACAGACACCCTTCAGAGGTCGCTTGCTGAACACTCTCCCACCCGAGCGACTGCCTTGTTTGTTTATGGTCGGTCCCGTGCGCCACACAAGATTCCCGTTTTGGCGGAAACAGGCCGTGATATAAAGGACTAGGCGGGGGATTGCAGGTTACAGGGCTCCGGTCGGGTTCACGTGAAGCCCCGGAGCGTCCCCACGGTCCTTGATTGCCTCTCCCGGGGTCAGGGTGGAAGAGAGCGCGAGCAGCCGCGCCTAGCCATCCGGGATTGGTGCTCCGTTTCCAGCCCGTGGCGGCTCGCTCGCTCGCTCTTCTCTGGGATAATCTCCTTTCACCGACCTCACGGTACCGCGATATTTGCGCGTTCTCTTGGAAAGCAACGCCTTTTTGACCCCCAATGCAGTCTTTTTCGGGCTCACGACCACCCCAAATACATGACGGTGCTCCCCTCCCGTTCGTTTTTCTGCTTTCGGTCCTTGTGCGCGCCCCCAGTTTCCCGTTCCCCTGAATCCGTGAGTGAACGCGAGCTGCAGGAAATGCGCAAAACGCGTCACCCGCACTGCCGGGCTCCTGCGCCGGATGAGAGCGAGAAACCGAGTGTGTGCGCAGGGAGAAGAGGTGTTTTTCGGACGCAAGAGACTTAGAGAGGGATGGAATGCACCCGCAGGCATGGAGCGTGCGTGTGTGCCTGTGTGCGTGTCATGGCCAGACAGCCAATAATAGAGTCAGTCAACCAGGAGTCCTCATGCATGGACACAGACAGAGAGCGCACGCACACACAAATTTAGTCTGAAGACACAGAACAAATTCTATAATGACGCGTCACTATGGCTGTCAGTTCCAATGAAAACAGGAGGGTGGTCCCAGACAAAACGCGGTTTCAACACCTGTAGTGCACTCACGCTGTGAGCCGCAGTAAAAACAGCACAAAGGTAGGATGCTGTTTTGGAAGTGTTACCGGAAGAGACAAAGCTGCAGGAACTCCCTCAGGAACCCGTGTCTGTTGTTATTATTTTTACACGATCATTTATGTGCGTTTAAACCTGCACATGCCCATTAGAGACACCTTTATTATGACACACCTACATTTCTCTGCCTGCATCCACCTGTACCTGTTTCTGTCCATATGGTCAACTCACACTCGTTTTACTGAAACGATCATATAAGACAAGATCAAGTTAATTAATCCCAGAAGGGAAATTCAAAATTATATAAATATACATATATGTAATTATGATAATTTATAGCCTATTAAATAACAAAAGAGATATAGCCAGAGAACACAACCATACCATATAATACTTTATATACTTACACTTTATATATTCAGGGTAAAGCACACAAGTCACAAGTCTGTGCAAAAAGACAATGAAACAAAATATTAAACATGAAACGCAGTTATTTTTCACAGTGATGGAGAAGTACAATAATTTCACTGGGAATGTGGTAGAGCAGAAATATAAAGCAGCAGAAAATGGAAATACGTGAAATAACTCAGTGAAGTACAGTACGTGCGCCATCTGCTGGCTCACCTGACGCATCGCTGGGATGATGACTCTTGCAGGACGTGACGTCACGAAAAGTTATGTCTGCACCTCGTAGACTAATGTTTCACACGTATTCAGATGTTTTTCTTAAGTAAAAGTATCAAATGTTCTCAAGATAAATCTGAGCGGTCATGAGATGATTAAGTGGATAGTAAAGAAGAAAGAGGGAGAAAAATACAGTTCTGCTAAATAAACGTGCGCTCGTTTTTAGATTAACTTTGCTTTTTGTGGAATATTAGATCATTTCACTTCTCTGATCTGAGAATAGTCACATACGTTTAGAGGGAAAAGCAATCAGGCTTGTAACTACTCATAAACTGCCCTTACTTGACCACTGGATGGCGCTCCTGTCTTCATACACTTTTGGTATGCGTTTCCAAAACTGGGAATCCCGACTCCAGAAAAATCCGCCTCTAGAAACAAACAGGTGAGTCAGAGAATGTCTCGTTATGTCGTTTTAAAAATAAAAGCTGCATACTAGGTGTTTTCAACTCTACTGTATTTGTCCTTATCCATATACTATGCACTAGTCTATACATATAGTGAACGTTATAGAAAAGAAACACTTGAAGTGAACTGAATATTGAATAGTAGCAGGGTGTGGTTACTGTTTAGTGGATCCTCAGAAAACAAATCAGTTTTATTGTTGATGAAAAATACCAGAGCACCTAAGATAAAAAAAGAGCGTATGAAATATTAAAAGAGTCAGATTTTAAATAACTTTATTTATAAAAAATTTCAAAACATTTATTCAGCATCAACAATTGAACATAACATAGAACATAACATCTCACACGAACTGCAAAGTGAACTCTGTGAGCTTTAAATAAAGAAAAGTGAAGGTAAAGAAAACAGACACTTTATAAACACACAAACATCCGAGGGGTCTGCATGGATTTCTAAAGAAACAACTACTGTGTTTTAAAACCTATGGAACACAATTAGACAAAAGAAGAACGAGCTCACTGGCAGTTTTCAGTCTGTTAATGTCCTTCTGTCTGGGGGGTCCATGGGTCAAAGTTCAACACGGGTCCACGTTCATTTAGGCTAATTGGGGTTTCGTGCCCTGAACATGTAATGTAACCCAAACCCTGACCAGCGTTTTGACGCCATACAGCCTCCTTTTCTAGCTGGTAATCCACACCGGACTTTACCTGCTTCTAAAGGTCCATTTCTCACATTAAACGTGTCAGACATCCAAGTCAGAGTCACTGTCGGTCACTGAGAGAAGGGTTTCTCTATCTGCGCGCTCCCCGCTCCCGTCCGGACTGCACTCTCCACCGCTAAGTGCGCGTGCACCCTCTGGACACATCCGGTGTAACTGCAACCTGTAAAAGAAGAAAATAGACAATTTTAGAAAGAAATAAAACTTACGGCTAAACATCAAATTAATGGCTAAAATGGATCTAAAGCGTTAAAATAGATCTAGTATAACGCGTCTTTTTAGCCTGCGTGCGCGTTATACAATTTACACCTATTAATGCAGGTTTTTGCCTTCACAAATAGAATGACTGAACCACACATTGACCCTGAAGTAAATTACAGTGAGAATAAAGTGAATAAATATCGACCAGGTCACACTGACAGAAAGAAAACAAAAACTTCAGGCTGAATGGCCGCGCGTTTACGCATGAATGCCTTTTTACGCAAGACCTTGGCTGCCTGAGCAGAAGATATTGCTTCAAAGAAAGAGTGAAAGAGAGGGTCAAGCGAGCAATGAATAAAGAGAGTCACGAAGATCTGGACAGATCGATTTCCCTTTAAGAATATTTTTATGTTATACTAAAAAATAAAGCTGTAAGCAGTTATTGACTTCATCGTTAACACTACTTCTAGACTGTAAAGTGCACATTTTGTCCTGTTCCCTTTTGTCAACTGCAAAACTCAACTAAAAACTTGTTTCAAATCAAAGTCACTGACCTATTTTTGGCTGCTGCTGCCCGGTCTCTCTGTCTCCGGTTTTTAAACCAGTTCCCAACTTGAGTCGGTGTCAGACCAGTGGCGTGCGCCAACTCTCGCTTCTTCCCTGGGTTCGGGTACGGGTCCTGCAGGTACCACTCTCTCAGAAGCCCCCGTGTGCGCTCTTTGAAGCAATGAGTCTTCTGTTCTCCGTCCCATATCGTCCTCGGTAAGGGAAACTTCTTCCTCACGCGATACTTGTCCACCGGTCCGAGCGGCCGTCCCCGGAGCTTCTCTGCCTCTCGGTAGTGAGCTTCGAGCCACAGCGCCTGCAGCTTACCGTGAGAGGCGCGCGTAAAACGGTGCGTCTCCAGGATGTGATACAGTTCGCGGAAACTTCCCGTGTGATAGGCCACCACGGCTCGAGCCCGCTGCACGGACTCGTGCTCTAAAATCGAGTCGCGACCGTCCGTGGTCACCGGGAGGGACCAGAGGAAACGGGCCAGCCGCTCGATGTCTCCGGTCTCCTCCAGGGTCTCGCACACGCTCGCGATCTGCGCCGCCGAGAAACAGAGCCCTGGAAGAGCCAAAGGAGGGCACGCGGAAGGTGGATCCTCCGGGGTTCGGGAACGTGACAGAACAGGAGGCCCATCCGAGAAGTGCGGCAGGAGGAGACGGGAGACCGAGAAAAAGTCGAGCTGCGATCTGAAAACCATCTGGGCAACAGGGTAAAGCCAGAAAGACGAGGAAGTGTGTTTCACAAAAAGTCAGAGAAATCTGCTGAAGTCTGACTCTTTACCTCACCTGGGAGTCAGGGAGGGACGCTCAGTCTGACTCCTCATTGGACACCCCGGAGCTGATGCGGGGTTGTCATGGCAGCGCTGTCAATCAAACACAGAGGATTTATCCCCCTCCAACTTACATATAAAGCTGGACCCAGAAGTCCCGTATGAACGGCCTTTCTAACAGGAAACAGTTTGACCGAAATAAATTAATAATCCATAACTAAACTGTACTCTGAACAGATTAAACCTGTACCTGTTCAGACGTTCAGGCAGTAAATTGAAATCTGTTACAAACACCTTCAACAATGTTTTATTTCAACAAGTAACCTGTTAAAATAATACCTGGTTATGTGTCAGAAAAACTCTACATTTCTTTCTATCATGTTGTTGTGGGCAGATTTTTTTCTACGTCCCATTAACATCAAAACAATGTGGAAAACAACTTCTATTTCAAAACACCATGGGCTGTTAAAGAGGACAGAAAACAGGTAAATATGCAGAATAACAGTCTAGGAAACAACAGATAAGAGAAAGGCCACAAGGCCTCTGGAGCAGTCAGACAAATGATGATGATCAAGATGGAAAGAGTAGCAGCATTTGTAGAGTATTTGGAGATGATCTTTTGACAAACCTGAACTGAAGTGACCTAACTGTCTGCGATCAACTAAATCTCATAACATCTCTGTTCCTGCCGGTAAGCTGTTTGCATCATTAATAGCAGTAATGTGGTTGAACCGGACTGATCAGAAATCTCACCCAGACCTAAAAGAGCATGATTCTGTCAGTGGTCTCCCATCACTCTAATCATTTTTCTAGTTTCTAATATCCATAAGTTCAGAGATAAACTGGGCTGAGGCTCAATTCTGTTAACATGGATTAGCATGAGGCCTATACACACAGCTAACATTAGTCTGGAGCTCCATATCCAATCAACATTAACGTTTTGGCTGCTCTGGGCCATATGGTTTGGAGTGTGGCACCTTTTGTGCAGCGGAGTGTGTGTGTGTGTGTGTGTGTGTGTGTATGTATGTGTGCGTGTATGGGAAGCTTATGTTAAATATTAATATAACGTAAACATTTTTGTCTCACCAAACAAAAAAAATCTTTCACCAAAACAGCAAACAAACATTTCCACCTTTATGTCACCCCAGTGAATGCAATTTTGTCACACACACATTCACCTCCTCCAAATGCCCCTTTGCAAATGTGCTGGGTGTGAAAAAGGGGGTCACCCAGCTTAAAAAGGTTAATGCCAATTACCCCAGACAGACAGATGTCCCCTACATGGTGGTGTGAGAAGCTGTGTGCCAGTTTTTCAACCCAGATGATGCATATGGTTCCAGCTTGTGAGGGTAAGTCCTAAATCAAATCAAATCAAATAAGCTTTCAATCATAATAATAACAAAAAATGTTATAATTAAATGTATCTATAACATTTCTAAAAATCAACAATCACAACGTGCTTTAAAAAACAGAAAACAATAAGAAAAACTCACCCAGGTGTTACTAAAACATGGCTCCATCTTAAAGTGTCTCAGAAAGTCGTGACAGTGAACCTACATCTACAACTACTGAAAATGAATAAGGCAAACCCCGTTAAACTTACAGCACAACCTAACATGCAATCATGAAAAACAGCTAAACAAAGATTCCGTTTCTGTCCTCCAGACACACATATTTGCACTCAGAAGCACCATCTCCACTTCAGGTACTTGAGTCCATAGAGGATCGCAGCATGTTTTTCTGTGTGTTGTAACACCAGAACAATGGACAAACACACACAACAGTCTCTGAGCGACAGTCATGCTCCTCCAAGCTGAAAAGACTTTCTTCTAGTCGGAGCAGGGAGGACACACCAAATACACTCGAGGGAACATACTCAAGGTTTGTGTGTTGTAGTGATGAAGGGGCGAGTGGTGACAATTAAGATAATTCAGCTACATCTCCTTTCAGCAGCGGAACAATTACCAGGGTGGAGGAGAGAAAGCAGAGCTGGCTAAAAAGAGGTGGATGACACCTCCAGGGTGGCTGGAGGAACACAGTGAGGATGTGAATCTCCTCTGCATCTCCTTATCCCATGTAAACAAAAGCCCTGCTCCTAATTAACCTCTCCACTGACCTCCACAACTTAGCACTGACCTCTTAAGCCCTGAAACTTTAACCCCCTCACCCAGTCTCATGGAGGAGGCCGTGCAGCCCCTGTAAGCTTCCCCCTCGTTAAGCCACTAATCACTTCCTGAGCCCTTGTTGTGCTTTTGTGCTCTTACGAGGCTCCAGGAGAGTCTTGTCCACAATGGTACCTGAAAAAGGAATGGGGTGTGTGTGGGGGGGGGGGCTGTGGCTGAATGAGATGGATGAAAAATAGGACGTGAAGAGACTGAGAGGACAATGCCCTTTCTTCATACTCACCTGACCTCAGACTGTCAGAGTGGCATTTAATTGAGTGTTGAATAGTTAATTAATCAATTAGTTACTTGCCAGAAAAGTAATCTACCACCATTATTACAATTAATTCAACCTTTATGACATTTTGGGAAAGATTACATCTGTTAGATGGTTAGATGATAAAACTGATAACATTGATACTACATTAAATACAAAACTACATTCAGCAGCTTAGTTTAACCAACATCCATTGGCAAGAAAAGGAAAGTGCACTAAGTGTTAAGCTGTTTCTTTAAGTCGTTAAAGAAGGAAAATGCTCCTTCCAGCCTCTTGTTTACTCTTCTCTTTGTTTTATATCAGTGAATTAAACATCTTTGGGTTTTAGACTGTGTCAAATAAAACACAAGATGTCTCTAATTAATCTACAAAGTAAATGAGAGGTTGTCTTCCTCATTAACATTAATTTGTGTGTGGTCACCATTTGACCACATCTTGACCTCTGCCACAGAAAAAGCTGAGGAGGACAGGTAATAACACCTGAGCAGCTAATCCTGTGACTAACCTCCAGCAAACTAATAAAACAGCCGGATGTTAATCCAGTTGTTTTATTGGTGCAGTGGTGGTCCAGCTGTGTTAGTGCTGAAACAGCTGGAGAAGAGTTTTTTTTTTGTTTGTTTTTTTTTTAAACTTGCACAAACATGCACAGTTGTAATCATCCTCATCGCATGACAGATGGGTGGCATAAACATTCAAACGAACAACTCACTGACAGATGAATAAACAAAATAATCAGATCATTTGACTTCTGAGTTTTTCACTTTCTGTGCTGCTGTAAGACTGTAGCTTAGCCCAGCTGGGCCAGATGTAAAGGCAGTAACTATCATCATCCTGTGTGTTAGTCATTTAGCCACTCAGGGTGTTTTTAATTAATAGTTTGAATGAGAACAATACCAGAGGCCAAAAATACAAACAGCTGGAGCCTGAACACATGTCTGGCACACACATGGTCATATTACACACACACACACACACAAATACTGTTACAAATACAAATATCCTGGATTTAAAGTCCATCTTTTGCTGTAAACAGTTGAGTTTGTAAAAAGCACAGACTGGCTCCTTTCAATTTTTGTGTTTTGCAGTGAGTTTGAAAAGGCATTACACCATTCTGGATGAAGCTTATACGAATTTGTGTGTTAATGTAAGTCCACTCTGAAAGTAAGATCTTAACACATTGGCATTTTTTATTCCACATCAAACTTCAGTTTTATGCATGAAACTTATTTTATGTGATGTTTATCATTTGTTTTAGTGGGTTACATTTTAACTTAGCATGTTAATATTTGATGCATTTATGTGTGTGCTATCCTTGTGCTGTCTGGTGTGGTTGGGGGTAATCTGGTCTAATCTGCTGCATGTTAACCTATCTGAGCAGCAAGAGCCAGATTATCCCTCTAACAATGGCCATCCGCTCATCTGCTAAATTACTCCACTCAAAATCATATGCTGAGACACCGAAATATAAAGACACACACACACACACACACACAAACACACACACACCATTCAGGCTTAGATATGCACCCACACAGTTTTCAGGGAGCCATCAGTATATTATATTTCACCTTATAAGAAAATTGCACTCCTTTGAGCTCTTATTTGGAGTGCCGACATCAAATTCAGAAGAGAGAGGGCTTTTAAATACAACTGCCTATAGAACTGTCCAGTCACAACTTCCTGTGCTCAAGGTTACATCCACAAGCAGAAAATCCTTCACAGTGAAAAGACAAGAGTGGGTGGAAGAAAAAGAACTCAAGTGAAAGTGCAGGGGCATGTGGGGAAAAAAAGGCAAGGAGAAAGAGGAGCATGTTCTTCAGTGTGTGGGGGTCAACTGGTTCAGCTGACCTTGAGAGGTAGAGACCATAACCACCACTGGTACTGAACACCTTCACTGCTCTTTCAGCAGAGGAATGAATAAACAAAATGCCTATACTGCCACAGAAAACACAAATATTGCAACACAAAACAAGATATGTGCCAAATATTTGTGCCCTCTAAACAGAGTTTCTGAAGCAGTTGCAGCTTTTCTAATGGCTCCAGGTTATAGGTTGTGTGCTGAGAAGCTATGAAGATTTAACAGAAGCGGCTACCAATTCAAATAAGTGGAGAAAGAAAAAAGAAAGAGGCAGGAGGGAGGAACAGTGAACAAGAATCTACATCAACTCCGCAAGGGTATCTGGACACCAAACATGCTCAGAATGACACATTTACTGGTTTATGTTCCTCAAACAGTTGTTTAGATTTTTCAGTCTGGACCAAAAGTCATGGACAAACCAACACATCCAGCCTTGGAGCCACCAACCTGACTAAAAAAAAAGTATGTTCAACGGAAAACAAAAGGGCAGCAGATCTCTTTCTTGAACTCCTCTTGCCTTGTTTTATGTCATGTAGCCCCATAAAAACAAATTAAAGTGAAGAGATTAAAGATGAACCAGGGAGGGGTGCACTAAGACTATTTAACAGGTCAGTGTCTATTGTTTTGTTTTGTAATATCAGGCTTAAAGTGGTGAATCAGTGCCCCACCATCACCAAATTAAATTCATCACTATAACATATTTGGATCGCTCATTCACACTCTCACACACATGCTCTGCAATCCCATAATCCCACTGCAGATTGAGAACACCTTTAAGATACGATGTGATTATGATTAGGGATTACGATCAAATCATGATAGAGTGACAGAAGAGACCAGGACTGTGCGTGTGGAGGGAGGCGGTGTCAGTGCAGCACATACAGTCATTTGGGAACATTTTTTTCTCTATGGTATTCTGGTATACAGGCAAAATCAAAGCATGTGTGAAGTGCAAAAAAGGATATAGTCGTCTAGTAAGAACTGCAGCCCTCATCTAATACATTACTTCTTAGCACAGTAAATGTCCAACTACACAACCTCATTAAAACAAGGTTTTTCATACATGCACTATACATATATATTTTTATCTTAGGTCATATGGCGAGATTCATTTATCTGTTTCCACTATGACTGAATGAGATCAACTATTTCCAGTAGATCTTATTTCATGTTATCTGTCATATCTGCCATATGTGGCACATGGCAGTTTTTAATAGATCCATAAACTTTAGATTTGTGTGACGCCCCACAGTTCATATTTTTAATAGTGTTGCACAGCTGTTTTATAAAGTTAGATATGGTTACGTAGTTATTTTTTCTTCTAAGATAGCTGCTGTCTGACCTGCAGAAAAGTCTCTGCATTTTTTCTGCTTTCAACAGAGGTCAAATGTCAAGATCAACTGCACAACAGGTAACTAGAAGGACTTTGCTATCTTGGTTAAAGAGATCTTAGCATGATGCTAAAACACAAAACATCCTTCAAAGAAATTCAGCAATGATAGGAGTAACAAACAGCTTTGTAAATGATGAATCATATTCGGACGTGTTGCAAACATCAGTTGATTACACAGATGTTGACAGCTTTACACAAACATCCAAAAATGATGACTTCTCTTATTAAAATACACAGTCACCACTGGGTCCTTGGCAGGTATTTTATTTCATATATAGACGCTTTCTGTAATCAAATGTGAGTGCAATCAAACAACAGCAATACAAACATTTCCAATGCAGTCTGAGAAACCAGGAACAGGGTTAAAACAGGGAGTTCACTCACTCTACACAGCGAGCAGCTAGTAACCTCATGGACAACATTTATAAAAACTTTCCTCTGTCAGGACAGTCCACAGTCAAAAACACCTCCAACTGCAACAGTGGGGAGGGAGGTGTGGAAGGCTGTTGACCCCTACCCTCCTGCCTTAACCTCTCCTCCTACAGGAAGTCCAACCAGTGATATAACAGCTCCCCCACCCCTAAATCAAATCCATGGGTCCAACTTCCACTCAGCTCTTCAGTGAACCTGATAACTTCCCATCATGATTATCGTCATTATTGTTATAGTATCAGCAAAATAATAATAATTAAAAAAATCAAATCATTTCCACTTCTCACACAGCAGGAGCCAATCAGAGTCCAGAGGTCCTTCAAGTTCAGTCAATCTCAACCAATAGCTATCCACCCAGGTTGACTAGAAAACCATGAAGCTGTACATGTAGAACCAAAGTCCTCATGCAGTGTCCTGTGAAGGTGGCGCATCACATACATGCACAGGTGGAAGTGGGGGTGTTTATGGTTTTGGTGTGTCTGTGTGTGTGTTAAAGAGAGAGTGTGTGTCTTTTAAGAGGGCTGAAATAAGGGTGTTAGAAATTTATCAGACCCAGGAGCACAAAAAAAAAAAAAAAAAAAAAAAAAAAAAAAAAAACATCCACTAGAGGAACTACATACAAGTCTTTATCCACCGTCTGTCTTCTCTCGGCAGTCCTCCATACGCTCACAAACTCAGCTCTCTCACACACACAAACACACACACACACACACACACACTATAGGTCCTCATGTCATCGTGAAGTCAGGTGTTCAATGTCAACATTCAAGAAAAGAAATAAAAAAAACACCTCAATGGTAAAAATCATCTCTACCATCACAATGCTTCAGTTCATAAAATCCTGATATTTCTGAAAAGTGATTTTGTTTTTCCTCCAGACTTAAAGCAGTACGCGTGTGTGTGTAGTTGTCATTGTTGTCTTTGTCCCACTGCTGCAAACACACAACTCACACACACAACTCACACACACACATACACACTCTCAAACACACACATATACACTCTCACACACACACACACCACGTGTCCTCTTTTAGTGGAGAAAGACAGGGCGCAATGGAGAGACACTCCTCTGGACAGATGCACCAATCACCAGGAGGAGACAGAGGTCGTTGCCATGGCTACCAGGGGTCTTCCAGCTCACCGGCATTCTGCGTGAATAAAAACAAAAAAGACGAGAGAGGGGCGTTAGCTTTATTTTGATTGCTGCATCTTTCACTGCATTCTACACACACTAGTAAAGGCACAGCTCCTCAGGCCTTAAATAACTGCAACCTCACTCCCATCTTTTATCAGCTAAAAATGAATGGAAAATGTTGAAAGACAGTGAAACTCCCCTGCCAAGCCTACACGATTAAACCAACCAGAACCCAGACCTCTGATGACTCACCTTGCGGAGAATCACGAGGCCAACTGTGTCAGACTGAACAGAGGAGGAACGGAGAGAATGGTGTCCCTATAGTCTACGGAGCGTCCCTCTTGCTCATCACCACAGGTTCATTCAATGCAGCATCAGATGTTTGTTTTGTTTGATGCTTTCAAACCTGAGAGCTTGTATTTTTTTTAAGGAGATGACAGATTAAAATGTCTTCAAGTTACTGAGATGAATTAGGAGTCTAGAGCTAAAAGCTGACAGAGAAGGGTGAGGAAGGTGAGGATGTATTTTCTTTTGGAGCCGTTCCCAAGCACTTCACAGATAAACAGACATCAATACAACACATTAAATATCCCAGGGACACCTCTCTAGAAATGGTTCTGCATCAAATCCCACCAATCCGCCTTGGTCTCCTCAGAGATTTACATTTTTCCATGACATACAACTGATTTTGAATGGAAAAACATTTGCAAGGTCACTCATTTGGTACAGGACCAAAAGTGAAAAGCTGTACAGTCATTATCAATGAGAGCTACTCATAACAATTGACACAAATTGTAGCATTATAACTCAAATCTTATTTATTTGTTCATTTGTCGTTTTTAGCTGAGTGGGACTGAGGTGTCCCACGTAACTGCATACAAACACAACTCATACGTATACAAACACACATACACACAGTGTTTAGAATAACATCCCCTCTCACAGTTAAGTGCCTTAGATATTGAAAAGATGAGTGCAGTGCATGCATTACCAGACATTAACCTCCCTATACCTGCTTTCAAACAGTAAACAGTGTATGTGCAGCACTCTGTTCAAATCAAACTTTCATAATGAGATTGAGATTGTGCCGTTTCGATGTCGTCATGACCTGTGAGGAATTGTGTTCTTAGCTGTCCAGGTTTAAATCATTGTACAGGTGTTAAACTGTATATGTAAGGCAGAGAGTAGCAATGTAGCAGTATGAATTTAGGTACATAATACTGGTTGGCCAGTCCAACCCCAAGTCATAATAGATTTTATATATAAGATATATTTTAATAATTGTTGGATGGATTGATATTTGGAGGAGACATTTGTGCTACCAATACCTCATCTAACATTATCACGTCAACATCTCTGCTTCAGTGCCTGAAAAAATCTTCTGAAACTCATAACAACATGCCTTATACCAATAACAACATGTGAGTTACAGATGTCTGAAAATGAATGCTAACATAACCACATTACTAGAGCGGACTTAATTATTCAGGTCAAAACAACATTATCATGCTAACATATTCAATATTTTTTAAATTTTAGCTGTTAAAACACAGGCATTTTTACATGCTAACATTAGCATAACAATAGCACTGTCTGGGACTTAATTATTCCACTGAAAAGCTCCTCATGCATGAGATCTTTTCTCTTATAAAACGTAAAATACAGCGGATAATTTATGATAAAGCCTAAAGTCAATTTTTATCACAAAGCTTGAGGAGGGGGGGGCCTGTTTTATATGATGATGGTTGTTGTGAACCACAGCTGTACTGGGTTTTTTGCAGTGGCAGTGAATGATAAACCCAATCCAGAGTACACTTAAAAGAATGTGGTGCAATATACTGTATGTCTAAAAGAAAACAAACAAACAAAAAAAAAAAAAACAGGACAAACAGAAGGTAACCCCTTTTGATTTTGGAAACAAAATGAACTGGTGGCACTATCCACACTAGTAAAGGTTTCTCTCCATTTTCCATCCATCAATTATTTTTTTCTTGGTGTGTAATGACCATTACAGCCACAAGTGTGACTACAGATTTATTTAAATACATTTATTTTTATGGCCACTTTGGTTCCCTGATAGAACAGTATGTTTTGACCTCTGTAGTGTTACTGACACTTCTGCATCCTACTGAATAACCACCAGCAACAAGATCAAATTTCACTCTGTTTCTGTGTGACTGTGGTGCTCCACACTAAACCAACCATCCCTGTGCATTTAGACTGTCCAGTTTTTCAACATGATAAACAGGCTCACGCTCAAGTGTCATCCATTACCAAAAACCCAAATTTTAATAGTCTTGGCTGGTCTCCTGCTTACTCACTCAAACTCATGCAGACACACACAAACACACACACACACAAAAGAATACGTTCTGAGTTGGTAGATGGAGTAGGGCTGGAGGCACAGCTGCAGTTCAGAGTGCATACGCTCCTTTACATTGTCATTTCATCTACTGTAAGCAGGAGTGGGAATGGGAGGCTGGGGAGTTCAGGTGGGAAATCAGCCAGAAGCCAATACTGGTTAATGTAGGACATGGAGTGCAAGGTTTGCTTCACAAGCCACTTCTGTTCATAAAATTAAGATGCTATTGACTCTTCTCTACTGTAAACATCAGTTTTGTGGTCAAGTTGTAAAAGTGGCTGGCAAAACAAAAAAAAAAATCCTCATTAGGTTTAAGTGTTACATTTGGTTTAGAGACAGAACTTGAATAAACAGCAACTTTTATCTCCACTAAATTATTTAAAAATTGAATAACAAAAACAGCTGATCTGTCCATTCAAGTTCTGTGATGAGGGAAAAGGAGGAGAGGTCACAGCACATCTGACTATAGATTGATGTGTGGGTGGGTCAGTGGGGGTGGGGGGTATGTGGCTGGGATGCTCAGTCAGAGGAGGGATCAGATTCAGGGGCAGGTGCATCTTGGTTGGCCTCCAACTCTGCAGTGGCAGGTGAGGGCGGGGGCGAGGGGGGAGAGGGAGGGGAGGCGGGCTGCTCCAGGCCGTCGTCATCTTCGGAGGTCCTCCTGCTGTCCTCTGCTCCCTCTGCAGTGCTGTCTCCCCGCAGGTGGTAGGCGGCCAGTGACTCCTCCAGCACCGCGCGGTACTGTCCCCGGTGGTGCAAGCGGAACTGTCGCAGAGCCTCCAGCAGATGAGCCGCCGTGCTGCCACCTCCCTCCTCACTCTCCTCCTCTCCCCCCGCACAAGCCTGGGGTGACACGCCACGGGTCAGACTCTGCAGGCATGCCCCATGGTCAAACACACACCATCAGACACACCTAACAGGTAGCGGCACGGTACTCATATCATTGTCACACAAATAAATACTACACACTGGGGTGACAATGTCAGACAATCTTGCACCAGTTGGGCAGGCCCATGCAAACGTGACCTGTGACAAACAACCTTTGTGAATTTTGCTGTAAGGTGTAACAGAGAGGGGCGTTGGTCAGCACCCACACAGCCCAGAGAGGCAAGTCAAGACTCCACTGACATTAATATGACAAATACACTCATGTATTCTCACACGTTTACACACACCTCTCTCCAGCGTCACACCAACCCTTCCAGGCTGCTCAAGACTTGATATGGATCTTGTTTTCAGATGAATAATGTGTAAGTTCTTGTAGCTTTGACAAGGATTTTCATAAGATGCTGGATGTGAGATCTCTACAATTACATCGGAATTTCCTCCAGTAAAAATACAATTTTTGAGCTATAAAACAAGAGTTAAGATGACTAGCTGTATCTTTTCAGTGGAGTGTGCTATTTGTGATACTGGTTGTAGCTGTATACTTAAAGTGTTGGAAAACAAGTTCTATAATCATGTTATTTTTAACTGACCTGTTGATAACAACCTTAAATGATATTACTTTTATTAGTATAAAAAGCAATATTTCTTACTGAGTTTCATTAAAATGATAATCAAAACAAGATGACCATGCCAGGAGAGAGAGAGAATTAACAATTTTACTGAAATGATTTAAATGTTTGTCATTTTTAATGGGGAGAGGAAAATGTGAGATTGTAGAATATATACATCTCAAACACCCAATAAAAGTGCAATGACGAGATCTGCCATAAAGGGTAATTTGCTGTTTTGACACCCTGTAAGCTATAGCCATTTGCATTTTATCAACATTATCAAGAGTATATTTAACATGAGTGCTATTAACTGTACACAGACAAACATTCATTAGATTTTCACTTAATAGGCTTGTAACCATCAAATTCAATCTTTTTTTTAGGTTTATAAGAGTAAGTAAGAGTACAGTAAGAACTATGAATCTGCTGGTTTAAAGGATTCACTGCTAAGGAGTTCAGGAGGTTTATTGAAGTATACTGTATATCCTTTTTCAATGATTACTAAAAGATTGAAGCTGACTGCACATAGCTTCAATGCTTTTTAAACATGGAACACAACTGAGTTTAAGTAAGCTTGCCAAGGTTATTCTGTGGAGTCTATCCTCCACTTTACTTCACACTTTTCTTCCTTTCTCACACAAACATAAACAAAGGAGTTTCCTTGTCTGGGCTCTGACATGAGGAGGGCTGAAAGGTTGAAGAGGTGAGGAGTTTACACAAAGATCAACTCACCCCTTCCTCTTCTCTGTGAGGATTCAGCTTGTTGTACATTGCCTCGATCACACTCCGTCTGTAAACACATAAACAGCACACAGCTCGCTGGTCAGAGAAGAAAACAACTCCTGATGTAATATGTTCTCTTAAAACAGTCTGTTCATTCTCTGCAAATGTATATTGATTGAGATTAAAGTGATGGAACAAAGAAAACAAGTTGATACCTGAATATCAGCTAAGCGTGCATAGAAAATCATTAAAAAAAAAAAAAAAAAAAAATCATGTGTAGGTGTTTTGATGAATGTTATCTGGATATTTATTTGTATGAGTTTTTACATGTGGCCTGTACAGTGTTTCCAATTTCCCACTTACTTAATTGAGCGTGTACAGTCGACTATAACTATATTTAATAACATGTTTGAAGTGTGTAACATGCATTTAAATGCTGATCCTAGATATGTATTTACTTGCTGGCCAGGCCTCCACCTGGTGGAAGGTTGGGGATGTTCTCTGTGGCAATGCTCCTCAGGACAGACACCAGGTCAGGGACTCCTCCCTCACCACAGTTTCCCAGTAGATCTATTCACAAAAACAAAAGGACAAGCACTTTGTGAAAGGTAAAGTCATATATTGAGGTAAGGATACAGTACATTATACATCAAAAGTCAACTGTCAAATCACCACTTTAGCTTAGATATCACCCATAGCAACAGTACAGCAGGCTGATTTGAAATATTTGGACTACCCGAAAGAAATGTTTATTTTGCCTTAGTTATGTACACAGAAACTGAGCACAGTATGTGGCCAGGCATTTCACTTAGTTTTAATAGTCCGTAGTCTGAAATATAGTACGTATTTGTGAAAATATGCATGCACACGTGCTGACCCTCAACACGGGTCTCCAGGTATTTATCCAATTCCTCTTCTTTCTTCACAGCCTCCTCTGAGATCTTGGGAGCTCCAGGTAAACACACCAACACCACACTCATATTGTCCCTGCTCCCCTGTAGGGCAAGGACAGGGAGAAACAGAACAAATTAACAAAAACATCAAATCTATGTTGTTTACAAGGAATATTTTGTGATTGTTTGTAATAGTTGAAAAGGTGATATTGGTTTTGGCAAGCTGACTCTGACACTATAACAAACCTAGAAATCACAGGGCACCTGAGTTGTAAGTGTTGGTGTAAATGGCATTAATGTAGGATGGTTATGTTTTACTTGAGGTTTTAAGTTAATCATATTCTACTTCGGAGCTGGTTTCAGGGACATGTTTACACACAGAGTTAAAATGCCAATTACAAATTCTCTAAGCCCATAGCCATGTCTTCAGTTTGCTTTAGTCCAACAATCAAACACTTAACCATATTCTATTTACTGTCACATTTAAGAAGGTGAAACAAAAAATATATCAATAACTGCTACAATAATTCTTTTGTTAGTCATAATAGTTTTGTTAGTAATTCTTTAGTAGTTAATCAACTACTACTTTGTTGATTGACTTCAACAAGTTGCATCCACACTCAAATATTTTAACTATATTGCAAATCAAAAACAATGTCATTCATTTATTTGTAATAAGCGTTTTACTGTACGGAAACAGAACAGCAAAAAAACTCTGGCTGAAGGCAAGATCAAGCTCTGGCCTTAAACCAATGGATAGTCACCTTATCATTACCATGTAAAATTCAGTGTGATCAGAGTAACTTTCAGTACAGTGTCAAAAAACGTCAAAAGGCTGTGACAGCAGAGATTTACAACAGCGGGTGGTTGTTACTTGAGATATCCCAGCCAGGAAAGTGAAAATAACTAGGCTGCTGTGCATGAAAAATAAGTGAAACATGGTGAGTAAAAGCCTAAGATGTGGATCGGTAGAGGAGGTCAGCTAAGGCAAAGAGTTATATTTATCTGATCTGCTACCGTGAAATGTTTTAGCAAAAAAATATTTATTTTACATTTTATTTCAATATATTTAGTTACTTTGTATGTATTTATTTTCTCAATGAGAAAACTACAACTATCTTGTTTTTCTCCATTGTAAGAATTAGAGGCAAGAGCTGATGCATTCAATGAGCAGACATGAAATCGGAAGCAGCACTGATGCAAACCAAACAATATCACTTCAACACTTCATCAAGAAATGAGTCCAAGCAACTTTAACGGGTTGTATCACAGTAACAACCAAGCAAACATACAAATAAAAACCAGCATGGCCCTAGTAAAGTAGCCTTTTAAACCTTCTACTCCTATTTTCAACACAGCTCTGCCAGACTGAATTACCACAATTATTCCATTTTTTAATTCAATCTGGCATAAGAAAATTCTCATTTTAACTGCAAAAGTGTTTTACAAAATTTGAGTCACATTCAACTTGGAAAAGAAGGTATACACTTTCACCTCTAAGTTGCTGTGAGCGTTTGTGAAAAACGTACCTTATGCAGACAGGTGTCCACCACTGAGTTACACACCTTCTCCAGGTCCTCACACACCAGGAGTCTTGAGCGGACAAACTCACACAGCTCCTCGTTGGACATGACGTCCCAGATTCCATCACATGCAAGCACCACAAACTCGTCTCCTTCAGCTGCCCGCTCCAGCACACACACCTCCGGCTCAGGGCTCACCAGCTGCTCCGTGGGGCCTTTACCATCCACACATTTGTAGTCGTAGTCCCCCAAGGCCCGGGACACAGCCAAGGAGCCATTTACCCTCTGGATCATGACTGAGCCACCTGCATTCTGGATGCGCTCCTTTTCACGGGGGTTGCAGGGTTTGTGGTCCTGGGTGGAGAAGCCCACCTTGCCATCTCGACTCAGCACAGCCCGCGAGTCGCCGCAGTTTATGAAGTAGAGGTGAGTCGGGCTGAGCAACACGCACACGGCCGTTGAGCCGCTGCGGTCCAGACCCTGCCGCAGATCAGTGAAGCTGCGCATGTACTCGTCAATGTTCAGGAAGCCCGAGCGGATGCCGTCCTTCACGCCCTCCACTGAGCCAGGTCCTGAACTGAAGTCGGCCCCTCCTGACAAGATGTGCTCCAGCAGGTGGCCAGAGCAGTAGTTGGCTACCCGGGAACCAGCATGGCCATCATAGACAGCAAAGAAGGACCAGTCGGTGAGTCCGTGGGGGAGGCCCACCACAGCTGTGTGGGCGTCCTCCATCTCTACCCGCCAACCCTGCATGGAGCTCAGGCCATAGCGCAGCCCATTGCCCTCACCATGGGCACTATGCTTCTCAGTCTTCGGCTTGTCCAGGAATGCACCCATTGCTGCCTACAGCTGGAGATTAATCAATAAAAAAAAAAAACAGAAATGAAACCATTACACCACCACATCACCAAGATGATCTTTATAATCTACTCCTCAACAAGATAGCTGCTTTTATCCACATTACTGTACCATAATTATAACGTATGTAGAAACAGAATTAGAACTAGACCAAAAAAAATCCAGCAACAGAACCACATATTGTATACATGGGGCTGACAAGTAACAAAAAAGTGCACTATGGGAATGCCAAACCTAGTACATGCAGCAAACAAACAGTGTCACTAGTACTTATATGTTTTCTTGGTTACAATTCTTCAAAAAACAAGTTTAAGGGTTCATGTTTCTTGTTTATGTAATGACAGATATTGTAAATTAGTATATTATCAAATTATTCTAAATATCTGTATTACTACAGCCAAAAAAGGCTATAATTGTAATACAGATGATACTAGTGTGTAGAGGTTTTCATTTGCTTTTTTAAAATGTTTTTGTTTGTTTAAACAAATGTGAGTGGAGCAAAACTGACCTGTCAGACTAGCAGCATATCATAAGACCACATAACACTCTATAGTCTATAAGAACATCCCTTGTCCTATAAATCCCTCTGTAAATCAACAGTTTTTGGTGTCAGTAGTTCAGTAGGCTGCTTGATAATGTGATTACAGAGTGCTTTTAATTACTCAATGGAGGGTGAGGGCCAGAGATCCTGACAGCAAGACAAAGATAGCAGAGAAGGAACCATGGAGGGGAGGATTACAGTGCAGCTGCAAAGCTTCTTTGACCATCGAGAACCTCTTTCACTCTGAACACAAGGTAGCTAATACTATTAGTTAACTTGGGAGCAAACTTAGCGTGACATTACTGAATCAGCAGGAGCTAAAATTCTCACTTGCCAAGAATGGAAGGGAACAATATCTGATTTGGAGGGTTAGAATTAGATCTTTACTTAAACTTTGTCCATTCTGACCACCATACACTCTCTGACCAAGAACTAAAAACAGTAAAGGCTTAATGTTTGATTGAGTCAGGCAGGCATACAGCCTATTAGTCAGCATTCTGAGCAAAAACAGTCTACAGTGAAATACTGCAAGGGGTTGAGTATTGGTTCAAGTACTGGTGACACAATCCAAGAAGTCCAGTTTGAGTGAAAGATTTAAGAATCTCTATGTTCATCAGACACCAAATAAAATTTGAAAATAACAAAGGTAACACCTGAATATAAGAAAGCAAGCATCTATGAAGTCAGTCAGTATAAGAAAAAGCCTGATTATATTATTTGAATTATTAATTAAGGCATTCTTGGGCTGGTAGATGTAAGGAGTAACTACAGTTAGATTGAGAGGAATGTGTACATTGGTGTGTCCTCTGCGCATGTGTGCAGTGTCATGGCTTTGTGTGAGAAAACGACACTATAAATACGCCTGGCCAGTTCAGATTTCATGTCCTGGGTGGGGCATGGGGCCATGCCATTCACATTTCATTAGCTTTCCTGCCACAGGATTATGTCAACAGAATTTCCTCTATCAAGTGCTTACCATTACCGCATAGCACTGAAATACAAAAATAACCTATAGGTTCACAAATGTTAAGAACAAGTGTTCACATACTTGTCAGTCAGAAGTGTGGACACACCTTCTCATTCACCAAAATAAATCACCAGCGGTATCACCAGAAAAGCACCCCCGCACTATCTCACCTCCTCCACACTTCACAGTGGGAACCACACATGCAGACAATCAGTTTATATTCTCTGTATCTCCCAATGGCACAACAACTGGAACCTAAACATCTCTAATTTGGGATCACGGGACCAAATTACATTTCCACCAGTTTAATATATATTTCTTGTATTCTTTTTTTTCTCAACAGCAGACTTAACACTTGATCTTCCTCTTCTGGATTAGTCCTTAGCACTTTTCTGAATACCACATGCTGCCATATGTTATTTCATAGTTTTGATGTCTTCAATATTAACCAATAATATAACAGAAACAAAGAAAAAACACAGAATGACAAGGTGTTCCCAAATGTTTGACTCGTACTGTATGTGTGAGGGAAGGAGAACTGCGTTATGTTCACCAGCAGTAACTCTCTAAAAATAAAACAAACACGCTACCATTGCCTAGCAACTACCCACCCTGCAGTGCAAACATCCAAGCTAAGCTTCATTCAGAGACATCCCCCTCTCTCTCTCTCACTGACTCTGAAAGACACACACACTCAGTTGCCTCGTAGAGAGAGCAAAGGAGAGTTGCGTCATCCATCCATTAAAGCAATCGCAGCAGCCAGACCCTGAAAGGAGACATGCAGATACTATGAAATTTCTCTGGCTGACAATGGTACAATAGACTGCTGGCAAAACGTGTGCAAGTAAATCCCAGAAAATATCTCCAGCGAGTGAAACCAGGAGCTCTCAGCCACTTGACCCCCTCAAAACTAATGTCATCCGTTCAGAAAGCACAGGTCAAGATCAACATCCCCTGATGCTAAGATGCATGTTTGCCTAAAACCACTGACTACGAACAGGGAAGTGAAAGGTCGGCATTACATAATGCTGCAGAGCATGAGTGCTGCTGTGACAGTAGACAGACACACATACACACCCACAAAACGGTAGCTATCTGGGAGCAAGGTTAATGTATGGCTTCCAGAGCTATCCTTGTGTACACGTCAATATGTTGCAGTTTACTGGGATTGCAAATTCATGTTTAACTTCCCAGACTATGTGATAACCAGCAATGCCACAGCTAATTGCTAATTCATTTATTTTGAACTGGTAACCATCTATTCATCTAAAATAAATAACTTAAAGCAGATTGTTTCAGACTTCTCATTTAGATAATATGATTTCAATACATACTCACACTTTGAACACAAAACAACTTGTTCAGTCCTGTTCAGCTAAGGAATGTCAGGAGCGCCTGAAAGCACAAACCATAAAACAGCAGCTAGATTCATCAATAATGTCAGTGTCCAGAGAAATCCACTGGCTAGTGACCTTTCTCCACAGAAGGCAATGCTGTCTAAATTATGGAGTAGCAATGAAACTATCATTCATGAGAGTAAATAATCTAGTTCATAATTTTGGCACAGTCACTTCATACCAGATAATTTAAAACCAAGGGAGCAATAATGAATCATCCCACAAATGGCTTTGACTCACAGAAGCCAAGCTAATAAAGCATTCAGTAGTTCCTATCAGCGTGCTAGCTCAAAATTGTTCAAACAAATCAACCAGATGTTGCCCTTCGACAACCAACCAAGTGGTAATTATTAGTAATGTAACTCTACATTACTCAGCAACATGCAGTGATTAAACACATCCAGACAACTTGCAACAGGAATCAGTGGAGTTTTCATTTACACTTTTTCATTTTTCCAGCCCATATGATGGATTCAGTGACTGGTGACCACCTGAAAAAAAATAGCTGACATATGATGTGATCATGTGATGCCCCTATTTACAAGAGGAGGAGGACCACCTGGATGCAGCCTTAATGTAACCAGGCAGAGCGGACAGTGGCCACTGTGAGGACTGCATAGGATATATCGAGGCACATTTCACATCCACATTTGGAGAAGCTTCTGGAATAGGAGAACCTTTTATGATGTATTCACTCTTGAAATGCAGACTTTCTATAACACTGAATTTCTTTACTTCCCTTTTGTGCACTAATCTGCTGCCAAGAGTTTCCAAGGTTGGCCATACAACTCATACAAGCCAAATGCAATTCCTCCAGTGCCACTTGCTTTTATATGTTTTTTTCTGTGACAGTGCAAAAGTCAAGAATTTTACTTCCTGACTGCGAGATGACAGCAAGTGCTCCAAAAAATAAGGCTTAAATGTTTGTATGGGGATGTTAATGGTGAAGTGTCACCACAAATCTCTCCATTCCTTTGTGATACCAGCAACCAAACGCTCCACAAACACACAACTTACAACTTAGTGAGAATCTCAAAGTCTGAGATGAAGGGAGAGGCAACCTGAGTTGCAGATAATCATTATCAGAGTCAATACATTTGTTGTTAATGTTTTAGTTCATATATTATTCATTTAGAAACATTGTAAATGTCAGGAATTGCATGAACTAAGCACAAACTGAGGCCAGATCTTGATCTTGTGATCAAATGTTTTGTTTTTTTTTTTTAATTAATCTGACCAAAGTCGATCCAAATATATTCCATTTAGGATCGTCTTCCTTTTCAAGCTACTTTCAAACTAAAACAAAATTATCAAGGTACTATGATAAGTCTGCATAAAATCTTAACATAACATAAAACTTTATAAGAAAATAAAAGACCACTGTCACATATAAAGTTAATCATTGCTCTTCTGTGTATAGCTGAGACAAAAAGGGAGATTTTGTTTTGTCCACTTCGTTCCCCTCAGTGGAGCTAACAAAGAATATCAACAACTGCTCTGATTTTTTTAAAATGACAAGTGTATATTAAAGCTGCAACAAGTGATTATTTTAATTATTGATTAATCTACTGATTACCACTTTTATTAATCATTATGTCTGGAATTTGCAAACAAGTGAAAATTTGTCCCCTGTAATGGAGGTCAAGGGCAGGTGCTAAGGGTTCCTTAGGCATTTTCATTTTTCCAAAACACCTTGTGACACCTACAGTTCCATTAGTGCATAGTCAGGCCTTTAAGGGCTGTCAGTCACTAAAATAAGCTTGTTCACTCTCTCAATCTTACACTGACACCGTCTTTCATCTGCTCCTCCGTCTTTACACAGTGACTGCTGACTCAGATAAGATTATCAGCCATGGAACTCCTCCCATATCTGGCCACAAGGGCACAAGACCAATACAAAGCCATGTCATCTGTCACCTGAGCACATTGATATACTGGAGAAGAGTAGTTTGTCCAACTGACTGAACTTCAACACTACACAATACTAAATCAATAATGAAATGTGAATTTACTATAGGCTGTCATTTAGATGACAAGCCACTGCAATACGTACGAAATATTTGCATGGTTTATTCATTTAATGACATAAAAACTTCACAACTTTAAAGTTAATAAAGAGACAGAAAAGTTCCCTATGTGAGAAGCCAAGAGCTTCAGTTTCAGTTTAAAATCTTACATTTTCTTTGACATGGAATCAAGAGACATGAATCCGAATTTAGAGAACCACTTTTTACACTGGTCCTGGGAAATTATTTTTTTCATCTCGACAGCCTAGACAGCTGTCGACGGCACTGGTTGTATGAAAACTCAAATTCCTACTGCAATATCAGTATAAAATAACTGATAGTGAAATGAAATGCATGAATGACTGGTTTGATTACTCATATAAAATGTCAAAGGGGTAAATACACAGTCCTGAAGTGATCACAACAGATACATCTCAAACAATTTTCAAATTTTTCTGTGTATGCGTCCAGGAAGAGAATAGCAAAAAGTGCAAGATGCTGGTGGCAACAATCATCATTAGGCTGTCAGTTGCTCTCAAGGCTAGAAATCAAAACACAGTGCACCAATATTTCAAACCTCTAAAGTCAATGCCCATCTTTAATATCATATTAGCAAAAAACTAGTCTCCAAATTTAGGATGGTCACATGTGCACATATAGGCCTGTATATCTAAAAGCAAATGTAGGTGTTACCAACCAAGCCCATGTTTATGGCCAGGGTGCCTTCAAACAAGTCAGACATGAAGCACAGGTTACTGCACCAGTTAACATGCAAAGTAATACATTTCATAGCAACAAAACAATTGTTGCTAATTAATTTAGTGAGTTGTCATGCTGTGTTATGCCTGCTCCTTTCACCTGATGGTTCGACAGTTTTTCAGGTCCACAATGTTTACTGAGACCAAAAAAATTCTGTTTACCTAAATATTCTTTTATACCAGTTATGTGTTAATATTCATTTTATTTTAGGTAAATTATGAGCGGCACAGAACCAGTGAAGTGCTGGGAGGAGCAGTGCCATTGCCGCAGTGAAACATGACAAGCTTGTGACTAATATAAAGTGTTATAAAATGTTAGATAAAGCATTTCATATGCACTGACTGGCTTCGGCAAAAGGAGGCCTTACGGTCACAATTAACTTCGCAAAATACACAACAAAATAGACACTGAATTCATTTCATTTGACAAACTGACAGTTAAACTTTACATTATTATCTCTAATTTAACGTTAAATATTGAAAATAGAGACCAGGGCAGTTTGAGCCTGTGTGTTTAAATGCACATTCATATAAATGAATATAATAAGATTAGACTGTAAAAGACAACATCACGCTAACCGAACACGCAAATGACAAAGTCCGCTAAGCTGTCATTAGCTAGTTATAGCTACTGCAGTCTATACCGTGCTAATTTAGCTCGCTTGGGACCAGACTAAACACTGGAGGCCAACATGTCGTTAGACTGAAATACTGGTGTTCCCTTACATTCGCTTCATTGAGAACTGGCTTGCTAACACTGTCGGTAGCCAAGTTACTATGAAACTTCAGATCTTGGTTCATGTTTTAATTTGGCAATGCTCTGTTGGTAAGCTAACGTTAACGTTATTGCTCAACAGTTTGTGTTGCATGAGCCGACTGACTGTTTTTGGAAATGCGTTTCTGTTTTAAATACCAATCCACTGACCACATGCTGAACTCCACTCCTCTTTAGCGACATTAGTCCCTCAACGTAAAGGCCTAGTTTGCTAGTGTTGATGTAAGCTAACGTTAGCTAGCATGCTAATGTTAACAGTTAGCAATTCTCCTGGTTGTCAAACTCCTGCTAATGTTAGCTCAAATACTAGCATGCTACTTACGTTTTCCTGTTGCTGTGCGACTGTAGATCCAATCTTGATGCTCTCCTGGATTCTCTTTTGTGTGAAAATTTGTCGTTAACCTAGCCGTCTACGAAGCTAACGTCAGCTAGCTAGCTATGTTATGTTTCCTTATTTGACAAAAATAACAGCGATTGGCCTCAAATCAGCGACGATAATTCCTTTCTCGGTGGTTCCCTGCTTGGACAGCGTTGATTTTTACGCATTTTTGACGCCAGTTCTGTCTCTCACATTAAATGAACACAATTCCGATCGTTCCAAAACAAATATGGACACTAAGAATTGGCTATATTATACAACACTGACAAATCTAGCACTTTCTTCCATTGAAAGGCCAGAGCTATCCTTCGACTTTGGGTGCTGAACAAGAGGAGGTGTTATTTTTGGCTCATGTTCGGTGATTGGTTAAACGTCTCGGCAAAACGTCTGTTAATTGGCTGTTTCTTCAGTCAATTAGCTCTGCCCCTGTCCAACGCTACATCTCATTGGTCTCTTACTAAAATTGTGTGACGCGCTCGATTTGTAGGATACACTCGTAACTCTTGTTGGCGTACACCGGAGCTAGTCTGGGTAAGCGGAGTCAGTCTTGAAATAAAAACGTTTAAAGCAGAGGTGCAGTCGACTAACCCCACCCTAACGGCCAAGGCCCAAAATATATAAAAAAACAAATGCTGGTATCGAAATAATTTATTAGCTTTAATATCTTTGAAAGTTAACACTCGACGACTGTGCCAGAATAAATAGCAAGCGCAACCTAATTCAAGCACAGCGAGATGCTTTAACAGGACATATTGTTCCATTTTACTATCATCCACTAGAAATTATGCTTTTCAAGAATTTGCACCATATTTACGTGTACAGCTCTTCATTTTAAGTCATAATGCTCAGTATTTTACATCAGTCAAACCTAAAAACCTTAGGTTTGTTATTGTTGCACCTGTTCCCAAAAATATCCATCTCTAAAAGTGAACAATGCCAGAAATGTCAGCCAATAGTTTTGACCTTCTTACCTCCACCTCCTCTTTGGGTGGAGGACCTTAAACTGTCACAGCTAAAATCTTGTAATCTTGATTATAGGCAACTGTGCAAAAGTGTCTGCTGTGTTGTGTAATGTTTTGTACCCCTTATCAGGTTTTCAACATGCAGCTACACCTTGTCAGGGACAAACTTCGACTTACACTAGAATCTGAAGTTACTGCTCCATTCATTATAACTAGTGAAATGTTACTGGGGATTACAATTATTACTCCCACACTGTTCTATACTAATTGCTAAGGGACATTACCTGAGCTACTAATGAATTTTATTTTAAGGAATTTCCCTATCCATTCTCAATCTAGTTAGGTGACAAAGTTAAATCAAACTAGCACTGTACCCAAGACGTGACTACCAGCCAGAAACCACAGTGATTTTCCATCAGGTTCCCAGAAGTGTCAACAGGTAGCATTTCAGCATAAATATGTACACATCATACAAAGAGTGGGAGAAACAGGGGGTTAACAGAAGGCCATCTGCTCATTTTGCCCTGGGGCTGCCTAGCAGGATAATCTAGCCAGGACTTCACTTACAGGACTGTGCAAAAACTTAACATAACAGTAAGAACAGAGTCATTTAGAAATGCATCACACTTACATTTTTGACCCGATTTAGCAGATTGCCTGTTTTGAATGAGAAACAGAAAACAATACGGGCATGAAAGATGGCACACCCTAGAATAGATGCCAAAAGCTCTGCAGTAGATCTGGTGGTTCCCCACATGACATCATTACTATGTTTTAAGTGAGCTTTGCCTGCTTTCCCAGTGTGACAGACAAATCTCTTGCACTATGGTATACAAAATGTGTGCCTTGTCATCAATTATTTTTTTATGTATTGTTTTTTTCCCCCTTTATTTAACTCAATAATTCAAACAAAATTGTTGTTGGAATATTTAACCACTTTAACACCCTTACATATACAACAGGCAGTTCTGATTAAGAACACTACACCTTTTCTCTGCTGCATAAGGACTTATTTGAACACATAAAAACAATGAAAATATAAATTCAACATCCAAAAAATTTTGAGAAGCCTGAAACCAATGTTGTACTAATAGATCAGAAATAAAGATCCTATTTTGTATTTAAGTACAACAAAGACATGCAAAGAATTCAAACGTATGATGAAATGAATAAAACTGGAATGTGGGGATTAAAGCATAGACAAGAGTATAACTACATCTATACAGATAGTACATCTATAAAGATATTTCATTAGATGGTGTATCAATGCATCATTGAGTATTCATGTGTGTGTGTGTGTGTGTGATGGCAAGATAGGGAAAGCAGGGCTAATCCATTGTCATTTTGTTTCTCCCTCAGGATTAGACTTGTGTCTTATTAATGAAAAACTCATCAGATATCAGAGCAGATCTCCAAGGAACCAACCAGGGTTATGAGACATAGGTCATCTTAAAACCATGTTTAAATGCTGTTGTGTGTGTGTGTGTGTGTGCGTGAGAGAGAGAGAGAGTATCTGTGAGCATGTTACAGAGGGATAGAGAGTGTGAGTGAGCGGGAGACAGGCAGCAGAGTGGTACTTAATTTTCCAAGATGAGGGATTAGCACTTGCAGAATTTGATCATTCTGCTCTGATCTCAGGATGTTCAATCACAGCTTATCCCAAATATTAAACTCTGTCTTTTGTCCCTCTTACCCTCAATCCCTGACAAACACACACATATTTCCACACATGCAGATGCTTACACCACTTCAACTGCTGAGCTTCTCATTGAGTAAAGTGGCTCACTGAGCCTACTGTCAGGATGGAGTGTGTGATTGTTCAGCCACCTGGTGACCTCAGGGAATGGGTGAGAAGGGAGTAGGCAGTAGGAAGAGGAGGAGGTGGAGAGGGTGGGAGGGCCTCTGGTGGGGCAGTGCTAGGCTTTAGGGTCTTATGGAGGCAGCTGAGGAAAGTAAATTAAAAACCTTGTTACGTCTAATCCAGAGCGCCAAGAACAAGTGGCACACAAAATCTGATCCCATGCGTTTTCATGAATCTGGATAAGCTTAAAAACACATTCACCCAGACACTGACTACACATGTAACACACTACCACATTCCCACAAATCATATACACACATGTACTTACATGCTTACAAATATACATATTCCCTGATGCTAAATAATCTGTGATTGTGTCCCAGGCTGTATGGAGGGAGCGGAGGGAGAGGGGAGAAGGAGGGGGGAGGGATGTACAAGGCCCTGATCTGCACTCTCATTTTCAGCCTGGAGATCTGCACCCAGGACATCTGGGTCATATCATTACTGCAATCTTCTGCTTGTTCATTCCCAGCTTTACAGAGCTTAGAGTGACAGACCTGCAGTTGCACAAAGCACAGACACATATAAGGATACAAATATAACACAGTATTTCTTGAAAACAGTAAAGTCAGTCATGTCTAAAAGAGATTAAAATGATAGGATAGTGTATTGAAGAAAACTGAGCATTGTGCACGTTTAAATAGCTGAACAGTTGGATTTAAAATGCCATTACAAAGAGCTGTGCATATAAATGAGTAAAGAATAATCAGAAGTGGACACATAAGAGCAATCACCTGCCAAAATGTAGTCAGTCAAATGCGCCTCTACAGTTAAAAAAAAAAAAAAAAACACGACGAGGCTTTCTGATGCGGTCACACTGCCCTCCAGTGACGAAAATAATATTTTACAACAGAGTAACAGTTTCACTTAGTGACCGACAGGGGGCGCTGCTAAACAACACATTCAACAAAACAAAAACATTTGTATTAAAGAAATATGTCTTGCTTGGCTGTGTTTGCTTCACTGTTGTTGAAATCAATTATTTGTACTTCACGTTTATTATCAATCAAATAAAATAATTTATTAGCTTTGACATTATTAATTTAAGCTGACATCATTGTAGCTGCAGTTAAAGTTAATCCTTCCGCCAAATCAAATAAAACAGGGAAGTTGGCTGCTACATTATTATCAGTAGTAGTAGTAGTAGTCATAGTCGCAGTTGTTGTTGTAGTAAATATAACATCTTATGTCAATAATTATGACAATGCAACATATATTATAATATGACTACTGGCGGGAAAAAGGATGTTATTTATCAACAGTTAGTGAGAAAATAAAATATGTCAGTAACTACCAAGAACAACTATATATTTGTCTTGTATTACTGTTGTTAAAGAGTCATATTTAAATGACCTTGCCTTTTCTTGCCTGTCCTTATATTTGTGCAATGTTCTTGGCATAAATAATTGCACAAAATGAAGTAAAACAAAAAGATGTTTACCTCAGTAACTTGCCCCTTGCATTACACTGACACAGTCACGTTTTATTTGTATGATTCGCCAGGCCAGTGTTGCCTTCACCATATTAACGACAGCGAGGCAGTTTTGCTTTGCTTTTATCAGAAACAGTGGTGAAAAACACGGGTACTCACAAACAGCTAACAGGGATTAATAAAGCGGGGGATTGTTATTAATGTATCTAAATATATAACGTCTGTCATGGAGGGAATTAGTGCGTGACGTCGTTACATGACGCATCAGAAGTCCCGTCTCACTTTGTTCATCAGGGTTTACCTGTTGCTACCAGATGAGTCTAAAACATCTGCTCCAGGTGAGGCTCGAACTCACAACCTCGGCATCGCTTTGCTGCATACTGTCATATAAGTACCGCGCGCTAACCGATTGCGCCACTGGAGCTGCAGCTACAGATGTTCACGAAAACCGTCTAAGATCAACACAAGCGCATCAGCTGGACAAACGTCTCTGAGAACTGATCTACATCTACTTGCAGTCGGTGCAAACAGAAATCAATCGGCATGTAACGGAGACTGGGTGAGACCCAGCAGGCCGCAGCAGTGAGCAGCTTACACTGAGCCGGCTCACATGTTGAGTTCAAGTACCTCTCACAAAGCTGCGTCTTCCTAGATCAACCACAGCAATTGAGACTTTTAGTTTGGCTGTTTAAAAAACAAACACGCAAGCCAAAACCTAAGTCTTGTTTTTCAAATGATTTATGGTGAATCTTTTAGTATTTAGAAGTTTCATTGTTTTATGTAATTTTACTGGAACCTCAGCCCTTTTTACCCAATAGGCTTCACTGATGCTTTTGTGCCTGGGCAAATCCCTGTGAACTATTATAGGATTCATAGTTTTGCAATGAAATGTTCATTAAACATCTGTGGTTCAGGCTTCCACCTATTTATAGCCACATATGCAGATGATACACAGAAAACAAACATGAGGAACTTCATTTGGCTGCAGCTTTTTCTAATCCCCGCAGTCCCCACATGGCTATAGCTAGAAGACAAATCCAATTACAACGTGTCACAACGGGTTCAATCTAAATATTGTTGTTCACACAAGCTTTCCCTCTGTTTCTAATTTTCACCTTCAGTGGAAATCACAGGCTGTATAGAAAACAAGGTGGAAACAAAAACACCCAGCAGCTGCATCTGCTGACTGTGGCCACATTTTTAAAGCTGTGTGCTGCAACTAGAGGGTACAGTAAGCAGCAAATGAAAAACTTCTCTGATCTCTGAACGGGGGCTGTGTCAACACATAAAGTACACTGAGGCAGGCTGTAAGATTCCAAGAACATGATTTATATGAGAGCACCCTTCATTCTTCATCACTGTCAAATTACCATATTTTTGGAGGGTACATTCTTGCACAGGGCACAATGTGTATCAGGCCACATCTATCACACTCCCCCTCAAGTGCAACACAAAGAGAGACTGAGATGGAGTAGGTGGCTGAGAGACAGGGCAGGCTGTCAGAATATAACACCAGGAAATGACTCACTGAGACTGGACAACCATAATCTGGCATTGTGTGTTTTTTTTTATTATCGGCATATTCATAATTCAACACATGACATACAGGAACACTAACATAAACATTCTGAATGAAAGAGAAGAAATCATGCGACCCACTGGTCACCTCAAAGACATGCGGCGGCGTTGCCAGTTTCAAAACTGAGAATAAACACACCTGAAGGCCTGATGGCTTAACTGGCAACTTTTTGAGGCCCTCTGGCAATATTGTCCTGCAGCCGCAGGAAGAGCAAAGGAGGTCAGAAAACAGGATAGACCAGACTGTTAGCGTTAATGAAGAAAACAGATGTTCTTAGCAAAAAGCAAACAGCTGCCAGCAAAGTTGCACTGATTTTGCCTCAAAAAGTTGCTGGTACATCTCTGCCTTGAGGAAAATATGACAGACTCATGCCATTTCTTCTGCAAAGGAAGTGCTTTACCCAAGTTAGGGCTATGTAGGTACAGTCGGCCATAGAAATAGGATGAGTAGATTTACAGTGCTGTAATGAGATATACAATATATTACAGATTGGCTCATGAGGGAGTCTTAGCTCTATGCACTATTTCTTCGCCTTGTTATATTTCCAAACTTTTCAGCTCTTCAGGCAGAGTTATAGAAGGTATGTTAAATAATTTCTCCAGGTAATTGTTCCACAACATCAGCACTGATTTAGACTTTGACGTGTGTAAAAAAAAAAACTGCAGGGGAAACACAATTTAAAGCAGCCTTTTCTTAAAAGGCTGCTGGTTAAGCTGCAGTGTAGTGCATTTTCTTTTTTCATGTCAGTGTTGGACGTTTGCTTCCATTAATCATTAATGAAAGAAATTTGGATCTGACAAATGAAAACCCGGCCCCTCAAATCCGTTTCCACTGAACCCCCCCCCCCATACTCCCACCCCCAGCCCTCTCCCAAAATAACTTTATACAAACTGATAAAACATCACAACAACTCACCATCAACACAAAGGTCAGACTAATTTCTGTCATTATGTCCATCCATAAAAACTAAGAACAACATACATCCCCTTGTCTTTTGTGTTGTTGGCATGACACACACACGCACGCACACGCACGCGCACACGCACGCACACGCACACACACAGCCTCTGTGTCACACACTCACAAGCACCCAAATACAGTATGTACACATACAAACCCATTCCCAGGGGATTTAAAGATAGGCAGCACTTGCAGTCAGGTTACATGTATGTTTCTATTGCATCAAGGCTCATCACATCCTTCTGTGGCCAAACAGTTACTGTAGACAGTTTTCCAAGCGTTGTCAAGGGTATTTTAAGGACTAAAAGCAAAGGAGGGTTTGAGGATATAATGCGAGAAGAAGGGGTGACAAGATATTAGTGTGAGTGCAGGTAGGGTGCAGAGGTCTGAGGGCCTGTGTTCAGTTAGTCGTGGATAACAATGGGGCCTCGCATCCTCAGGCTGGGGTGAGGTGGAGGGGCCAAGACAAGGCCCTGAGGTGGGCCCTGGGAGACCCTACGCAGGGAGATCTGCTCGCAGGGCTGCCGGCAGGCGTGCCTCAGCTGGGAGCGGGACAGCAGCCGCCTGGCCCTCCTGCAGGCGTGGACACAACAGGACATCAGTGCAAAGATACACTGATTCAAAGCTAATATCAGGAAAAGTTTACTGAAACACTGATTCATTCCTGCTACTTTTCATTTCTACTCCATCACAACACACTTACAGTACATTACTTCACACTGAATGGGATTATTTCAGGTTTAGATTAGAATTACAAATGTAATCAACAGATGTTTTGTTATAGGTTAAGACTTCACTGCTCTCCAGTGGACATATACCCAACAATATCTAAAGTAATAAAATCTACATATTAATGCATCATTAATTATCATTTAATAATATAATATCTATTATTCTCAAATGGAGCGTTCAGCATTCTATTACTTGTGATAAGTTCTTACATTTCGATGTCAACCTAGTTTTGTTCTCCATAAGACACATTTTGAACACGACGTTCAAGTGGCTGATATTAAAACAATACAGCTCAAAACTGAGAAGCAGCCAATAAGTCACAATTTCATCTTTAGGTTTCAGCAGGTTACATCAGCTCAACCTGCAGATATTGTATGTCTGAATATATTATTTATCGGTAGCTGCCAAGCTTCATATTTTTACAGTTCTTTTTACTGTAGTGGCATAAGGGCTCTTCACTTGCTGCACTACATTCTGGCCTGTAGTAAAAAAGGTGCCAACACATGATGACAAAATGATGACTTGGCTGTGGGCTTTATGTGACTGCTTATTTGTCATGTACAGATATTAGTGGCTTATCAGCAGTCTGACAGTGATGCATACTACTGGACTTTGGTTAATTTCATGGTGTGGTTGCAAAAATGTTGTCATTACTCAACATTCAATTCCATTTTAACCAATGTGTCCTAAGGTATAATGTGGAAGCCTCAACAGCAATGACTGAAATGTAACATAAGATATGAAACTAATAAAGAGAGAAGACTTTGAACTCCATGTTGGTTCAAATGATTTAATGCAAGCAGAAAAGTCCCAGTTAAGGGCACCAAACTGAGGCTCCAAACTGCTCAGAAAGTAATTAGAAACAACCACTTTTTCTCATTTCAGGAGGATTGACTGAAGCAGAGTTCAGCATTTATTAAGCATCAGAAATAGAATTACTGATACATATCTGTTATGAGGCAAGAGAGAGGAACATCTCTGCAGGATTTTCAGGCTTATAAAAAAGCACAGTAGTGATTTCCAGACTGCAGTGGGGCTTTGTGCAGCGGGATGAAGGCTCTTCTAGCAGCCCACAGGAACCAGCAGCACTAAAGCCAAGACCATGGGGTGCACTCATACACGGTATTCAAGGCACTAATGGAATTAATTTGGACACAAATGCAAGATACATAACCACACTGTATAGGTGGTAATCCATGGCTCCCTTAAGGTACTGAAGAAAATCGCTTTCAGATGTAACGAACAGCAAAGCCCTCTTTACATGTTCTCATTTTCGTCCTCTTTCACCACTCTCTCAGCAGCATCAACCACATTTTTTTTGTATTGTGAACAGGAAAAAACACCAGATCCCTGCTGTTGATAAAATGAGCACTAGAACACTATGAAGACGATGTGTACGAACTGTCCCTGAAAGTGCTTGCAAAAGTCATGCATGTACACAATGTACTCAGAGAGTGATTGTTAAACAGTATAATACATGGACTGTACTGTCACTTAGAGTTAGAGCAGAATATAAGCCGGAGTAAAAGAGAACAGATTCAGGTCTGTCGGCACATTATCTAAAGCTCTGCTGTACAGCTGGTCATTGGGAGGAGGAAAGCAAACATGTAAATCCACCCTCAAATATATCAAGCTGTCTCATTTACATTTCTGTTCTGCTTTCTCTCATTCTGTTTCCCTTTTTCTGATACTTTTCCTGTTTTCAGACTGTCTAAATTCAACTTCTGTGTAACCTTTTTTGGAAACAGTTGTAGTTGTTATTAGGCTATTTAAATTAAGCAAAAGTGTCAATGAAAGTCCTGCATTCAAAATCCTACCAAACTAAAAGTACAGATGTATTATCAATGAAATATACTTAAAATACCAAAAGCTCATGGTCTGGAGAGAGTATAAGTGTAGTACTTAAACTACTTTGGTCTGGACTGAAATATTTCAACAACTTTTAGATGAATTTCAATCACATTTTCTACAGATGATCCCCAGCAGATGAAAGACTTTAGCACAAACATTTATGTTTCCCAGGGGATCGTGGTAGATTTGAGATTCCTAATTTTTAAAGATTTTATTATCTTGTTTTAGTCCCATTTAGAAGTTTCAGTGGTTTTCATGCATTGTGTGTAACTTATGCTAACAAAAGCGCCCATCTCTCTCTGTTTCTATTTGTCTCACTTGTCTCCTTCAGTAAGTGGGAGTGATCTCCCACTCCTTCTTTCTGCTCTGTGACACACTGCGCTCTTCATCACACTGAGAGATAGAAAGAGAGATAAAGAGGTGGGAAAAGGCGAGAACATGAATCTTCCGATCATATGTCATTAGCAGCAGCCTTTCACAGCAGATCTATTTAATGTCTTTTACTTAGAAAGGCATTAACTGTCTCAACTAGAGTGAATGACAGTATAATATAACAGAAAGGGTATAGTATTCATCATGATTCTCCCTCCAACACACAAACACACAGCCATGTTGATCTTGATGGTGAGTGATCCATATGGGTGCAGCCATGGTTAATGTGGTAATAATATTTCCACTCAGGATCCAGCGGTGCCTGGCTCCTCGCTGGCCCATCTGCACCAGTTAGCTGCTCTAATTTTAGCCCCCACGGTCCGAGGGCGGCTGTGAGGGCCGGGTGCCATGGCTCATTTAGACACAGGCTTAATGGAAGAACATCCTTCTCTCACACAAATAGACATGCAAGCCTTGACTCATTACATGCATGCTGGTGTGTGTCTATGTCTGTGTGAAAAAACAGACTTTTATGTGAGCATGCTGACAGAAACGTCAGCTAAGTCTTCAAACATGTTTTCAACAAAGTGTGTGTGGACTGTTTTTAACGATAACTGGGCCATGAATTTGAGATTTTTTTCCAACGGTTTTTTAAACCATTTAGTTCTGCAAAATTAAGAGAACACAGAAATGTCTCAGTTCAGCCTGTCTACATCAGGACATTTATAGTTTTTCTTATCAGTATGAACAGATGGTACATAGTGATTTGATGAAAATAAACACTGAAAAACATTTCATTTTAAATGTTCAAAACACCGTTAGATGGGCCATAATGAGAACACGACTCTGCAGGCTACCCAGCTGCCTCTCTATGGGCTCGTTACAATTGAACTAGACCCATATTGTGTTGTATGTGTTTGTGTGTGTGTGGGCACGACACAGCTGTTTGAAGTCATCACAGGACAAAAATAACTGTCTTTTGCTGTCAGAGTTCAGTTCATCTAATCTGCTGTCGCTCAGCTCGGCATCATTTGCTTTCTCTTCACACACAGTCAGCCAATCAAAGGTCAGAAAGGGGTCACCTTTGCTTACCTGGTCTCCCGGGTGACGAGGAAGAAGCTGTCATCTGGGGCATCAATCCAGTTGGGGCGTCTCTTACGGATCATCACTCCACCTCGAGTGTTTCCACTGCTGCTGTTGCGACCGTTGTGCTGCAAAAATAAAATTAAATGTCATTTAACTGAAATAAGCAGTGATTCATTTGTAAAGAAGAAAAAAAGAGTATACACCTACCAGGAGGGGTCCACTTGTTGTACCTGGATTCTCTGCAAAAACAAAGCCAAAGCAATGAGAGAAAGATGCAAAGTGTGCATGAGGGCATCCACCAGTTCTGAATAGTATTGATTAGTTTACTATTCCTAGTTACAAGTGGTGCAAGAAATGACTGAGTTTCAATTTCAGTAAAAATAGTGAAGTTACCAATAAAAAACAAAGTGTCAGACTGAAGTTGAATCATCCAAATTATCCAAATGACCCCCATCTGCTGATTCGTTTTCATTAGAATTAGTTGTCATTCTCTCCAACGGGCTAGTTTAGATAAGAAATGGCAGAAAAGGTTATCAACTCTGGGTGTACCTCTGCTTATTTGATTTTATAAAGCAAAATGATGACAAGAACATTGGATATCAACACTGTTTGGTCCCCAAGGGTCATTCACATCAGAAGCAACTTAGTTAAAAACAAGAAGAGATGCAGTTCCAATTTTTGAGGGGGCCTGGGGTTAACACAACAAGTAATGACTTTCTGCTTCAGGGCAGGATTAAATTAAGCAATAAGAGTCTTATTGTAAACAAGTCATAATTACCTTTGTGGAATTAGTGAAGCTTTTGTTTTTTTGTTTTGTTTTTGTTTTTTAAAGAAATGTGTGACTGTGTGTGTGTACCTGCACGCCTTTCTGGCTCAGCCCTGCTGTGATGATGGTAGCTGCGTTTTCCCAGCATGCCATGGGGGCCGTGTGGGAGAGAGGAGAGGAGGCGTCGAGGAGGGGGCGTCTGCAAGCCTGGGGTGCGGTGGTAGCGCGGGGTGTGGGCGGCTGGACGGGACTCTGAAAGAGACACCACACTGGAGCTGCATCAACTGGATCCTATGGACCAGCGGAATATCTTCCACTCATATTTAGTTAATTTGACAACAGAGCAAAATGTGCCTGATTAGTCAAATGTTGCTGCTTAAACACTGAGCTGGTTTACCTAGAAACTGCAGAACAGTGGTCAGTGTGCTCCTTTGGGTGGCTCTGGTTTTGGGTAGGCGAGTCCCCTGCCCTTCTGATACCCTTAACATGTCTAAACCAAACACACACACACACACACACACACATTTTACAAACCAGTGCAGTGTTTCTCAGACTGCATGAACCTAATCTGCTTCTTACCAACACAGAAAATGTTGTTCTACATTCCAAAAGGAATACTTTAAAAACCAATACAGTAGATTGATCACTGTCTTCATAAAAATGAGCTGCTTGAACAAGAATGTCTTACATAGATGAAAATTTGTTTTTAAATGAGTTTACAGCAACAACACAGGACGCAGGACTCAATGTAAGTAAATAAATCACTGAGCTATTAAAGTGGTGATGTATTTTGAGGGATGGGATGACCACTAAAAAGTAACCTCTCCCACATGCACATACAGCGATGTAAGTACATGCTTACATGCATACACAAACAAACAAAATGTAACCACACATACACCAAATTATGATGCATTATGCGAGCAGGAACTGAAGTTGGAGTCCATGCTGGGAAGGGAAGGGTGCCACTGTGGTTCCTCTGAGTGTAGTGGAGTTGATGAACAGATAACACGGACACATGAAGCACAAGGACTCAGAAGAGATGCTTTCAGGTGTGACTTTATTAGCGGTCTACTCTCACATTCACACAATGATGAAAGGAAAGAGCAAAAAGAGGTAGGAGATGACGATATTGCAACTGTCAGAGTGATTGACGAGGAAGTGGACGGAGAAATGGCTCTGAACGGCAAATCCTGACCGCAGGATTTACAAGACAGAAGACAACAGGATGGACTCCTATGAATATTGCATGATTTGAACACAGAAGAATAGCTGAGTGAATGGTATGGTGAGACCATGGGTCTGTAAATGACTTCTTGCGGCCTGAACCTGCTCTAAAGTGGGAGACAGCAGCAAAAAGCAGCTACTTATTCTTTGTATCATAGAAACAAGTGTTTACTTCAGCTTTAACCTCCTGTCTTTCAAGTTTCATCAGTCCAAAGCTCGTTTTCAATCCATTCATTTTGTCTAATACACGGACACACACACATGATTAACAGCATGAGGGAAAATGTGCGCAAAAAGAAAGATGTTATAAAAAAACGTGACAGCAAACACACTGAAGCTGAGGTTCTATATTTGCAACAAACATTCATGGCTGAGACAACTTGTTCAGACATGACAGCAGAGTGGGCACACCTTTACCGGGGGCACCATGGAAAATAGAGCTTCTCTTAGTAAAATACATTTTCTCTAGCCTAACTTCAGCAAATATACGACTCAGACTAGAATGATTTGTATTAGTTTCCATAACAGTCTGCTAGTTAATGACAGGAGCAAATTCAGTTATGTGTATTAAGTGTGTTCTTGTGTAGAATTGCCCTGTTCAACTAATTCATCTCTAAAAAAATAATAAAACTCTGTGTAATGGTTTTCAGCTCAGTGAACCATAACAAACAGAAGACTTAAAAGAAAATAAAAACACAAATGAAAAGATGATCAAAACTCAGTTATGAGGACAGGCAGTCTTTATTGGAAACAGGGGGTGGGAGAATACAAAAACCAAAATAATAATAATAACAATAATAATAAAAACAGAAAGAGAGACAGACGGGGGGAGGGGGATTGGCAAAGATGGGGGTTGATGATGGGGCTGTCAGGGTGAGGAAGGGTGGTGAATGTGTGTTTGTCTTTCTGTATGTCTGCATATGTTGCCTTTTGTCTGCAGGTGTGTGTCCATGTGGCAGGAGTTAGGAGGAATTGAAAGAGCTCTTACACTCTGCCTTTATGGCCCCACAGTTAATGGGGACAAAGGGACGGCGCGCAGCGCGGCGCAGCCTGATGACGTCACGGCACATGTGCCGGGCCAGCTTGGTGAGGCGGGTGGCCTGCAGCAGGAAAGCCTGCTTGGTCTTCATGGAGGACTTGGGGCTGCCGCTGTTTCGCATCGGCACCATGTGGTTGGACTGGCGAGGAGCGTGACCTCGAGAGCGAGACTCCTGGGAGGAGCGCAAGAAGAAACTTAGAAAAGGCCCCTGAATACAGTTAAAAACTGATTTCAACTTTCAAAGATGGAACAGCTAGACTTTAGCATAATGGTAATACTGCATCTGGCTGCATTATATAAACCACATGATATCAACTGGCATGTGAGCGTACATATTCCATAACCCACATAGTAAAACTGTTACAGATGGGCTCCATATGTAATATTATTGTATCATTTCTTTTACTAATATGTGCTTATACTCCTTTGGGTGAGTATCTGCCCTGTGCTGTGTCACCTTATTAATGCCAGTTAAAACGACAGGAAAAATTGTGCATGACTACTGGCATGTGAAAACAACAGCCTCCACTACAGCCCATGTGTTTGTGTGTTCTGACTGAGATTACATTGCTTGCCGGGGTAGGAGAGGTCCTCTCCTCTGGGCCCTCAGCTCTGCTTGGCATCTTCAGGCCACCATACTTCTTCCAGTACATCCAACAGGAAACACACAGGCGACACTGCATGTTTGGAGGCCCCCATGAGTACCACTGGGCTGACTGCATGGCTGTTAAAGTACAAAACGCATTAACGCTTGTTAGAGGTATCACAACAGAAAACTGGTTTCACAACACTGAGCACATCCATCTCCACTGTCTCTAGTTACTAAGTGAAGTTATCAATATCCGTAGACAAGGAAGTGTCGCAGTGGATTTTTTTGTGGGATTAGATTACTACCCTACCGTCTGGAAAAAAAAGTCTAGACGAATATACAGAATATTTAGGCAGAACAAAACGAGAGTATGGGTATTGTAAGAGTGTTAATGACTGCAGTTTAACTTGTATTACAAAAACAATTCTTGCTGTGACTTTGAAAGGGTTAGTTATTTAATTAGTTCATTTAATTTCAAGTAAATTAACTAGTCGACTAATTTTCACTTTTATTGAGAAAACAGCATTTAGCAGAGCTCTGGATTTTTACCTGCTGCTCCAAAGCAAGCAGTTTGAATATACCTCACCATGTGAAAGTGATGGGCAATTTCACTATATTGGGACAATTTATTAAATAGAGAATTGCTAGCTGCTCACTAGGAGACAAACATTTCTTACAGCATACTACATACTGCACTTCTGACACCAGATTCAATCCAGAACAGGTTCTTGATATTGAATTTAAACTAATTGGATTATTAAAAGCTGTCAAGATAAAGCAGGTAAGCAGTTAAGATGAAAATCAAAGGAAAGCATTTCTTATAGTGTCAGCCGCATTCCTTTCATTTTCATTTCTTATTTAGTCATGTGATTTAGTTCAGTGTACACACAGACACACACACTCAACTCACTGTAGCAGCTCTCGCAGGCTCTGCCCCCGCCCACTGCATGGTAGGCCCCAGGGCCCACTCCATTCACTGTCGCCATCTTGCCATTAGTTGTTGAGATCTGGTTAGGATTGGGTTTGTTACTGTAAGGAGAGAAGAAGATTTAAGAAGCAGACTGACTGCAGCCACATTATGCAGTGCTATAAATCAAAAACACATTAACTATTAATAAAAAGCATCTCATCTTGCAGCCATAGGTACCAGCAATGACACCAGCATCTATAACTGAACACTGAAACATGAAGTGACTTACTATGTGGGGATATAAACCTGCTTCAGTTTGCTCTCTGCCTCGGCTGCCTTCAGTCTCTTCTGCTCGGTAAAACAAAAACACAGTGGGTGGTTAGATTCATAAACAAACACTAACAAATGGTTGTCAGAGAAAATGTCTCGAGCTCCAAACTATGACATTTAACAGGCTAGGAAGGTCTAATGCATTTTGCAACCTGACCACAAAGCTTCAGTTTAACATTCAGAATTTTTTAGTTTGTGCTGCTTTGAGTGTGGCCATTCGCATAAAGAGCAATATGAAATTTTGAGAACTCCTTTAAAACGATAACTATAGAACAATGTCACATATATGAATGCAAACAAATCCTAACTGAACTTTATAAACAGTGAATTGTAATACCATTGTGTATGTTTCTTTTTATTTATTTAGGCAACTTAAGGTACGCTGCAGCGTTTTTTGCCCTCTAGTATCGAGGATTTTGTGTGTTTTTCGTTTAGAGGATGACAAAAGAAATTGCTTTATTGTTTTTATTGAATTGGACTCACCTGTTGCACATATCTGTCTGTGGTCTTCCACATGTAGTAGTACTCTATGATACTGGTCAAAGACTTCCATGGCAGCTTCATAGGCGAAAAGTGTGGAGGGAGGGGGGTAGACAGGGAGCAAATGAATGATATTAATATCTCATGTTCCTGTCAGCTGGGTGCGAAAGCCTTCATGTATATTCATGAGCGAAAAGCATCATGTGCAGAAAGGCTGAAAGCTACTGTACTAGTTTGCTTGGTTCTGAGCCCCAGATGAAACACACACACACACACACACACGCACACGCGCGCACACACACACACAGTGATTCATATATTTAATAAGTATTCATGAGCACCTGGTGCCACCGTGTCCAGCCGTTATTGTACAGTACAGGTGGGAAGAAAAGTTCAATAAAAATCAAACAGTCACTCCCTGTAGACTTGAAAGGTGGCTGTTAAATTTGGTAATTTCATCCTAGACAGGATCGTGGCTGTGGTCAGACTGAACTCATGCCAATTACAATGATTCCCACATTTTCAATGTGCAGGAAGGAAGTATCAAAAGTCAACACACACACACACTTTTCAAATCACTCCACCAGCATAATTGAGTTTAGTAGGTTTGCTAAATAGGTTTCAAAAGTTCTTGGTCATCAAGCACACAGCTACTCTTAAGAGCTTACATGGCACTTTGGTCTCTTACAATTGGATAATAAACTGCCCACAATGCACACTGCTCCTCAACTGGGATACATGAGTACACAAATGGACAGTGGTGAAGTGGATTTAGCTGGACAATTTAAGTGAATTCAAGCTGACCACAGCTGCAGTTCTCAATTAAGAATGAAGAGACCAACCGACCATCTGGAGTCCACGATGATTTTGGTTAATTTCTGCCAGCCATCTTTCAAGCCTACAGAGGGTGAATATTTAATGCATAAACAACAGACCTTTAACAAGCAGCAGAAGCTGAAGTCAGATGTTGAGAAATATATTTTGTTTTTCCTGTTCTCGTCTCATCTTTTCATAAAAACGAGCCAAATAAAATGCATTGAAGTGAATTAGCTGTTACATTTGCAGGCAGTGGCACGTCTGACAACGACGCAAAATAAAACATTAACTAGAAATATCCACTTACAAAATCTTGTCGGATGTCGTTGAAGTCTTTTCCGTATTTCTCTAGCGCCTCTTCAAACATAGCAGCTTCTGAAGCGCTCCACTCCTCCATCTCATCCCTGCAGAGCACTGGGCCACCAGCTGGGACCAATACACTCAGCGCACTGGACAAGTCGTAATTATGGCGATGCAGCGTGTCCATTGCATGGAACTGCAACCAAAAGGGCACAGAAATGAAACTGCAATCTATCATTGCAGTCACAGTCAGGTAGTGAGCTTTTATGTGTGCGTGTGCCTTTGACTCACCAGTGTGATATCTCGTGAGGCTGCAGCTGCACTCATGTGTAAGCTTGGCTGTCTAACTGAGCTGCTGCAATCCAATGCTCGAGCAAAGGTCCCAACCGCCCTGCAAAAATCCACTCATGAACCACCACACAGGATATACACAGCAGAAACTATTCTGAAACCTTCACCTTTTGCACTATGTGGTACATTTAACTACAAATGGAAAATGGTACAATCACATTCTTTAAGTGCAAATCCTATAAAAAGATTCAAACCCTTCATTCAGTATTTGTAGAAGCCCCTTTTGCAACAATTAGAATGTCAAGTTTTCCCAGGCAGGTTTTAACAATCTGTGCACACATGAGGCTGGACAGTTTATCCCATTCTTGCTGGCAAAACCTCTCAAGCTCAGATGGCCTTAGATGGGATGTAGCTGTTAAGTGTCATGTTCAGGCCTCTCCAGAGGGACTGTTTTGAGTATAGGTTTGGGCTTTGGCTGAGCTACTGAGATGTATCAGGGTTGTCTCTAGGCTTTAGGTCATTGTCATGGTAAATATCACCCTAGTCTCAGGTCGAAGTGGGCTGTAATAGGTCTTTTTGTTCAAAGTAGCTTCTGTCCAACCTCTCTACCATAATAAAAGTCCTGAGCACTTCTGAGATGACTGTCCTTAGGGCAAGATCTCTCATCTCAGAGGACTTTTGAAATGGTTAGAGTGACTGCTGGTTTCTTGTTCACCTTCCTGACCATGGCCCAGTAATTCAATTTGTCAGGACAGCAAACTCAGTCCTGGTTCTTCCATTTCACAGTTGAGGCCACTGTGCTAACCAAAGGTTTAAAAAAAAAAAAAAAAAAAAAAAAAAGTTTTATACCTACTATTTCAGTTTGCCACAGGCTCATGTATCTGACAACAATGTGTAGACATAAGCGGCCTGAATATTTTTCAAACAAAACATTTTTTTTTTTTTTTTTTTTTACTTTTAATACATTTGCAGAACTGTCTGAAAACATGACAATTCATGTGTTACTTTGTTGTAGAAGTTTAGAACAATGGGCAAAACAAAACCTTTTTTATTTAAAATCACATCTAATTACAAATGCAAACAAACTGATCATAGATCACATGAAAAACAGGTTAAATACTGTTAACATTGTTTAATACAAATCTGTGTATTAACTTTAATGCATTTTTCACAAATGTTTGATATATGAAATAAACTAAAAAATAAATAAATTCAGCTATTCTTAGAGGCATAGAAGAGAAATCAATGAGCCACAGTTACAATATGTGCAACCCCTCAAAACCAACAACTACAATTCTTTCACAACTTTTGCAGTCATATTTAAAGGGCTTACCGTGCCACCACTAGGAATTGGTCTATCTGTTTGTTGGTGAGTGGACATTCTGGATCCCACAGTTTCTCTTCTAACTTGGACTGGTCCCTGTCATCTGCCTCTCCTGCAGGACACACAAACAAGCAGCTTACAGCATGGGAGTTTAATCACAAGTTGAAGGTGAAGAACCCATTTCTACTCCTCACTCACTTGCTACAAGGTCATGATTAAAATCCCCATTATTCTGCTGACAAATTGTCCAATTACTGATGACAGAAATCACACACTACATCACTGTATCGATCTGAATACCTTTTGTTTTATTCTTGCTTTCAAAAGTGGCTGATGCAGATTCTTAATATGTTTCCAATAAACAGACTAAAATATGTACTCCATTAAGGGGAAACTGCCAAAATCTCATTTAACATTTGACTTTAACATTTGTCAACATGTATGATATAGATGTAGACATTTTGTTCACAGTAAGCAGGAAAATCTGTTCATTCAGATAACTGGACTATGAAAAATTAACAAAACTGTGTATATTTAAAAAGGGCTTAAAATCAAGTCATGGGACAATGTGATTCACTTTTCATGGCATAGTATAAGAATGGTCTACAAGACCAACCATCTTTCCCTGTTGTAACCCTTCGAAACTAATCACACACAGACACACATAATAGAGATATTGGTAACAATCCATTCATATGCAGTGATGACTGACCCTCTTGCAGCATTTCAGGTACGTCTGCCTGAAAGCGTGGCCCCACCCGGATCTCTCCTTTGTCAGCCAGCAGGGTCTTCTGTGTCGGGTCATACACCAGTGAGTAGAAGAAGGTATCCTGGAGAAAACAACACACCAATCACCAAAACCAAAAAATAAGCCTCCACATTTTAAGTCACGTTTCTCACATCGCCTCTAATGTCAAACTCAACAACTTCACCGTTACATTTGAACCTGAAGCTTGAATGTATTTGGAATTTCCCTAATATTCTCAGTGATATTCCCTAGAAAACATCTGCCTGAAAGCATGTAAGCCCTAGTTTATTACAGAATAATATCTGCTAGTCTGAAATGTACTAGAATAAACACTATAGGTTTTTGCAGGAACTGAAGATAACTGCTGCAACAGAATGACTTTTTTATAGGCAAGAAGAACAGTCGCTTAATCAATCTGACAGCAGAAATTCCTAATATCCTCTGGTTTTAACTTAAATGTGCTGATTTGCTCCTTTCTTGGTCTTATGTGACAAACTCAATGGTTTCTGCCTTTTAAGTGCTGACTGGACAAAAATGAGCAATCTTATCCAGGGCATAAAAAAATTGCAATCAGCATTTTTCACAGTTTTCTAACATTTTATGTGCCAAACAATAAATCAAGGAAATAAGTGGCTGACTAATTGACAATGAAATTTGCAACATTTCTCTAACAAGAAAAAGCACGACTGGACCTGCTATGATGCAGTAAACATAAGCAACAACGTAACTGCCTCACCTCTTTGTCAAGGTATGAAAGAACAGCTTCAGTCTCATTCAACAGTGCGACACTGCACTTCCCCCTAAGAGAGAAAGACAAAGGAAGGACAATGATAAAACACAGAGACAGAAAGTGAGCAGTACTTGATGGTGTGTTCACGGCTGGATGAGTGGCTATCCATGGGCAGTGCCTGGAGATGATGAGCTGTAGGGTCCAGAGTTGAGTGTGTGTAGAGTACCTGATGTGTGTCGCAGGCAGACTCTCATACTGCCGGGAGAGGAAGAGCTCTCTGTGGCGAAGCTGGTGTTTCTGTTTTTCTGTTAGCTCTGTCTCTGTCGGGTTCTCCTTCTCCTCTTCCAACTCCTCTGCAAAAGGCAGACACACAGGAAAATTGCTTCACACATCATATCACTGAAATTATTAAAAGGTGACCAAGCAGCAGAGGCCCAATGAAGCAAAATGACACTAGCAACATGACTGCAGCTTACTCAGGACACATAAACTACAGGCACAAAATACTGGTGTTATCCATTAAAGATGCTGAAGTTATAGTGCGGAAGACTGTTAATAAAAACGTAATTTTAACAACTCAGTGCTCACCTATAAATACTGGTTATGCTAGCTTGCACTAGCTGAGTCAGGACATAATGCTAGACATCGTTTTAAATTAACCGTTACAAAGTGCACTTAAATAAAGACCATCTGCAATTGGCAATAATCTGTTACCACACCAGTTGTTTTCACTGGTTAGTACTGGCGCTAGTACAGCTTCACTGTTAGAAAATCTTACAGAAATGTCCACTTTCCTTATATTTCAGACTTTCAGTTGCGGACATGCTTCTTTAGAACTGTTTGCTGGATGCTCAAATAGCTTGGGAAACTCCCCTTCAAAACTGAGGGGACTGTGTCCGACTTCCACTGTAACTGACAGACTGTGACCATATAAATTTCTAGTGCATCAGGGAATATCTTTGTCAGATGTAAACCCTCGTGGCCAGCATTCAAAGATGTGTGAATAAGTGGTCCAATGATGCTTATTTTCTCTCTGCACTGCACTCAATTGTCTAGGTCTGGATTTTAGTCTCATGTAGTCTCTACAAAGGCATTTTTAGACCAAACAGTTCTAGAGAACCAGTTCTAGGAACTACAGATTTTAAGAGCCTTTTTTCTGTTCTGAAAGCACCTAATGTCCCACTTCCTGTTATCCCACAGGTAGCAGCACTGCTGTTTTGTGTTCTTGTCTGCTCTCTTTTGATATATCAGAGTAGTAATTACTGACAGAGCTAATGCAAACAGAGTTTTTTCCCTTTTTGATGTTGCCATTTCATATAAAAACCTTTCCACTGGCAATCCACTAGATGGAATCTTTTGCAGAGAGAGCTCCAGACTAACTTCAATAACAGTACTGGTACTGCCTTATGAAATTTTTATCTTTATTTAGAAATAAACATCCATTTCAACCTGCACACACATTCCACCTGTGACACCTACAATCTCTGCACACTGGTTTCTATATCTGTAAATCACATTCACTAGCTGTTTTTGGTTTTACCCTTGAACTAATCTGAGCAATAAATTCTGTGAATTCCTTTTGTACAGTGTTGCAGGCACTGTTAAATTGTATTGTTACTTCAGTCTCTTTTGCTGACCAGCTGGTAGACGGCAGACTCCAAAATAGCGTTTAGAATTGGTACTACATTACAATCAATGCATATGTACCTATATATTGGCCTGGGTTGGATTTTTGTGATTAAGGTGGCTTTACATTTACAAAGTCTGGTCAAATCAGTAAAAGGGGATTTACACAGCAGCATGACCACATTATTTAGTCACATAAAATATTCCTGTATTTCGTGTCATTCCTGTATAAAACTTTATAAACCACTGGGTTTTCTGCTACTGGATCCTCATCTCAGTCATCCTGCAAAGAAAAGCTGAGAGAAAGTAGCTTTCTACCTCAAGAAAAGAAGTAATATTTTGTTTTATTGTGACCAAAGGGCAACAGGAAGCATCACTGGAAATAAGTAGAAGGCCTCCCACACAAAGCAGGTGTTGTTGTGATAGCAACATCTTCCTCTCCTTTCATCCTTTCCTTAGTGTTATACCCACGCTCCAATTCTCTCCCTCTCAGTAAAAAACAAATGAGAAATGAATGTAATATGTGAGTATGAATGTAGGCAACAAAACACCTAAAATTGAGAATTTATATTACTCATAGTAAAAGTTATATTGATATCATCATCAGTGAGAATGCTGTCTGTCTGACTGATATGAAGCTGAAAGAGTATACTGACAGGTTCCCTCATTATGACTAAAATATAACCATAGCTGAGAACAATTCTGTTTCAGAATGAAATGTCTATTAATTAAATAATTTCAGTAATAACCAAATCTATTCTAAATGTATCATGTACAAAACTATTTCTCAAATGTGAGGATTTTCTGCTTTTCTTCATGTTGTAGGACTGCAAGTAACAATTATTGGGTTTTTGTATCAATGAATCGGTCTCTTATTTTCTTATTATTACATTTTCTCTTATTAATGAATGGCTTAGTCTAAGAAATGTCAGTTGTGGGGAAAGAAACAAAGCCTGATTTTCTGGAGCCAAACATGACTGGTTCAAAGCAGCAAATTCTCACTTCTCTGGCATTTCTGAACAATGACTTAAAGGTCAATTAAATTTCTCTGAACTGGCGAAGCAATTAATCCACATATTATCTGAGTTTTAAATTTGAGTTTAATGAATGTTAATATACAGATTCCAGCTGCACTTTTGGACTTGCCTGATGGGGACTTCAACATTCACTGACATGTGACCCATAAACAAAAAGTCTTAATGTGTGACAGTGGTTACTACTCACTTGCATGTTTGTCTGCGAGCTGGATGAGGCTGTGGGAGATGTCTCTCCTTCTATAGAAACAAACCACCTTGGCCTCCACATTCCCACTGGCCGTCTGCATCAGAGAAAGAGGAGAGAAATGGAGGTTGACTGAAAGTGGTTACAAAACAGCCCTGCACAAACTTATAATTTCCCAAGAGACCTGGGTCTTTTGTGCGCTCGTCAAGCTATGCTGCTATGACAGGCTGACCAGGGGAGTAACGGCCCTTTTGATTAGATGATTGATTGATTGTCTTGCTGTATAATTAGGCCGACAGGCTTAGAGACTTAGCCAGTATTAAAAGCCACGACTGACAGAGTAAATGGATGTGGGGGTATGAGGTTTGAGAAAACTGCTTTCAACTGCTGCTGTTTTTCCAGCGAGGGTTGCAAGTACAGTAAAAGGAAATCAGTTTTATTTTATGCATATTTACCTGAAGATTGTGAACAAAACATAGTAAGAACAATTCAAAGACAAGTCAAGGCAACACCACTACAAGCTACACCCACAAAAATGTCTCAGATCCTAACAACCCTTCTCTTTGGGCCTAAATAAAAAATGACCATTATAACTTCATACAGGCAGGGTTTGTTTCTAGGATATTGGGTTACATTGCATCATAGTGAATGGAGTTCCTTTCATTTTGTCTACCACATTTATCACTCGTCTTTCAAAATGGAAAAAAAGTGAAAGTGACCCATACTCGAAACTGTGCTCTGCATTTAACCCACCCGAAGTGAACACACAGCCAATCGGGGAGTAGTTGGGGGGATTCAGTGCCTTGCTCAAGGGTCTCACCTCAGTTGTGGTATTGAAGGTGGAGAGAGTGCTGGCAAGGCAGCAGCTGGCACCGACAATTCCTGCCGGTCCTGAAACTTGAGCCCACAACTTTCGGGTTACAATTCCGACTCCCTATCCATTAGGCCACGACTGCCCCATTATATTGACATTATAATGTTGAGCCTCAGTATGTTTCTTCAGGCTGACACAGATGATACTAAACCGATCTGACATTTCCACACCCACACCACCCAATAATGACAAGCATTCATTTGCGCAGCTTAGCGCAAATACACAGGAGAGGCTTTTCAGGCGTGCCAATTAAACATGCTTCAGTAGTATTTAAACAAAAGACCATGTACATTTTAGTCTGTTCTTAACTGTCTTGAAGTGACACACCTATGAAATAAGTTTAAGCAAGCAAGTCCAACAGTGATCAAATATTGGCATACAATATATCAGACAACACTGCTTTTCAAAGCTAGCATCAGCTGATAGTTAAACGTCTTGCATTGTTATTTCAAAGCTATCCGAGTCTGTGAAACATTCATTACAGGAATTTCTCGTGCTTACACACACACACACACACCCTGCAATATCAATGACAGAAAACGTAGGCCAGCTGCTGCTTTTAAACACTTTTAGTCATAAAATGCCCACAGATCATTGCAAACAGAGGGGTGGGGACAGAAACAGAAGAATCCTTGCTATTCACCCTCAGGCATAAAAAGGGGGGAAAACAGACAAAAATGACAAATTCTGCAGTACCTTGTTGAGTTCTTCTATCCGGCGGATCAGGTAAGGGTTACTGGAGGAGTTCTCAAAGAAAACATAATCTGCAACAGAAAATGCACACTGATCAGGCTGCTGTAAAACCGGATGACATTGTATATCACTGTTATGCTTGAAGAGTTTGTGACCAAGTGAAAAAAAAATAAAAAATCTAAATATTACTGTAGTAATACTGTAGACTAACCACTATCCCAATCCCAGCCTTCTGTGAATTAGTTGAGTAACCTACAGTGCTGTGTTATTTCATTTTATGAAGCATATTGTTATGCTACTAATGACATTTCAACAACAGTGACACCTAATATGTATGAGTAAACATGGAGCAAAACATGAGAAATCATCATAAATTGTAAAATATTAGAAAAAAGAGGTTTATAAGCATCTGCAAAGTTAAACAGGTCAAGGCAAAGGTAATCTGTCCTGTAAAGTTTTCACCGCCTGTGAGATAGTTACCATGCTGTTATGCTTTTTGTATAGCAAATAAAACAATAAGGTTACAGCAAACTCATGTTTTTCCACTGCTCCAAAAAACATGAGGAGCCTGAGGAGACAGAAATCCAGCCTGATTTAACTCGGCCTGGACAGGACATACATTAACCTTAAAAAATATGGAGCCCATGGCCAATGTTGCCTTCTGGTGCTCTCTGAAATATTAGAAACACTAGGTTCCAGACACATAAACAACGCAGTCAGGAGATAACTATGTCAGAGTTGTCAGTCGGTCCAAATAAATCATCCAAATCCTCCCTATAGTTGTAGTCCTGTAAAGTGATGAATTACAGCTCTGATGTTTTATAGAAAGTGAAACAATAAAATTTACAAAAAAAAATATTAAGAGGCAACACGAAAAAAGACAGGTTTCAGAAAAGATTTATTATCATTTCAGATATTTAAAACATCCTCAATGAACCAACACGTTTGAGGAGTTGGATTTTTACAAAGAGTACTTGAAAGCAGCAAAGGTGACCGTACGCACAATATATAGAAATATTTATTCAAGTACTGCCAATAATGTCATGTTCATGTGCCATCTCAACCCTTTGCGCTCTTTAAGCTACTTCCCGGCCTCGGTATAGATGTGCAGCTCGGCTGTGTATGAATAGAGGGTGTATGGTTTAATCCGAGCCAACGCAGCGACGCCATGAAGCGACACAATAATTTGATGTTGAATTCCTGTAGACTGCTAACAAGCTAACGAGCTAGTGAAGCCAATTTGCTAATTACGCGGCCCCGCGGTGAATCCAGGTGAACAGTGCAGCCGGACCCGGCGTCTAATGTCACCGAGCTTCATGGCTGCGTTGCTGAAATGGTGTAAAACGACGCCCGAGCTGCAATAATGTTAATCAGCGAAGCCAGAGCTGGTGCTAACGTTAGCTAAATAAGCTCGTACTAATGGCTGCATGCCAGAGGAGGCAAATACAAAGGAAGCCTCAGACTGCCCGTGGTAACGATTTAACATGTTAAACACACGTCAAGACGTCCCGCAGCACATCAGATCCTCCGTGTGTTCTGTTCAATTAGCCAAAAGAAACAAACAAGCGAAGGTGCACACAACTGCAAAATGTTTACATTGAAAGCTAGCCATTTAGCAAGCTGCTGGCTAGCTGCTGTGGCCACGACAGACGCGAGGCCTGGCCCATTTTGGATCCCAAATATTTAGAAACTCTCACCTTCCTGCTCCGACTTAACGCTTCTGTGTTGGTGCAGCACACCCGTATCTCAGCGGTACATGCAAACGAACCGAAATAACACCAGACGAAACGCATGGGAGGCCAAACTGGAAGGGTTTCACTTTGATAAAAAGATCCACATTGACATACATACCTCCGACCCGGTACATGTTGGCCGCCATTTCTGCCCTCCCGGAGTGTAAACGTAAACCATAAACTAAGAGAAATAGAATAAATTAATAAAAACAATAAAAGTCTATTTCTTAAAAGGTAAAAGGTGCGATAAGTTATGATCGTCGAGGCTCCAGATGTGTACCCTATCGGGAGGATTTTGACAATTCAACCCCCCCTCCTCCTGCGATTCACAGTACCCTTAACAATACACTGAAGTCACAGCAGCCAAAAGAAGTCGGATCAACCCGAAAAACCAGCGACTGCTGACGTTGGGAGGGGGCGCGCACGCCCAAACACAGGCACGCACACTCATACACACGCACATGCACACCTTTACCTTTTATAACCAATATTAACTCTGTGTGTGCGTCATTTCAGCCAAATACCGCCATTATTGTAATAGTATATTTTGCAGGTGACCATCCAAAGATCACTTAAAGTTTTAGATCAAATTCAGCCAAGTCAGCGAACGTCCACAAATCATTTTAATTAGAATATAATAAAAAAAAATTCATTAATCTTCTGTTTAACATTTATTCAAGCACTCTCCACTTGGTGCGTAAAAAACTGCGCTCTGACCGTCCGTCCCTGCAAGTTTTTGCGTCCGTGCGCGCGCATGTGACATCAGTGGTGGGATTGGCTCGCCCTGACTGGGGTGGAGAGTTGCGTCTACAAGCTACAGAGAAGAAGAGAAGAGTGAGGGACAGAGGGAGTAGTTTCTAACACTCTCTGGACGGGGCCACCTCCACTTAAAGCGAACCACGCCCCGGGGGACAGGGGAGACAGTGCCCCTCTCCCCTGCCCCTGTTCCCCAAGTGCCCAAAGTCCTGTTATGGAATGAGGAATGGACTGCGACGAGTTTTTTAGTTAGGTGAGAGACTGACAAGATGAAGTTTGGGAAGAGCATCTGCGTACTCAATGTAGGGGGGACCCGCTATGCCTTCAGCCGTGAGGTGATAAGGGATTTCCCTCTCCGGCGCGTCAGTCGCTTGCATGCATGCGCAACCGAGAAAGAGGTCCTTGAACTGTGCGACGACTACGACCGGGACCGGAATGAGTTTTTCTTCGACCGCCACGCACAGGCTTTTGTGTTCATCATGTTGTACGTGCGCTCCGGTAAACTCCGCTTTGTCCCCGGAGTGTGTGAGCTGTCCTTCTACTCAGAGATGCTCTACTGGGGGCTGGAGAGCGCGCACTTGGACTCCTGCTGCCAGAAACGCCTGGATGACCGGATGTCCGAGATCGGACTGGACAGTCTGTCGGAGGGGGACATCAGAGTGTCGACCGATGAGTCCCAGAGCCCGGACGAGTCGGTGCAACGGACTGTCCTCACTGGTCGAGCTAGATGGCTTGAGAAAATGCGCAAGGCATTCGAGGAGCCCAACTCGTCTCTGGCGGCGCAGCTTTTGGCTTCAGTGTCCGTTATCTTTGTGATTGTTTCTATGATAATGTTGTGTGCCAGCACTTTGCCGGACTGGGATACAGCCAAGAGAAATACTGTGGAGGAGCACAGGTAGGCGAAATTCAAAGATCAGTTAAGTTTAGACGCAAAGAATGGCCACGAGGATGCTGATAAATGTTTAGGCGTGATGTGTGCGGACATCCTGTGACACTATACTCTAAAGGCTCGTGCGTAAAAGTGACCTCAATAAATTAGTCAGGAATACCTTTTTGTCATGATAAATAAATAAACCCACTGACAACCACACCTGCATACATTAAGGCAGCGGTCAAACTCTTTAAAGCCATTTTTCATATCCCAAAACAGTTATTTTGAAGCAATAATTATATTGATTGATATAAAACACAATTAAACAGATTTAAGGAAGGGAATTTGTCCTTTAACCTTACCACCTTAATTAGGAGGTTGGGTTAGGCTCTGTACAGACATGTTCCCAAAGAAGCCAATCAATAACCAGTCTGTATTATCTCCAACAAGTCTCTCCCCTCCTCTCTACGGTTAATTTGAATATCTTTATTGGCTCGGTAGGTTTACACTGTACAATACACAAGAAGGACAAACATATTAGATTCATAATATTCTCGTTGGCAACGAGTTGAAAGTAGAACTGATTATATATTAGGGTAAGCAAACAAAAAGGAATCAGGCCATTTACAGGGATCACCTGTTAATTAAGTCAGCACTTAGGCAGTCATGCTGGCTTCAGTTTGTGGCCATAGGGTGAAAAGTGCACCTCTGTTTCCAAATGATTTTGGCCACAGCCTGTTCTCTCTGTGAAGCCTGAGGCAGCCTGTCTCTATATAAGGATAGACTATGTTCACTCAGGCACACAGTTTTGAGTTTTGGATTGGTTACAGTGATTAGGTAATCAACTAATAATGTAGTTTGTACTGGGTCGAAAGGATTCCAATTTAGTTTAATGCCAGTAGATGATGCAGTTCACTCTGGTGCTCTATAATTTGGTTTGGTCTAATTGCACTGATGTAGTTATCTTTGGGCTCTGTGATATTTGTTTGGCCTGACTGCTTCTATGTCAAATAGAAGCACTGCCTCACTCTAATTAAGTCTGATCGCCTCTGCTATGCTAATCAATGGGGTAATCATGTGCTTGCGAGTGTCACACTCTCTTTAAAGGTTTTTAATCTTCCCTCTGTGCAGTTTTCCATTCTTACTGTGTATCTGTCCACTTGCGTCACATCCCTGTTTTCCATCATTTAACGTATCCCTGCTTTGCTTCCTTCTTCCTCATATACTCATTGACAGCATCGGATATTACCCATATCTCTCTGTAGCTCTTCTGCTATTTCCTGTTTACAGTCTGTTCCAATCATTTTTCTCCCCTCTCCCCCTCCTCTTTTCTCTGTAGGATAGTGGAGGCAGTGTGTATTGGTTGGTTTACAGCAGAGTGCATAGTGCGCTTTCTGGTGGCCAGAGACAAGTGGGATTTCCTCCGTCGGCCACTGAACATCATCGACGTGATTGCCATCACCCCCTACTACGTCACCATGGCGATGGCTGGGGCAGGGATGCCAGGTGCTGGGCTCGGGGTCGCTGGGGTGATACTGAGGGTGCTGAGGATGATGCGTGTGTTCTGGCTCATGAAGTTAGCCAGACACTTCCTGGGTCTGCAGACACTGGGGCTGACGCTCAGGCGCTGCTACCGGGAGATGGTCATGCTGATGGTGTTTGTCTGCGTCGCCATGGCAATCTACAGCGCTCTTGCCCAGTTGCTGGAGCATGGCTTGGACTTGGGCACACAGAACCAAGATTATGCCAGCATCCCAGCTGCCGCCTGGTGGGTCATCATCTCCATGACAACGGTGGGGTACGGGGATGTATACCCTGTGACAATTGGAGGACGGGTGCTTGGGGGAATGTGTGTAGTGAGTGGCATTGTTCTCCTGGCACTACCCATTACATTCATCTACCATAGTTTTGTACAGTGCTACCATGAACTTAAACTCCGCTCTGCCAGATATGCACGCAGCCTTTCAGAGGAGATCCTTCAATGAACATGCATTTATACCAAAACAGCTACAGCCCTACCCACATCGGAAACTCAACAAACCAGCAGAGCTGCTGATCACATTGTGAAATAATGATCTACTGTGTGCCCAGCCCTTTGTCCTGCCTGAGCTGCAGGCCTGTCTAGTTCCTGACCGTTGTATCGATGATCTGCAATCACTGTCCTCAACCAGCATGCTCTGAGCCTATCTCCTTAACAACACCATTTGAATACAAAAAAGAAATACATAAAATTATTTATTTATTAAAACACCCAGGCACAGGCAATCCAATTTTGACAGTGGCTGCTGTTTACACTGTATTCCCATGGCTACAACATTGGCAGAGATGCTTTTTGTATACTGCAGCAAATGCTGTGTGTGTGTGTGTTTGTCTGGTTATCAGCCTTTCACTTTGTCTAAGCCTTGCACCCAGATGGTACAAGTTACACAAGAATGATGTGTGACCTAGATGCATTCTGTTTTAAACCTGTGAAATATAAGGAGAAGTGAACAAGTGACTCTATAGGGAAAGAGAATGGGTACACAGGAAGCGATGTGACAATGAGTGTCTTAAGCCAGTGATAATGAAATAAAAGAGACAGGTCAGCAAAGAGTACAGTGTGCCAGACAAATAATGGGGTGGCATATATGACAGGGCAGATGGAGTGTGAAATGGAGGATAAAAGACAATGGGATAAAAATGACAGATATGACAGAATGTGCAGCAAGTCAAAGCACAAAGAATGGATAGCTGGAGTGCGATTTGCTTCTCCATTTGTAGTGAATGTAAGGCATTTTGTATTTTTGTGTCTCCAAGGCAACCTCATCCTCCAACATGTCAATCATAACAGTGGTTGATTGGTGTGCACACAAACAGGCCAGATCCACGCACATATCCTGGCTGGCATGCTGCATTTTTTCCCCCCAGAGATTACTAGGAATATCACATTTCAAATTTGCAAAAAAATTAAGAGTAGAAGCTGTCACTAATGGTGGTTCTGACATTCCTCATTGAGGCATGTTTGCACTGTCCGTAGCTTGCCAAGATGATATGATTTGTTGAAGAGACACATGATCCAAACAAACAAGTCAACACCTCTCCCACACAACAGTCTTTCTCTGCATCTCTTCTCCCTTTCCTCCAGTTGCAATCAACCATCCTTGATTTACACACACATGCATGCACACACATCAAGCTCCTACTCTTTTGTTGCAAATGAAATTAAACAATCAAATCTCTTAATTAAAGGTCTGTCCTTAAATTTCTAGGTTACATTTTCCTCATAAATTTTGAAGCCTTGTTGGAGTGTAGATCGTATTGTGGATGTCAATATCCTTGTCATTTTCTTCTTAATGTGTTTTTTCAAGTAGTAATAGTCACAAAAAAGAAAAATAATATTTTAGTACCTAGCTTACCACACATAATATTTAATTCATGTGGCATATCTTATAGCCTAGTGAATTTTGGCCAGGCCTGATTGAAACCATCAATCACAACTTCTTCATCAGTAGACTTGCAATTAATGTGATCAATGTACTGTATGAGATTTTGTAATAAAATTACTCAAAAAAGTCTGCGTCTGCATAGTCACTTACTACAAATCTAACTGTACCATTAGAACTATGAAACTTAAGTATTACCAGACTCCATTATCAGTGTTGGAATATTAATCATATTCCTCACCTAAAATAACCTTCTTTATTAACTAAACTAATTAAACCCCATACTTTGACCTTAAGATGTGATAATTGGATAAGGTCTTTTTGTCAGTTGGGGCTGGATCGTTTACATATTTACACCTCTAGACCTCCTGTGGAAGATAAAATCCAATATGAGAAGCACCTGAGCCCTTTGGCAAGGATATTCAGTGCACTCATCAGATACACATGTTCTTCAGCACTGTTGTATGGGTAAATTAACTTTAAAAATTGTGTTCTTTTTTGGTTTACACATATTTTGGCCACTTTTAAAAATGTCTTTCTAATAATAACCAAGAATTCTCAGTAATTTGATTAATGTTCTCAAACAAAACCTACACAGAGTGATAGAGGAGGCAGTCAGATACTATACCTAAGGTAAAGTAGCCTGCCGATAACACAATAAACTACGAAAAGCTGTAGTGCAGTGGAAATTGCACTAAAATAGAGAGTACCATTAAATGGAAATACTCAAGTACCTCAAAATTGTACAAAGGGTCAGATGAAACCTGGTCTTCATCTGATTCATATGTCACTGATAGAAAGAGCAGTAAACAACTACAAAGAAAAATAAAGACTGAAAAGTACCACATGGGAAGGTAAGAAAACAGAAAGGTAAGAAAAATGACTGACTATACAACCCATACAGTGCTTGAGTTACTTGACTCAGTTATTTCACTCAAATATACCTATTTTCCTACTTTTACCACAGTTAAATCCACACACAGCTCAGAGTATCTGAATGAGCTCCTAAGAAGATACAAGTGTTATCATTTAAAAAGTTTTTCCATGTGAGTCTACCATAGCGCGGCACATGTATTTTACACAGGCAGCGATCAGACACCTAACTCCAACGTTACTTTCCCTCGACGGTCGCAGCATGAAGACCCTTTGCCGGCTGGTTTTGTTGTGGTAACACCTTTCCCCGTCCTTCAGCAGTAAAAATGTACTACAAGTTCAGCGGTTTTACCCAAAAACTGACGGGGTCTGCTCCTACAGCCGCGTACAGCCCACAGGTGAGTCCGGGAAGCGGCGTGTCGGTGACAGACCGAGTCGGTCACCGACGGCGATGACCTTCATACGGTGTTAGCTAAATAACGAGCCATTATAGTCTGTCCTGTGAATGTGAAGGAATTTAAAGATGTGAAAATGCAGCTGGTTGTGTAGTTACATGTCTTAAAGCCCAAATGTAACGTTAGTATTTGTTCCTCGATGTGTTTATGGTGAAAGATCATAAAGGAAACATGTCCTACTGCCCTGAAGTTCCAGATTTTCTCCTCATTCTTATCATTATTAAAGTCCTTTCTCTTTCAATAGCTAAAGTTTTGTTTCTAAAGCACACATACCAACACTTTGTGTCGCTTATCGACGTTTGTTTTTGTGTGTTTACCGGGTTCATTGCTCCGCTTGTGGCCGTCGGGTCAACCGTCAAACATTTGCGGCCTCCGGCCACAGGGGGCGGTGATGAGCGGATAAGACTCCACACTGGATAACAGACTCGGAGAAGCCGTGCAAATGTGAGATTTAAGCTTTGTTGGATTTATTTTTCGGTCGATATTTTTGCTGTTTAGAGCGAGAAGGTATTGATGTTATAGTCCAGCTGGTTGGTTTTGCTATTCCACGCAGCGCACAGCCGCTCCCCGGCTATTTTTGCCCCCGTGATTCCCACGCAGTGCGGTGCGGGTCGGGTCATACACCGCCTAATCACAGAAACACTATCTAACCTTTATCCTGAAAGGTTATTTTCAGTCTGTGGACCTGGCCTTCATGTGATTTTACAGCTAATTTAGAAATTTAGTGGCCTCTCAGACCATCTGCCAGATGTGACCTTTACTATTGCTCCTGTATCATTTATATCGTGACCTTTTTGCTATTCTGTGCTGGTGAGATATTTACCCTTCTGTATTAGTTTAGAAGTCACTTATCCAACATTTTAGTTGGGAAGAAAATGGGGCCTCATATAGATAATGAATGGATGCATACAGGCATGCATTTCCACTGTGCAGGAAACCTCTTGCACAACACTGGCAGAACATTGGCACAAAATTAACTTAGTCATACATTGCAGAGCTTCCGGTTGGATAAGGGTTTTGGGAAGGACTTTTCTTGTTATTCCTCAGCATCGTGCAAGACGCAGCTTCTCCCTCTGTAATAACATGAGCAGCTACAGGATATGAAAAGGAAGCATTTGTCTGGTATAATGCATAAAGATGGTTTCCTGCTGTGATCACTGCTAGTTAAGCCATCTCTTAAATGGCAAGTAAAAATAATCTTCATTCACGCCTCTGCATTTTTATATGTCACTTTCATTTCCCTGCTCCCACACTATCTGCCTCCACACACCTTAAGAAGGTAATGGGTCTCCCAGTAATTTTTAAAACAAGGGTGGGTGATAAGCTTCCTCCAAGTGAGAGGAGATTAAGGAGGCACACTTTTACTTCATTAACACCACAGTCTATCTCTGGTTTATTCATTTATAATAGACTGTCTGAAAAATAGATCTTCATTATTAAATATAATGATTATTTTCTTAGACTCATTCAAAGAAATGGCAAAGTTTATGTTTTGTTTTGTTGATATCATGTGTCCCTGGGGGTGGATTGGGTGATAAATGGTGACAATTCAGGGGGAGGTGAAAAGTTTTAATAGGAACTGTAATAATAAAAGGGTAATGTGCAATATTTTGACCAGTTGATGGTTTTTGTTCAGGGTCTGAGGCCGGCTATACCTGCAGAGTCCCCAACCATGATCTTTGCCACACCCACCAAGATGGTGTCAGAGGCCGGGGCCACAGCAGAGTATATGGGAGCAAACAGAGTTCCTGACCTCCAGAGGCTATTCCAGGTAATAATGAACACAAAATGAATAATAACACAAAAAGACATCATTGTAGTCACAACAGAGGGAAGTTTTTTCCTAACAGAGACTCCCAGTTCCCACGGTTAGAAAATAATATATATTAAAAACATGTAGACTTTTGTTTGTAATTTGTCTATTAACAAGACAGACAGAGTTACAGGGAAACTGACCCAAACAATTCATAATATTGAAATCTGTCACAAAATGCTGTTGTTAAGTACTTTCTCTCACAGCTTTGTTTTTTTCTTCCTTGTTTTGCTCCAACTTTCCCTGCCTTCCTGTCTGCCCCCACCTGTTTGGTCTCACAGACGTCAGATGGTATCCCTGTTCATCTGAAGCGTGGTGTTCCCGACAGGCTACTGTACCGCACCACCATGGCTCTCACTGTCGGAGGTGCTCTCTACTGTCTGGTGGCTCTTTACATCGCAGCCCAGCCTAGTAATAAATGACCAACATGGACCCAGGATCTTTCTACAACACTTCCGACATGTCGCTGCTGTAATTATTGACCCAACATTCACAGTCTCCATCTGCCCTCATCATTTTGCCTGTTGGGACTCTTCAATAAGAATTTATCAGGACATCACACCAATGATAACAAAAATAATGTTTGTCTTCTTTGTAAAAAATGTTGTCTACGTTAATAAACTTTAAGGGGAAACAAAGGTAAAAAGTGCTCTCAAGTGTTTTTCTATTTTATTATTATTCGCTTGTATACTGTCCATTATATGTCATTGAAATATGACATATGAGCTATGTGATAAGCATGTGTGAGAGAGCAGGCATAATGGAGACGCCCTGATTGGAACATAGCTGCTGCTCACTTGGCCTAATACTGTCTCATACAGTATTTATATGTGTGGGCTCTGGTGTGATGCCAGATGCTCCTGAGTCCGGAGGGAGATTGTTTCAGACAGACATGTTGGCAGTCCCACATCAAGCTGCTGAAACACTGATCATCTCAGTCACTTGTGCTTTTTTGCTCTTGTGTTTTTGCTATTTTGCATCATTATTTGATACTGTCAGGCAAAATGAGCGGGCTGACGTGGACAACACAGGAACTGTGTGTTTGATTAGCATATATTATGTTTTACCATAAATCCCATAGGTACAAGTAATAGTGGAAGAAGTATTTATATCTTGTACTTAAGTAAAAGTATTTATTAATAACAACTGAATTGTATCACAGTCCAAATATTTTCTAACTGCATTGTAGACTTAGTGTATAGGGATGCGTTAGTTTTATGAATACGTCTGATACTCTTTCCCTAAAGGTTCCCAGGCCGTCCAAACTCCATGGATGTTTGTAGAATTAAAAAAAATAGTCTGGTTTTAAATGAATGACCATGCATGAGGCTTATGTATTAAAATATGGCACCTTAATTTGTCATTATGACTCTGTACTGGACCTCCTTTTGGCATGGCATCAATACTTCTCACCCTAAGGAAAACCTTATAATGGATAATTGATGATATGACTGATTTAAAAATGAATAATGAATACCTTTAATAAAAAAAGGTACAATGCATAATTTGAAGTATGTCTTACTCCAAAACATCCAGTCTTACAAAGCACATATTCTCACATGCAGGTGTGCTGCAGATGTGAGCGAGTGATGACAGTGATGATTACCACTTCTAAATACTGGCTAATGTACAATAAATGTTAGACATGTTTTTGTTCTTGGTTTCACAAAGGTGCCAGGTTTCTATTAAGAATAGGAATCATTTATCATGTAGTCTGGAAAAACAAATTAAAAACACCTGGACCATGAAGCTACACCTTAAAACAAGACTGAATTTACATTGGAAGAATAGGCTGTACACAGTTTCAAGGCAATTCACATTCACAAACCACTAATTGTGCCATATTTTCCTTTTAAATCTAAAGATGTCAATGACTGTTACCATGGAAACAGCTTAGGGAATATGGTGGCTAACCTTTACAGTTAAATACCGGGTTTCTATTTTTTATTCTTATTTATTTTTGCAATTGGATTAGTCAAAATATAAATCTAACTAAATCTCTGCCTACACTGGTTACTTGTGAGTCTTTAAAATAAAGCAGTATCATAAAAGTTTCAAGTCAAATCAGCTCTTCAGCATCTGAAAGGAGGCAGAAATCAAACCTTTGAAATAGCTGTACCTAAAGAACTGCGATGGACTGGTGACCTGTCCAGGGTGTACCCCTGCCTTTCACCCAAAGAGAGCTGGGATAGGCTCCATCAGATCCCCGTGACCCTAAATAGGAATAAATGGGTATAGATAATGGATGGATGAGTACCTAATGAAACAGCTGGTGGTGCCAAGTCTGTGCCAATAAACCACTGCAGAAGAAAACGGGTGAAACAAAATGACATAATTAAAAAACCACAAGTGAAACCTCAACCAAAGTAAAACTAGGTGGCTAAGGTGACATTAATATGGCAGGAGAAACGTTATAATCTCATCACTCCACTTCTTCTATTCTCTGATTTTTAAAACAAATACTTCATGTACCTCATGATTTATTCAGTGTTTCCAACATAGCTCTTTGTGTTATCGATTCACCAATGTTTCCACCTCAGCAAAGTGCAAAAATGTTTTTCATATCTTCACCCTGAAGATTTACCTAGTGATTCCTTAGGGAACACCAATCTCCACACTGGGAACCAATGGTCAAACAGAAACTTTGTATTTAAGGTACAACACAAAAGTACAAACCCTGGTTTTGTACAGTCTCAACAAGGAGTGCCCTCCTCAGTCTCTATCTTTTCAGCTACTTCTCTCTGTTATTCAGGGGCCTCCCACTGAAGCCTTTCTCTGTAAACATAATCACTATGTGCACACATTAAATTATCAAGAGAGACACCTGGTATCTTGTTTGGATAATAAATCCTGTACCTGCTTTTCATCGAGGGATCCTTCAGCACCCCTTAATTCCTCCCCTCTGCCCTCCCCATCCTTCTTGCATCATGACAACCCACTTGAGCATCCCTCAGTAACAATGGATCCTTTTGTTGTTGCTCTCAGGCCCAACATGACAGACTCAAGAGTTTGACAACAACATGTTTACTTCTCAATAACACTGCACTCTGACTGTTAATGAAGCACACACCGGGGGGGGGGGGCGTTAACACAGGAAACTGGGGCTAAAGGAGAGACAAAATGAAGGAAGCAAGTGGAGTGTGAGGAGAGGGAGGAAGAGAATGTGAGAAGGTTGTTATGTGGAGGATGGGTGTGATTTATTGGAAGAATACTGAAAATTTAATCCCTTTTCACACGAAGGAGTCCATCTTTGAGGGAGCTGTTTACACCACACTTGTTCATCTTGTTATACTACCTCCCTCTGTAACCCCCCCAATAACAGATCAGGGTAAAGCTGCTATATGTATCTTTTCTATGTCGTTGTTATGGCAGATTTCAAATTATTCTGAATGCATTCATTTTATTGTACTGATGTGACCCTTGTGGGTAATACTGGTAAGATTTAGTCAGGTCAGATTTGTGTTGTCTGCCAGAATCAGAAGATTTGAAGCTTCTCACTTTAAACATAACTATTTCTGGCTTTAGCTTATTTTTCAATGATTGATCATTAGAGAGACATGTCAAAATAAGCTGACAGACACACAGCCATCAACATACCTCGAGTTTTGAAAACTGTCTTTACTGTTCACAAACTATTTTCACATCAAGCAGACACAGGGTAGCATTAGTATTCATCTGATGTTAGTATCTGGCGAACATACAAATCTAAGTCCAATTTTCACACCACTGTAATTTGGCTTCCACTAACTCCTGAGAAAAATACCTGCCTCTTCAGTTCCTTTTTTTTCCCCCAGACAGCTTTCCCAGTCTGCTGCTTGTTGCTGAGATTATTATGGGGGATTATCAGAACCTGCTACATGAAAATAACTGTCAGCTGCAGCTAAAAATCAATGTAACAAGTGCTGTTAAAGTGGACGTTATATTAACTTTACAAGCTGTCAAATCTAAAAGAGGCTAAAGAAGCTGTATAGAGCTGGAGAGCCAGGTGTTAATTCTCTGTTCATGCCGCTCAGACAATCTTTTAAAATTGTAGTCATTAGATTCAGTGCTCCCCTTAAAATGCTGTTTAATGCAGGTCAGACTATACACCACAGAGAGCAGAGGGTGCACCTTAATTCAGCTCATACTACTCTGTCTGTTTCTCTGTCCTCAGAGGAACAACGCAGAAACAAATGCAGAAACATAACAGCTCTGCAAACAGCAAACAATGGATATGACAACAGCCTTGCAGGAAAGACTGGGGAAAGCGGAGTGGAGGGGGACTGACAAATTACCTCTGCTCACAATGCCCTGCCACAATAGCATAGCCTGAAAACAAATAATGAATAAATAAAGTTCTCTGGAATTGAAAGAGGAGAGCAATTTGCGAAGCAGTAGCCTTTGTGTCTTTGAATGAATGGCCTTGTGCTTGTCTTGTAGATGAAACAAACACAACTGGAATAGAGCACATGGACAAGGTAGCACAATCCAGATTTCTAAACAAAGTATCTTGATTCCACATTTAAAAACACCTCAAGGGCCTAAAAGAGACACATGCCCGAACCATCTGTCTGCCTAAAAATATGAATTCACATTACAAGGAGACGACAGGTGAAATCAGGGTGAGATTTAGAACAGATCAGGGAAAAATCAATTTAATCACACCGTTTGCTCTCTAAGGGATCCTACTCCCCACTTCCTCTGCTTGTCAGAACCAAAGCTGAAAACTGTAAAAAGGGAAGAGAGAGAACAAGAGGAATGGAGGTAACAGCTTGAGGTCACATTGAATTTCATCAGAGATGGAAAGAGAGATTGAGGGATGAAAAAGGTGCAGTGATTGCCATTGTAGGTACTTAAAAGGCTTTTAAATTCTCTCTCTTTCTCCCTGTAAGAATTTCTGAAAATACATTTTTTCCTATTTACTCTTTTTCCTTTAGGCTATTTTCTTCCTGGCAACAGCCTCATAGAGTTCAAAGACGGGGTAAATGGACAGATCTGCCCATGCTGTTCTGAAACTGTCCACCAATCACAGTAACTAACACTAAACAGCAAATTTCAGACTGCAAAGATGACAAGATTTAATCTTTTTCCCCCCATTTTGCTTTTTTATTTCTTGTACAAATTTAGTTAAGTTGCGCTGTGTTATTTAGTCTGTCTACAAACATCTCTCCTTTACTTTGCAATTTGACACTGCAATGCAGGAAATGCACATTTCATTGTGGTTATTGGCTGCAAGGGAGAACAAGAGATGTGGGCGGCATGAAAGGAGGAAAATGAATGTCCCTAAAATGAAAGTGAATCAATATGGTTGCCTGAGGATGTGAAAAGGTAGAATGAGAATGAGAGCGGGAGAGGAAAGAGGGTGTTGAAATAGAGTTGGAACAAGATTAATGGTTGTTTAAAAAAGAACAGTATTCATCAGTAGCCAGCTTCAGGTGCAGAACGGTGTCACTGTGTGTGTGTGTGTGTGTGTGTGTGTATATGTGCCCCAGAGTGGAATTATATCCTGCAGTAAGTTTACACTTTATCTAAAACTTTCTTGCTTTTCCTCATGACTCTTTCAATAAATGGCCACCCAACCATAATACAGATTACTTTGTATTATGAGTGTGAGTCCCACTTTCTTCTCTTCATTTAAACACACAAACACAAACACAGACACACACACACACAGATACACACACGAGTCATGATCCAACAGCACCACCTGCAGGTTTAAGCTTTTTTAGATTCAATTATTAAAAAACAAAGCACTGCTGTGACTGAATTTTGTATTAACCTCTAACCCTTTTAATCAAAAAAATCCAAAAAAGTATGTACTTATAGAAGAAATGCTTTATACATTTACAAATCTTCAGGAACATTTCCAGCCTTGATGCATACAAAATAATCGAAAGTTTTGTGTTGTTACAAAATCATCTTTCCTAAGGGCTGCAAATGGAGTGAATGATCCCAATAAATAATAAGTAAAAACATAAAGGAATTCAGCAGGTATACAAATAATACCCTGGTGGTCACATTCAAACACAGACAGGCATACAAACGTGTCTGTCCGTCACTTGCACTTGTAGGTGAGCTGTTTACGATGATAGTGGATCCATGAAGGAGCAGCAACAAGCCCGGTCAGGAAACCAATCATAGCGCCTAGGCTGCAGGAAACAGGCCAAACCTGAAGGAGACAAGTGAGTCTGATCATTCACGGCCACAAAGTGTGATCAAACACCCTAGCATTGCAATGACAGATTGAGAGGAGCTGCACTATCATCCCTACAAGCACACGTCCTCTCTACTTATTTAATGTTCCGTTAATAATTTAAAGAGGAATGTCTATAGCACTTGGGAAAATACAGCACTGATGTCATGTAGAGTTATGTTCTAATTACCCCTTTCTGCCTCTAGTTAAAATATTCCTTCTGTCATTTTGTGGAGAACTCCTTTTGTAATTATAATTGTAATTGTTTTAACAATCTATTATTGCTAGAAGTTGCACAGAAGGATGTCTGAGGAGTTACTTTTGACTTAAACTCCTTAAAGACTATGTCCACATGCACAGTTTGTGTATATATAGTTTGTCTAATCTGTCTAATTTATTAGATAGATCTGTCTAATTTATAAGATTCCTGTCTATATGACAGTAGGTTGTGAACCTTAGAGGTCTGAAATACTTCTTACTCTGTTTAAATTTTTGGGAATGTAATTTTCCCCACACACAGAGCTGGAACGGTAGTCCTATTAGACAAATTCAGGGTGTAAATTATGCTAATGAATCACACAAACATGCACCTCCACGTAAACAGATGGAAGGTATTCATTAAGCTGAAATGAGCAATTCATAACACATCAGAGAGTTTTGTGAATTGGACTTGGAACATATGGGCACCTTGCAGAAACCTTACAGAAAAGGCCACAGAGGTTTAGAATATGAAAACAAAAATGTTTTAAATGTTTCTGCATAAGATTTAGGATGATGATGATAAAGATCCCAGAGTATTAATTTGGTGTATGAGAGGATTTCTAGTGTGTGCTCACCTGCCACGGCCTGTCCCAGTCCAGAGGTATTGGGAAGGCTCCCACCCAGGCTCCTACCAATGTGCAGGCCACTGTAATCTGCAGACAGGTGTCCCACACAGACATAGCCCTGGAGCCAGAGACCAAGCAAAGCAACAGCTCAATTGTTGACACAACTGAATTGTGACACACAAGATAAGCACATGAAAAATGTGGCAGAAGGAAGAAAAACGATTTTAGGCATACCCATGGCGACTGAACACTCGTATCCAGGCCTGGACATTAGGACCGAGGACACAGAGACACCTCAGTGTGGTTAGAGACGTCAGCAGCACAGCAAGGGAAAATGTCTCTAAGGCAAATCTGAAATAGAAATTAGAGGCTCACAGCACCAGTCAAATTACAGACAAATACGTACAGCAAAGAATAGCAAACAAATTATATGTGAATTTGTAGCTTCTTAGAAAGTAAATATTAACAAATAGGATAATTTCATGGAGCAAAAACTACGTAATTATTTTCAAGCACTCATAAAAGCTGCATTTATTCGCTTGTTAAATGTCTGCTTGACTATAAGTATAATTCCTCCCTCTCTTTAATGCTCATGCATGCACACAGATGTAGCACATGAGCATTACCGGCTACTCACTCAATCAATGGAGCTCCATAGAGAACCACTACAGTGTGGAAGAACAGGCATGACAGGATGAAGTACAGACAGGAACGAAAGAACCGAGACAACTGCAGAAATAAAAAAAAAAGAAATTTAATGCTAAAGACTGACCAGGTTGCTTTAAAGCGTTTCCACATAATATGTTCCTGCCAACAAAATTGCATGTGTAAGAATCTTAAAGGAAGTGATTTTTCAAGCACATATGCCAAAGATTTGACGCCTCTGGCTCTTACAGTTACAGGAATTTGCTGCTTTTCTTGAGGGGGTTTGGACAAAACTAGATAAATGATGAGAGTTAGCTTATGCTCTTGGATACTGTGTTGGGCATCATTCGGTTTTCTAATATTTTATAGTCTTAATTAATGAGGAAAATAATCAGCAGATTTATCAGCAATGACTTTTGCAGGTCTATATATTTCACTGGTTTATGGGCCTAAATAAATATGCACAGGTTACGCTTCTATTGCGTAAAAAGTTGTCATGTCCGACTACAGTTAACCTGAACAACGGCCACTGAGCTAAAATGAAAGAAGACAGATAAACCTGCAGCAATTAGCAAATAATTGAATCAATATCCACATATAAACCCAGTTATATGGCCACCAGCAGCAGCCCAGCAGTCACCTTGTAGCCCAGCGTGTGTTTCTTGCTGGGCGGTGTGACACCGAGCAGCCAGAACACGCCAACACTGGCCACCGTGACAGCACCGGACACCGAGTAGAGCCACAGCAGATGAGCCCCGTACACCGAGAAGCCCGGTACGAGCACGGCAGGTACCACGGTCGCCATAAATATTGAGGAGGCGATAATGGCGTGAGCCGACGCCATGGCCTTGATTTCATGGTCCCACATGACGCTTTTTAACTTATATATACCCAAACTACAACGAACTTAAACCAAAAGACTTTGAAATGTCATTTAGCAACGAATGAACAGAGGCGATTAGATTCATGGGTAAATCGATGCAGCTTCCGTAAACATGGAACAACAGTGACTTCCGCTTGGTCTTCACAATAAAAGTTCTACTTCGGCTGATATTTAATGGGACATTGTCTGCCTCGCAATAAAAGTATATGTATATCTATGCAGGGTATTTCAATTTCTATTTCAGCGTATATATATCTATGCAGGGTATTTCTATTTCAGCGGATATATATCGATGCAGGGTATTTCTCTTTGAAGATAATTCACGAGTGTAAAATTATTTTGAATTAAGTCTCAGCAGGACATTATCTTACGGACAGTGTCACCAGCCAATAACATTTGAGAGCGTCATATCTTTAACCAATCAATCTGTTGCGAGTACGAACTATAGGAAAAGTGACCGGAAGTTTACAAACACAACCCGAGCAAGCTAACCTTTAGCTAAGATTTGTGTTGTATTTTAATCAGTCGTCGGAAAGCTTTAGTTTTAAGAAGATGGTTTGTGAAAAGTGTACGTATCACACTGTTCGGATGCTTTCTATCTTTAGATCTAACCTACGGGTTTTGTTGTTAGCGAAGGTTGGCTATTCCTCTGAAGCTAACATTATGGTTCAGAAACAGCAATCGTCTCTATATATTTTCTGTTTTTTATTGTTTCAGGCGAGAAGAAACTTGGTAAGGTCATTACCCCTGACACCTGGAAGGATGGAGCACGGAATACAACAGGTGAAGTGGGCCTTGTTGTTTTTGCTATTAATGTGATATATAAATTTGTCATCACTGTAAATGGTAGTAACAAAAACAATTATTTATTACTATTACTATTATTATTATTTTGACCCACAGGAGACATTCTTCTATTTTATTTAGATTTTGTTTCTTATATCACCTATAAAATATTACTATTAGGCTACTATATACATTTTCTAATTTGTCTTTTATTTTAACTGTGCTGATGTTTAATGGAGTTATTTCTGCCTGTTTTGTTCAGAGAGTGGTGGGCGTAAGCTTAATGAAAACAAGATCCTGACTTCTAAGAAAGCCAGGTGGGTTTATGAGGGAATATCACCATCTACTCTGATTGTTTTACATTAACATTCAGAGCTGTCCTGCTGCCAATACAGCTGATAAACATATTGGTGCGTCTCTGTAATATTTCTTTCAGGTTTGATCCTTACAGTAAGACAGGCTTTGCTACCTGCAGAATCTGCAAGAGCTCAGTGCATCAGTCCGGGTCACACTATTGCCAGGGCTGTGCATACAAGAAAGGTATAAACTCACTCACACTGGACTCTATACTGCACCAAATCCTGATTAGTTTTATGTTCTGCTACAATTTTGTTTCCGTTAGACTAACATGTAGTAACTAAGACCATTGTAGAGACCGGGTTTTATTACCCAAAAGGTGGGGAGGAAACCACGTTTGAGATTTTTACACAGAGGAGTCAAACTCTCTGTAGGAAAATAAACTACATCATCAGATCAGTCTCTATGTTTGAATCAATAACTGATCACATGACTACACGATGGGAAAGACATTGCTTGCAATAATAAGGCTACAGAGAATTATTAGCAGTTCTATAGGTCCATTTGGCTTTACAGTGATTTATAGGTTTATATGTTTTAAGTCATTGTTTTTGATTCTCCAGCCCAACACGTGACTGTTTTAATTCAGTGTCAATGGTCAGAAGCACCTGAATGATATCATCACTTATCATCTTATTTTCTTTCTTTCCCCCTTTTTTGTCTCTCAAGGAATCTGCGCAATGTGTGGAAAGAAAGTTTTGGACACCAAGAACTACAAACAGACATCTGTGTGACAGCATGCTGATCTGGGAACAGTTCTTCGAGTAACAGATATGAGAATGAGACTAAAGTATGCTTTTGTCTTTTCAGTCTTGTTTCCACAATGTCCTGTAATAGACAGGTATAACTTTTCACCGTTCGTCCCATCTCAGTGAAAGAAAGCAACCTGGAGATGGATTTGTCTCAAATTATAGATTATTACAGAGTATAATGCTACTGGAACATTTTACAGTGGCCATACACAGGGTAACATTGTCTCAATGAACCACCTGTTCACCTGTTGCTCAAGTTGACTCTTCTAATTTTTTTGTATATTTCAAATTCAGTGCTCAGACTTAGATCCTTTGCTTTTTAATATTTCTGCATGTAATATATCAAGTGTTGTATTTTTGAGTGAATTAAAGCTTCCAATATGAGTACATATGTGTTTTGTACCTCTGTCTGAAGCCTTTAAGGGCATAATTTTAGCCACTTACGCACAACATACCCATTTTTTTTCCTGTATACCTGCTATAATTGGTTTACTCTGGCTTAATCATATTTGAAAACTGTGCTGCGCTGTCAGGATTGACCTCCACCCACCAATAACTGTCAGACATAGAAGTTATAGTTCACAAACTCCTCCGTTGATATTTAAAGGCCTTGCTCTCCCTCGGGCCTTAAGCCACATGTGTGCATACTTGTTTTTTTGACTCACTGATTTATGCTGTTGCACCACAGCACAAACTCAGCATCGGTCTCAAGCTAATACAGGTAACGTACAGTATGTAATGTTTGGATGAAGCAACTACTGAACTATAAGGGGTTATATAATATTGGGTCCTCTAGTGTGCTTATGTCACTGCCTTTTTACTCTTGTTATTCTGTGTTATAGTTCATTTGGGAACAGTATTTTATCCCCATTTACACTGATTCCTGATTTAGTGTTTTTTGTTGAAATTTCTCATTACAGGCCACAATGACTTTTTGCATCTTTAATTATCACCATAGTTTGATGTATGTGATTCATTGTTCTAGGCCTTCTTCCTTCTCTAAACCAGGTATCTACATTACTCACGGTGAAACAAACAACGTGGATCTTCGTGTGTGCTGTGTTAATAGTGTTAACGTAATCTCGAGCTCAAGCCTCAAGCACAGCTGAGGGGCAGGTTACAGAGGTCTGCTATTCTCACTAAGTCTACACCCCCCAATTCATTTATTTAAAACCTGTAGTCTTCATTCCCAAATAAGAGATAACTCTGTAAAATAAGTGATGTCACAGTAAATGCATGTAATGTAAAAACAACAATGATTATCATTATTCTTTTTAAAGCTTAATTTGTCCAATGCTTTGGTTTATGATTCAGTATCAGTGAAACCAATCACAATCCTATCAGCCTAAGACGTGCCTAATGTGTATTACTTATTAGCAAATGCAAGCAAGCTAACACACCAAACTAAGGTGGGGAACGTTGCAAACACTGAGCCTGCTAATCATCTGCATGGCATCATTGTCAATATAAACATGTTGGCATTCAGCACATTCAGCCTCAATGAACCACTGGCAAGTTTGCTGACTCCATGATGAGTGAATTTCCTTTATTTGAGCAAAGAATCTTGAAAACACATGCTACAGTTGTCAGTGATAAAAACATATCTGTTCAGTACATCCAGTAGCTCTACTATTTGGACTACAGATATAATTTGATATGTATCTTAAAAATGTAATATATTAGAAAGACTTTGTGAATGAATTTAGAAATGACACAGATTGTTACATTATTAAAACCAGTGGACTCCAAATGCAGTAATAAATCAAGGATAGTTTCCAGAGATCGACTTTGCAAAAGCACCAAAATTCCCATCAGAAAAAAATTAAATACTGTCACATTACAATATTGCACTCAGTTTTTATACCTTGCAACAACAATACAGCCGTTTAAGACTAAAATATCTACCAAAGGCACAAAGACTGTCTTATTTTCTCCACAGTGATTTCAAATGATGGATTTCAGGAAAAGGACTGAAATCTTTGAGGCTTCAGTGAGGTGGCATCTAGAGTGGCTTGGATCCTGCATCAAAAAGCAGCTTTATATTTCCTGCTATTGGTGTTTTCATTTTCTTAAAGTAAACTCAGATGCAGATCCACTGTTCCACTCTGGAGCTTTACATGTGTGGCAGTATATGGAGGATGGCAATAAATGGCGTTAGGCTTGCTGTGAAAGACTCAGGAACTCCTCCCGGGTTTTGGGGTCCTCTAGGTAAATTCCCAACATGGTGCTTGTTACCGTGCGGCTGTTCATCTTCTGGACGCCGCGCATTACCATACACATGTGCCTGAAAACACACATACAGACACCCTCTCAGATGTGCAGCTAGAGAATTTACTGTGGCCTGAACATGGTCTGGGGAAATTCTTAGACCTAAAGAACGTGTTTGAAAGGGAACTCCAGTTATTTTACAGAGTTACTGGAGGAGTATTGCATATGTGACAAAAGTTGCTCTTGGTTGGGAATGAAGATTACAAGTTATAGCAGACTTGTGTAACTCAGCTCTGCTTGTGCCTGGCAGCTCAACACTGTGCTAGTGGCTATTAACACAGCACATCCGGATGTCCACACTGTTTCAGTTCCACTGTGAGTAATGTAGGTACCAGGTTTTAGGAAGAAAGAAGAATGCACAGAATAAAAGATAACATTTGATTCCACTGTATCGATATTCATGGTGACCAGTTTGACTGTGGCTGTAGCTTTTGTTGAAAAGTAAGAAAGTCAGTTAATTTGCTCAGTAATATACATTTTAGAGCAATTTTCAGCTAAAATCTACTGCTCATACCAGGGATTTGTGTTGTTTTAAGAAAAAAACTTCACATTTTGCCTTTGTGGGTTAATTAATACATATGATGAATGTTACGTTACTTACGCTGCTTCAATAACCACAGCTACACCTTTTGGCTGCAAAGCATCAAATATTCCCATGGCAATCTGCTTGGTCAGACGCTCTTGAACTGGGATCAACAAAAGAATTGCTCATATGTAAAGTTGATACGCCAGATAATACCACTCAAATGAAAGAAAATGCTGCAAAGCTTCTTTGCTTGCTTACCCTGAAGTCTTCGACTGAAAATCTCCACGATCCTGCAGAAAATAAGAGCACAAGCAACATGGAGAGGATGGAAAAAAGATCAGGCATAATAATGATTAATCTTTTGACAAACACAGACTGGCAGCGGTCCCTGACCCCTGCCCTCTGCTGTAGCCATCCAATCATATCTTTGATCTGTGAACGATTCAGCCTAGTGAATTCTTTGAATTTGTCGAGCACTGATTGTTACTGTCATTCTGGGTTTGTGTTTTCAGAGACGGTGCGATATTTAGGGAAGGGAGAAAAGGAGACAGACAGAGAGGCTGTGATGATAACTGGCGATTCCCACAGGTCTGAATGGATTTTCTCATGGCTCGAGCGCAGAGTTTAGACTTGTGTCTGTGAGTGTGCTCGATGAGGGGGCTAGACGATGGCCAGAGAGCTTAGACTCTAAGCCTCCAGGTCAATGCACTGAGATAACAGAAGAACGCAGTCACCCGGTACTAACACCAGAAATATACAGCTACTGTCACATCAGGAGGATGTGTGTGTGTGTGTGTGTGTGTGTGTGTGTGTGTGTGTGTGTGTGTCACCTTGCCAGTTTGCTCAGTCCCACCACTTTTTTGTTGGGGATGTATCCGATGTGAACCTGGAGAGAAACAACAGCCAATGAGAGCAGAGGTCCCATAATCAGTGTTAACCTCAAAATGCAATGAAACACACACACACATACAGTACATCCGCTCACAAGCAGCAACATGGGACGCACATGCACAAGCCTGCACAATCAGTGTTTAGGGTTATTCATTCTTTCTTTTAAGTTGGTTTTAATATTTTGCTTTGAATACACAAACACTCCACTTGTCATCGTCTCAACACACACACACTGGTATGGACCTACCTTGCCAAAAAAGGGCACTAGGTGATGTTCACAGAGTGAAAACATGTCTATGTCTTTCACAATCACCATCTCATCATGGTCTTCATCAAATATGGCGTTATTTAAGATGTCTGGGGAAACAAACATCCACATTTTAAACATGTCATTAGAAACAGGGGAAATAAAAGTCACATTGTGTTTTCTCCATTTGTCTTGTTCTTTCAAACTAACAGTTCAAATCCTGAAGATCTTAGTTCATTATATAGAACATGTGAAAACTTGGAAGTAAACTTTTCGCAGCTTTTGCTTAAAAAAAAGAAGTGAATGATTAACAAAGCATTTTCCAGTGTGCAGCCTGCAGAGGGGGACCTGTTGACTCACCATCGATGGTCTCCTGGTAGCCTTTGGTGAGGAACTGCATGGCCTTGGCGGCGCGCAGCGGTGTGCGCAGCAGCCCCTGACGGTCCGTGTCCTCCCCGAGCTCCCGCAGGATGCTGGTGTAGGCGGCCTCGAGGGCAGGTAAGCAGGACTTGCCTTCGACATCGTTGCGGGACATGTCGTGTTTGCGGTGCACGGTCCGCTTTTTGCTGTCTATGACTCCGTTGCAGTGGCCGTTCATGTCGGAGTGAGGTTGAACTCTGGAAGAAGAAAAACTGAGTTGCCCTGCGGGTCTGCTAGACTGCCCCTGTTCCCGGTGACACTGGGTTTATAAAGCCTAAACCGGCTACGTCAAAACACTAGGTTGGTCAGCATCGCACCCCCTCCCACTGCAAACAGCGGATGTTCCTGCGTCTCACCCACTTCACTTCAACTACTGTATTTAGCCACTGTCCCCATTCATGAACTGTTACTCTTAATACTAAGACACAGACGAGCCTTTTACAAAGCCCTGCAGGCTCATGACTCCACGTGGAGCTCAGGCATGTTTTTGTGCAGTCACGCCTGTTAAGGCTTTTCCAGTCTTGAAAACTAAAAATCCATACAAATACATCGATAATCAGTAATCTAGCAAAGAGTGATGTGCAGATGACCAGTTTTACACATTAAAGGTCGATTTCACCATTTTCAGAATGTCTTAAAACCATAGCCTGATATCCACATTAATATTTAAACAGGTTTTGATTCCTTTAATCATCCCTCCTGTTCATGCTGAGCATTAAGATCTTAATAATGTCGAAGAAAAGAATCCACAGTCCTCTTCCTGTGGGGAAAAAGTTTTTATCCCCACAACAATGTTTTTGGGGACAACAGTCTAATTAGTGTTTAACAGGTCTGTAACATTACATCTCCATACAATACAGAGGTTGTAATCACTGTTGGTGCTTTACATTTTTATTTTTACATTCCTAACATGGTTGTCAGCTAACAAACTGAATTAGGGTGTCAGACAGAAGCATTTAGCTTTCCATAGTTAGCCTGAGGTTCATGTGACCTATCATTTAAATAGCTACTGCAGTAGTTTCACATACTTAATATCATCAATCAAAGTGGGTCTTTCTCTTTGTAGCTGAGTGACAATAAATGTGGTTTATTAAGAAGTGACAATGCAATTGCAAGTCAAAATGAAATGCAATTGATTTTGCTTTAATTTATCATTTTTAATCGATATAAGTCAAACTGCAATTAGTATTGAGTTGCCACCTTGCATAGCCTACTGAATTTTCAGTTACACAATGATTTTTTAAATGACCTGACAATATTGTACATTGAATTGCCAAATGAATATAGGGGCTAACGTCCATAGGTTAGTACTCTGAAAAGCACAACCAGAAACCTTTTTTCTAAAGATCATCTGACATGGCTGAGAATGGACATGCATTATTTAATTAGCTAATACTCTGAAATAACACACTGATTTATATAACACACCCTCACTCATAATCCACACTCTCTCACATGCCTGTATAGACACACAGTTGACGATGGAAGAAGAAAGAGTGTCATCTTGGTTTGACATTTCATGACCTGCTGTTTCACATTAATGGAGCAGCTTTCTTAGGATTTTTCCTAGATGCGTGGGTTGTAACAAATCCACATTTTCTACCCTTAAATCAACAGAACTGTTTCAGTGCGGCTTTTTTTTTTTTTTTTACATTTTTATACAACATATAAATTGTTTTAAGGACAAAGCTACCTTTATGCAACTTTATGGTACCCAGTGTTCCTACAAGAGAGGATGCTTTAAAACTTCAACATAAAATATAAATGAACCAAATAAATAAATTTAAAAAATGCAAAAATCATATTTATTTAAAGTTTTTTTTTTAAAATCATTTTGTCCACCTTGACGGCGGCTGGGCCCGTTTCCATGGGAACCCGTCATGATGAGAACGTAATTTCCTGTTTGGGGTACGTTGGTTGGCGGGAGATTCCAGCATGGCGGTGCAGCCGAAACAAAACCTGTCTATGGACAGCGCAGCCGAACATGGCTTTCTAAACTTCATTTTCTCCATGCCGGAGAAACCGGACACTACTTTCAGAATATTTGACCGTAACGACTACTACACCGTGCACGGGAAAGACGCCATATTTGCGGCGAAAGAAGTTTTTAAGACGAACGGGGTCATCAAATATCTGGGCTCAGGTTAGCTAGCATCTGCAGTGTAGCTAAGTGCGTAGCGTGCTCAATATTGTAGACAGGTTTGGTTTGCTGTTAGCAGCGTGCATGACGTTACATACCGCTATGTGTCATGTTTAAAGAAGAGCTACGTTATTGTTATGTCTAGAAACACACAGCTCTGCTCTATTCGCGGTTTTCATCAGTACCTGTGAAAACTTAACACTAACGTGGAGCCCCGAGGTTATTTCTGCTGTTAAAGTGGTTGTGTTGTTAACAGGGAGTCGCAGGCTGGAGGGTGTGGTTCTGAGTAAGCTGAATTTTGAAGCCTTCGTGAAAGACTTGCTGCTGGTGAGGCAGTACAGAGTAGAAGTGTACCGGAACCACAGCAAGAGCAGCAAGGAACATGACTGGAAGATCGAGTACAAGGTAGAGGATTATCGGCTACATCTGTTTAACTGTAAAATAAAAATGTGCTATAAACTGTTGTTGTCGTCCATCTCGTCCATTTCCTCCAAACGCAGGCCTCACCAGGAAACCTGACTCAGTTTGAGGAGATTCTGTTTGGTGGTGGAGCGGGAGCAGAGGGTTGTGCAGGAGTCGTGGCTGTGCGGTTTGCTACAGGAGCTGATGGACAGCGCGTGGTCGGGGTCGGATATGTGGATGCAGCGCAGAGGACCATGGGAGTGTGTGAGTTTCCAGACAATGAGAACTTCTCCAACCTGGAGTCCCTGCTTGTCCAAATCAGTCCCAAAGAGTGTCTCTTATCCCAGGGTGAAGCCAGCACTGATGGGAATAAACTGCGAGAGGTATGTTCAGTTCAGTTAAAGCAGCTTTAGTTGTCATTTTCCCACCCGACAAATACAAAGTTAATAGGAGTACAAAGGTAAAACACAGTGTTAATATACAATCAAAGGCTACAAGCTTAAAATATATGGAATAAATGCATAAATTAATGAATCCTTTAAAGCATCAACTGGGACATTTTACATTTCATGACATTCAAACTTTCTTGGTTTGTTGTCTTGCTAATGAAAAATCATGTAGATAGTTACTGATAGTTGAGGAATTTACTGTTTGAGTTTCCTACTAATTGTTGAGCCCTATGTAGCATAAACCACTTGTTAACTGTGTAAAGAAAAGTGCAGTTGTTATAACTGTATGTCTGTGTAGGTGGTGCAGCGTGGTGGCATGTTGGTCTCCGACAGGAAGAGAGTAGAGTTCAACAGCAAGGACATGGTCCAGGATCTCAACCGGCTGCTCAGAGCCAAGCGAGGAGAGACTGTGGCCAGTAACACACTTCCTGAGCTGGACAAGCAGGTGAACAAAAGAACAAGCTTCCTGATGTTTGGCCACACACATGGATACCTAAATAAACCTGATCTGAAGGATGTTATAGAAAGTTACAAACTGACCATTAGTGTAACAAATGACATTCATTTTAATTTTGAAAAGGTTAGGAATCAGATTAGCTTTTAAACTGTGCATGTAAGTTTTGTCCTCGAAAAGGTCACTATGTTAAAGCAGAACATCTCTGTGTGGTTTCAGGTGGCTATGTCGTGCTTGGCCGCAGTGGTGCGCTTTCTTGAACTGCTCTCTGACGAGTCCAACTTCAATTCCTTCAGACTGGTCAGTCTGGACCTGGGTCAGTACATGAGGCTGGACAACGCTGCCGTCAGGGCTCTTAACCTCTTCCAGGTCGGTGACAGAGACCAGGTCACAGGAGCTCACATAGTTTCCCAATAAATCATAGTTCACTCTTCCTTTGAGAGGTCATTAGAAGACCTGTACCACTCTCACATGACTACATGTGAATTCATTCGTGAAGTGGGTGGTCGAGGTCTTCACAAATATAAAATTACAACTAATGCATTAATAAATTAGTTTTACTGGTTCTGGTAGGCAACTTTACCTTTATCTTGGGACTGAGCCAGGTCATCCATTTCCGCGTGTCCAGCTTTAAAACGTGTTGTTTCCTAAAGGGTTCACCTGACGACACGAGTGGAGCTCATTCATTGGCCGGTCTGTTGAACAAGTGTCGTACGCCGCAGGGTCAGCGACTGGTCAACCAGTGGATCAAACAGCCACTCATGGACAAAGCCAGAATAGAAGAGAGGTAATACAATAAATCTTTCTGCAGGAGCAATCCCTATCATTCGTGTCATATTTACATGTTATCACATTGTCATGTACAAATAATTTAAGCTTATAAACATAATTTATCCAAAGTTAAATACCTGACAGCCTTTGGATAGATACTCAAAATCTGCTATGAACATTTATAACACACTGAAAAAAATGTGTGTGTGTGTAGATTGGACCTGGTGGAGAGCTTCGTGTGTGACTCTGAGCTCAGGCAGACCTGTCAGGAGGATCTGCTGCGACGGTTTCCTGATCTTCACCGTCTGGCCAAGAAGTTCCACCGTCACACTGCAACACTGCAGGACTGCTACCGCGTGTACCAGGCCGTGAGCCAGATCCCTGCTCTCATCACAGCCCTGGAGAGATATGCGGGTACACGGAGCTGTTGTAGATACATACAGATCAAGAGTTAGATGAGACAATCTGCATATTCACATTTGTTTACTAAATATGGAGCTAAGCTTAGCATAGCTCAACATGCAGACCTTAAGCACCTGATTTACCGATGCTATTCTGTCTTATTCACACTGCACAAATTGCAATCATGTCACAAAAGACTTGAAATTTGTCACGAGTTTATGATGCTAAGCATATCTATCAACACGAGTGGAGGCTTGAACAAGCTGTTCTGGTTTCAAGGAAAAAGGTAATTTTTGCACAATAGAGCTATTTGTCAATGTTTCAAATATGCTACAGCAAAGTGATCATATGACTGTTAGTTAAGGCACACATGTTAAAGTAAGGAAACATGATTAAGCCACTTGAGGCAATTATGTTAACGCTAGGGAATCATATGATTAGCTTGAGGATAAACATTTTTTATCCTTAAATTTCTCTAACAGCATACTACTTGCTTTTAGCTTCCTTAACTTTCTACATAGGTTACATGACCTATCCTAGTCATATTGAATGGTGTGTGTGTGTATTTTTTTTTTTTTGCAGGGACTTACCAGGTTCTGTTGGAGGCAGTGTTCCTCTCTCCTCTCAGAGACCTTCAGACTGACTTCACCAAGTACCAGGAGATGATTGAGACGACCCTGGACATGAACCAGGTTCTTTCTTAAGAATTTCTTTACATGTGTAAATTGTAAGGCTGTTGTTTGGTGTTTTATGTTTACCAATTATCAGTTGTACATGCTGTTTACTAGTATGTTGTATGTTACATTTAGATTGACCACCATGAGTTCCTGGTGAAGGCATCATTTGATCCTGTGTTGAGTGAACTGAGAGAAAAGATGGACACACTGGAAAAGAGCATGCAGGCAGTGCTGAGCAGTGCAGCCCGAGAACTTGGTGATTAGTGTATAAACACACAAATACTTGTATAACAGGCTTCTATTAATCTAACATCGATATCTGTGTCTTAATGCTGCATTTTAAGGGCTTGATTGCATGTGTGTCTGCTGATGAGTTTTTTTTTAAAGTTGTGGTGTGATAGAAATGCCAAATTAAGTTAATTATACCATGCAGTCACCATGTGCTTACACATTTCTCTGAATGTGATAAATTCCTCTAGTAGAAAGGGTGCAGTTAAGGTCTGTCTGAACGTCTGCCTCAACCACAAGATAAAATCTACCTGCCTAATACTGTGTATGTCCCCTATGTGCCAACAAAACAGCTCTGACCCTTCACAAGACCTCTGGTGTTCTCTGGTATCTGAAGCTCCAGTGTTAGCAGCAGCAGGGTAGTTACTTTAAACTACTGCAGCCATGCAACCATCATTATCATCTGAGACATTCAATTATCAATGGTGTAACTAGGTAGCCAAACTGAAGACAAAGATCTGGCTCTGGTCTTCTGACCTATAGTCATGTGCATTCGTAAAGACTTACAGAAGGCCAAACTGAGTGTTCTCAGCCAGAGGAGTAGATAGAAGAGCCTGGACATTCAGGAGAAACTCGGAGTAGATCCACTGCTGCTGCCTGTGAAAGGACACCGCTAGAGGTAGTTTGAGGATCTGGCTAGATGCCTCCTGGATACCTTTCTGTTGAGGTGTTCTGGGCACATCCAGCTGGGTGGAGAACCTAGGCTTGACCCAGAACACGCTACCGGGATTATTTATCCCATCAGGCTTGGACTGCCATGGGATTCCTCAGGAAGAATCTGTAGAATATTTGTATGAATCTTTGGATATTGTTTGAATGTCAGTTTGAGGTAATTGCAGAAACTTTGTGTTTCAGGCCTGGATGCTGGTAAGACTGTGAAGCTGGAATCAAACGCCATCCTGGGTTTTTACCTGCGGGTCACCTGCAAGGAGGAGAAGAGTCTGAGGAACAACAAGAAATTCAGCATGTTGGACGTGCAGAAGAATGGCGTGCGCTTCACGAACAGGTCTGTCTCACTGTCACACAGGCTCAGTGTTGACCCCTGATAATCCTGCTCTTCATGTCAGCTGATGGTCTGCACTCTTGCATGTGCACTTTCACATGTCTACAGTAAGCTGAGCTCACTGAATGAGGAATACACCAAGAGCAGAGAGGAGTATGAGGAGGCCCAGAACGCCATCGTCAAAGAGATCATCAGCATCGCCTCAGGTGAAGAATTTTCTCAAATGATGCTCACTGTCTCGAAACCGTGGCATTGATTTGACAGCCGTAAGAAATTATGTCTGAATTCCATGGAAATTATGCTCTCACAATTGGAATGAATCTGTCTTATGTGACCTTTAGTAATTGATTTCATTCAATCTTTTTTACAAATGTCAGTAAACTGTTGGGCACTTTGAATTTTTAATTTGTAGTGTAATTGTAGTCACATGGCTTCTTTAGTCATTCCTTGAGGCAGCACATGCTGCGCTCTCCTGTGGTAATTCTTTTCAAGTGTTGAACTCTGACCCGTCAGGTTATGTGGACCCCCTCCAGACACTGAGCAATGTGATAGCCCAGCTCGATGCGGTGGTGAGTTTCGCTGTGGTGTCCGTCTCTGCTCCTGTGCCGTACGCCCGGCCTCGCATCTTAGCCGACAGTTGTAGGCGTATGGAGCTGCTACAGGCCAGACATCCGTGCATGGAGACAGACGCAGACACCGCATTCATACCAAACAACATCACTTTCATCCAGGGAGAGAAGAGCTTCTATATTATAACAGGTGAAAAGCATCGACACTCTTTCAAAGTAAAATATCCAGAGTTTCAAACACCTGCATTGTAAGTAAATATGAGACTTAGAGTTTTCAGAAACACAAATGCTGAACTGGGTCCAGTGAAGTTGTGATCCAGCAGCTGCCTACACACATTTTTCATTCATTAATCCCATCCATTCAAACATCAGTTATGCAACAGTGAGTGTAGTGAACCACCAGATGACACTTTGCTATTTACTGTCATTGTCAGATGTGATGGAACAGGAAGGAGGACAGCACAATATCAGTTTTAGTTCTGGACTTTAGGCTATTTTATAATGAATTGGTCTTCAAACTATGAAAATAAGAACCAAGGTGTTGTAGACAGTGTGTCTGAACAGGTAAACTGATGGGAAACCCCAGCTTACAGACAAATTGTCCTTCACTAACACATAATAATTTGCACAACTCTGTTGTCTACAGGACCAAATATGGGTGGCAAGTCAACATTTATCCGGCAGGTGGGCGTGATTGCTCTAATGGCTCAAATCGGTTGCTTTGTGCCATGTGAGAAGGCGGAGCTTAGCCTGATTGACAGCATTCTAGCCAGGGTGGGAGCAGGAGATAGCCAAGTGAAAGGAGTGTCCACCTTTATGTCTGAGATGCTGGAGACTGCTGCAATTCTGCGGTAAGAACAGCAACCATTAAGACACGCCCACACACAAAAGTGTACCTACATCGTACCTAAAGACAAGTCACACAAGCCTGGCTTCAACATCCATGTCATATCTGCAGCTCAGCCACAGAGAACTCGCTCATCATAATCGATGAGCTCGGCAGAGGCACGTCCACATACGACGGCTTTGGTCTGGCCTGGGCCATCAGTGATCACATCGCCTCCAAGATCAGCTGCTTCTGTCTGTTTGCCACTCACTTCCACGAGCTGACGGCACTGGCAGCACAGCAGCCCACCGTGCACAATCTGCACGTCACTGCCCTGACCTCCCACAACACGCTCACCATGCTGTACAGAGTAAAACCAGGTCAGCATACAACACACTGCTAGACACTGTATAGGATTCGGCTCGTGTTAAAGGCTGCTGTAAATGTTATTTGCCACCAGATGTCACTGGAGTTGATTTGCAAAAAGGTTCATATTTATTTTCAGCACAAAAAAGGAAATGCCCAGAGTTTATTTTTGATATTTTCACTTTTGCTACTTTAATCTTTTTTTTTTTTTTTTAAAATCTGTATTAATTTCAGTTGTTTCAGCAGTAATAACACTAGTTTACGTATACTGTGATAATGCTTTAAACTCAGTGTTTGTATTTAGGAATAGCAATGTGATAAAATTCTCCAAACTGATGAGGGCCCATGTGTTCAGGTGTGTGTGACCAGAGTTTTGGGATCCACGTGGCCGAGTTGGCTTGCTTCCCACCATCAGTGGTAGCCGCAGCGAAGGAAAAGGCAGAAGAGCTGGAGGAGTTTCAGGAACCTGCGGGACAGAACCTGGACCAGGAGGAAGAGCCTGAGGCCAAGAGACGACGGACCAACAAACAAGTAAGGATCCACTTTCCTCTTTAACCTAGATAGATGATACTGTTGTTACACTGTTGTCACAGTTTGAGTAATTTCTAAGCAATATACAAAAGTATACTACACGCTAATGTTAAATATCTGCTCACAACTGTAACTCATAAGTGGAAGTGTACTCATATACCTAAAGAATGAGCAATAATACAGTAAAACGGCCGTAATAATTTAAGAGGTTTTTAAAATGGGGGCACAAAGGGAGGGAGATGTGAGGAATTTCAATTAAGGGACTTAAAAATACTCTGTGATCTTGTAACAATTTTTACTGTTGTGGAACAGTCAAATCTGAATACTCGCATTTTTTAGATTGTGACTTAGAAATCACGGATTCAGTGGCTCTTCATACATTTGCAGAACGTGCTGAAGAATCATATTAATCACAGTGCTAAAATGATCCAGTGATCCATGGATACACTGCAAAGATGAGCTGTTAGTGGTTAATTCAGGGTACTTTTAGTGATGAGGATATATAGACAAACAAGTCTCCATATATGTATGGTCCACAGCCAAATAACTGACCTCTCACTTCCTGTAAATATCCCGTAGCATCGTGGGAGCTGTAGTTCCAAAACCTGGAGCATGAACTTCATCATTGGGGGTCTGACAATGTTAAAGTAGTACAGTGCTAAATTGGTGAAGCAGTACATAAAGTACACATAAAGTCACTACAGAGTAATTTAAAGAGGAAATGTCCATATCAGTTTCAAATAGTTAATTCTACAACACAAGGAAAGCTGACCTAGGCTTGTTAGACTTATGGACTACCTGTGCTTCAGGTGGGAGAAACCCTGATCCAGGACTTCTTGGAGAAGGTGAAATCACTTCCAACTGCCACCATGAGTGAAGAAGAGGTGAAGGAAGAGCTCAGCAGAATGAAGCAGGAACTGCTCGCCAAAAACAACACGTACATCGCAGAGATCCTTGCACGATGTGGTCCTGTAAGAACTGCTTGATTTCTAGATTGACATGTATCAGCTCAGCACAGGTTACAGTTCATATATTGTAGGCAAACACTAGAGTTCTCAAATTGTGTAGCTATGGTAAAGATAGATTTCAGTTTTTTTTTTTTTTTTTTTTAAAAACATGCATGACGTGTGATATGAGATCAACTCATGTACCTGTTCCTAAAACTGTATCTGTGTAACGTTTGTGATTAAAGATACTTACTTGACTGTACTGCAGTGTAAGTCCACAGGTTGTCAATATTAGTGGAAAGTACAGCACAAAAACAGAGGACATTTTTAACTACACGGAAATGTAAAGCAGCTACAATTATTTAACTTGCTTCATGTATTACTGATTTGTTAGATGTAACTTTGAAAATCAGTTTTAAATGATTGGTCAATCAAATAATCTGGCAAAAATCTGAATCACTTCTAAAGTCAAACATGAATATGAGCTTATTTACAATCTGACTTTCTTTAAGATCAGTCAAAAACAAGGCATTTACTGGCATGCTTTTGTTAAGCAGCTTTTGAACATTTAAAATCTGTTTCATATTAAGCAACTCCACCCCTGCAATCAATGTATGGCAGCACAATTCAACATCGGCTATTCTCAAAGACTGAAAACTAATTAGTATTATCTGATAGAAGTGACCTTTGGCAAACCTAAGTGATGCTGTAAAATAAATATCATCCCAAAAGATCACCAGCTGTTACAGATGAATAATGCAGAGGCCATTTTTCAATGATAGTAGTTGCTGTTAGAGCCCAGAGAATCAGAGCAGCTAGTCTCAAGTGATCAATGTTTTACCTTCAAAACAAGATTTGGGAGAATGTGAGCAGCATTTTTTGACAGCAATTCTGTCAAATCCATTTTATAGCCAGTGAATTTAAAAGACAGACACCTGTGATCTAATAAAGTTTTATTTTCTTAGAAATGGCCAGTTTCCGGTTTTCTTTTTTTGTCTTTCTAAGAAAGTATACCCCTTTTTGAATTCCAACTAGCATCTACATAATGGTTATTGAATACTTCACAATATATTAAGTCTAGATGTTATGGTACATGCATACAATTCAGGCTGCATGAGGAGCCACAGTCACCACGATACACGGGGGAGAGAGGGGGGACGACAGGGTGGGGGGTACTGCAGACTGACTCTTCAGTTCCAGTTAAAGGAGCTCTGATGCCTCCTATTGAAACCCTCTCCACAAAACACTGACTGCATCAAATTATAAACATATGCGCGCACACACACACACAACTTTCACTGTACACAACACACATTTATACACATACATACACACACACACACACACACCTTTATACAACTGTGGAGCCTCTCCGCTTGCCATTTAGCCGATATACTGGAGAGGGTTTTTAGTGTTTAAACATGATTCTCTTTCACAGAAAGAATTTCACCACTGGAACATCTGAGTTTCTGCAGTTTGTTGGGGGGGAGGAGGGATGCTAACCAAGAAAAATAATAATTATAATATATAATAAAATAAAAGACATTCAAATACAGTCAGCTCTTTGCTTGAAAATACAAAACTACATGAGAAAGCATTGAAATAAAATCCATTGACCAGAACATATTTAAAAAAAAAAAAAAAAAAAAAAAAAAAAAAAAAAGCCGAAGTGCTCCATCACACGCACGCACACACACGCGCGCGCACACACTCACATTCTCTGTCACTCAGTAACTCTCACACGCATACACACAATCTTGCACTTTATCCACACATAACAGAGCAACTTTTGCCCATCTGTTACCTACTTACAACTGCCTGGGCAGCCAATGGGGGTGGCAGCTGCAGGGAAGCAGGAAGTCTTTGACAGCAGTTCTTGTGAAGTGGGCCAGGAGAAAGAATCGACACCGGGGTATCTTTGCTGTCGAGGGCGCACAGACTGCCAGACAGCCCCTCTGCATAGCCCTTCTCTTCCCATCTGCTCTTTGTCTATAGACTGCAGTAAGAAATACTCCAATGAGGAATCTCTTGTGGCTGTTCTGTCAGTCAACTCAGCTCTGCTGCTCCCTCTGGAGGTCTACCTCTGCTGCAGCAGGCAGGAAGCTGCTTCCTCTGCAGCCTCTTTCACCTCGATCCCATCTGAGAGCGCCGCAATCACAGAGTCTCTCTGGGTCCTTATGGCTGCAAGTGGATGTTTGTATGTAACCGTGTATGTGCATGTGTATGTGTGTGCATCTGTGTGCAATGTAACGTGTTTGGATGCTTATGTGAGAGTGTAACTCTAATGGATGACTTCAGTTATGTTGCAGCGTGTTGGACTCGATGGGTGGCGCTGAGTCATACAGAGTGTCTGTATCATGTGTGGGCTCTCCGGCCAGTGTGCACGGGTTGGACAACGTTCCTGCCCCACAATCGCAGAAAAACCTGAAGGGAACAGGCACCAGCGATGAAGAACCAGTCAACACAAAATGTCAAACACACATGTATCAAAAGATTAAGTTAGAGGTTGCATTTTCAGATCATCAAATCCAAAGATAGGATTTTCAATTTTCTCTATTAAAAATGGACCCGTAGTAAACATAGATCTTAATTATGAGTCAGGTACTAAAGACTCACCGATCGTGCCGTATAAACTCTACATCATGCCCTTGGTGGCATTTTTTGATACAGTTTACACAGATAGCATTCCTATCTGTTGTATTACAGGTGTGACATCTGCAGAGATAAAAGATAAAACAAGTTCATTTATACAACAAACTGGAGAAAACAAAAGCAAGGACCAATGTTCAAATAGGACAGCTCCTTATGTGTGACATCTGACCTTTACTAATTAAATATTTCCATATTACAATTTCTGGAAAAAAAAAAAAAATCTGAAGTAGAGGTGTAACCAACATGGATAACTCTGCCATTACTCTTCTAAAACCCAAAGTGACATCGTCAAGCTGCAACCAACAGTCCTCAACACAAACATTTTCCCGGATAACCAACAGATGTTCAATTCAGCATCACATAAAACAAGGAAGAGCAACAAATCTTCACAACTGGACTAGGTAACATTTGGAGGTCTTGCTTTGAAAGTTAATAGAAAAAGCTGCAAATTATTTTTGTGTAAACAGCTCTACTGAAATGTACCAGAATCTTATTCTGATGGTTTACCTGTAGAAGTCGTGCATGGGGTAGCTGGTGTAGCTGGAGATCTTGTAGAGACACTGTCCTCTGCTCACTGCCTTCTCAATTGCATCCTGGTTATTCAGAATCTTATTATCTGACAGAAAATGAATAGAAAATGATCAGTGGAGGGTTGTTGTAGAACAGATAGCACGCTTTTACCCAGACTGGACTAAGCTACCTTTCATGGTGACGTTGACTCCTGAGGCCAGAAAGAGACCCCCAAAGCGATTGTTGAAGATCTGGTTGCCCTCCAGTGTGGCTGTGGCATGGTTAGTGATTTCAATACCTGGATAAGAAAAAGAAAATCATGCTATCTGAAGCAAAACTGAGATGCTGGTTGTGTTCCTAGAGTTAATTTAAAAAATAAAATAAAATAAATCTGACCTGCAGCAAATCCGTCAAAAATGCGGTTCTTGCGAAGTATTGGATGGCTGTTGGTGCTGATCAGGACACCAGCCTGAGCGTTCCTGAAGATGTCATTCTCTTCCAGCAGACCTACACAGAAAAGATTTCACTATGCAACTTCATAATCACAGGGAATGAAAGGTACCAGTTGCCTTTCCTTTAGCATGTGAACCTATATGCTCATTCAGTGAGCATCCTTTCATACAACAAACTGCTAAAAGAAATCTTTAAAGGCTGTGTCATGGTTTTCTAAATTATCTAACGGTTTTATTTTGACAAAGATCTTGCAGAGTGTTCTACTGCACCTCTGCCTCCATTGAAGATACAAATGCCTCCATCTCTGCCATCATGAATCTTATTTCTTCTCAGTGTGGGGTTGCTGTCCGTCTTTATCCACACTCCAGCCATGGCATTGTCAAAGATCTCATTGTCCTCGATGAAGCCCAGACCTGTTACATTACGTCACAGCAGGATTAAACTCAGAAATACACAAACACGACATACGACACAAAGTGCTGAAAAAAAAAAACAAAAAAAAAAAACAGACCTGAGTTGTAGACTAAAATCCCTCCGTTCTGGCCTCCCCATATCTTGTTGCGTCTGATCTTTGGGTTGCTCCCCGTCCTGTGAAGATTCAACAAGTTATTCGAACCAAGTGAAAAGACAGAAAGTGATGTGCTAAAGCTTTTACACAGAATCCTATGGCTTAAAAAAAAGACTTGTCTCATATACACTGCTGAAGGAGGATCAGTGTTACCTTATCTGTACACCAGAGTACATATGATTGTAGATGTCATTGTCTTCCAACACTCCATGTCCATTGTCATAGAAATACACACCAACCTAAAGAGAAAAAGATTATTGCATGGGAATACTAAGCAGTTTAAACACATAACGCTCCAACCAAAACCTGATGTCCTAAAAGGATTTTTGCATTAGCTGTGTCCCTATTACCTGTTTGCCACTGTGGATGCGATTCTTGCGGAGGACAGGTGTGCTGCCTGTGGTCACCCAAACCCCAGCCAGTGTGTTGCTGTAAACCTCATTCTCCTCGATCACCCCCTGGCCTTTCTCATGCTGAAACACAAAACAGGACCAACTGTCAAAACCTTTGATAGCGAGGGTTTGAACTCTGCAAACTATACACACCTACTTAAAATTTAAACCTAATACTGTACAGACTGGTAAACTGAAGAGCATATTTACCACGTAGATGCCTCCATGCTGTCCATCATGGATCTTGTTGTGCCGTACAATGGGGCAGCTGTTGGTTCGGATTTGGATTCCCGCCAAGGCGTTGCCATAGATATCATTATTCTCTATCAAACCCCGCCCATCACCAAATATGTACACTCCTCCTTGATTACCATTGAATATAGCATTTCCCCTGGATATCAAACAGACGAACAGTCACAATCTTGGAATAAAAATGCTCGGAGACAGAATGATGTTCGTGAAAAGATGCTGAATTCAAGTACAGTATATCTTATGGCCTACAGGCATATATGTTTTTTTTTTTTTTTTGATGGTCCATATCAATATTAGTCACGGTGACCTTTATGTTGCTCTTTGTGCTTACCGTATCGTTGGGTCACTGTTGGATGTGATCCACACACCAGCAAAGTTATTCGCATAGATTTTGTTCTCTATAAACTGTCCCCGCCCCTTCTCGTGGACGTAGATGCCTCCTGTTTGGCCATGGTGGATCTCACAACGGACTACCGTGGGATTGGCATAGGCCTTCACCTCAAAGCCCGCTATACGGTTTCTATGGATGTTACAGTTCTCAAAATAACCCTGAAACAGTAAAGAAAAGTGAGATGGTCCCTGATGTTCTTCAAGTGTGACGTGTATGACGTAACTTAGCTGAGGTGTAGTTACCATTCCATGATCAAAGGTGAACACGCCAACATCTCGTCCGTGGTGGATGTGGTTACGCCTAATGATGGGATTACCATGATTCTTCACCCAAATTCCTGCAAGCGCATTGTTACTGATTTCATTGTCTTCATAAATGCCCTGAAACAAAACACAAAACTTTAAATTAGAAAAGCTGGTATGAACATTTCTGTGTATGTTTTCACATTTACATCAAGCAATGAGTGCCACTTTTGATGGTATTTTACCTGTGCATGGTCTGTAATATACAGTCCTACGTTCTCACAGTCGCTGATGTTGCAGTGTTTGATGGTGGGACATGCTCCCTGGCCACTCACACACACAGCTGAACCCACTAAACAACAAGCAAGGGACACACTTCACTAAGTCTGCAGGTAACGGTCAGTTCTATTTGGTTAATTAAACAACAGTCAAACAAGCCAAGAGCATTCAATGTACTACAAAGAAAAATCAAGCAAATCATGACATTTGAGAGGATATAACTAGAGAAAACAATCTAAAATGATATTTTTATTAGTTACCGTAAAAGGTTATTAAAATTGTCATTCATTTTCTGCTGACTGACACAATTAACATTTCAGCACAACTGTACAGCTCCAGGCTGCTGTCAAGAATGTTTAAGCACCACTTAGCGTAGCGCATGCATGCATGCACAGTGGATATATGCACCCAAGTTCAAACAGTACTTCATATGTGGGTCAAACAACTGTATCACCTGGATACTGGAGTCATAGAAAAAATGTAAATGCACATAATTCACAAGATGACATTATGTGTAGTAACTAAAAAAGTAAACATGTTAACAACCAGGCAACACATACAAGAAAGTAATATTGGTATTTCAGCACTAGCACTCCTGCAATCCAACTGAACTGACAACCTCAATGGTTACAAGCGATGATGTTTAAGGTCCAAGACCCAAATGACAAATTTTGAATCTGATCCTAGGATGCAGGTTAAGAACAAAACGGTCGTTTAGTGACATCCCCAAACTAGGAACATTATCGATCCATAGAAACCTATGACTCTGAACAGAACAGATGGAACAAATACAATGTTAAATGAAACAATATAATAATTTGTAATGCAATTATTACATCTGTCAACATAGTGAACACTCATTTCAGTGGTTTTAGGGCTGTAAGCAACATAATAGCACACACATTTATTATTGCCTCCTTTAGTAACAAGTGGTCAGTGTGGGTGTGTGTTACCTGTGCATGTGGAACGGATGACGCAATAGTCTATGTTGGGGCTGCAGTTGACTGTGATCTCCAGACAGTGGTGGGCGTTATGGTGCTGTGCCGACTTGTCATCAGGATTAAACTGAGGAGAGAGGAGCAGCAGGTCAGACGGAGGCTGTGACAGGGACAACACACCATTTTCTGTCCACCCTCCACATGTATATTAGACTGTTCCTATTGGAGACACAGCTGAATAACTGTTAAACTGATATCATACAACACAAGCAACATACAATAAACAACAATTCACATGAAGCAAGATTGTTTTGTAATGAAAGACTGTCTCATAATTTACACAGTTGTAGCTGGTCTAACTTTCACACTAAACTTAAGTGTAATGTTCACACATCTGTCACATTGGTGTGAGTTACACTCTAAACAGATCATTTAGTCTGACTACATGCACCTGTCCACTGCCTAAGGTCTCAAATATAACACACAGTTGATTTATAATGTACCACTTTGCATTTTAAATCAGGTGATTAACAGCTAATCAGTAATCTATTCTAAGTTGAAACAACTGCACAACATCTACAACTGAAGCTTCTCTCAGACAAGTCCAATAAAGTCAAATGTTCATGTTGTATGTTGATCAAAGTGTCCCTTTCTAATCTCCAAACAGCTGATCACACTATTTGTATTTTTTATCAGGAGCCTATGAGCATTGGTACAAGGCCTATGTTTTTTTTTTTTTTTTACTCATTTGTGATACTTTCAGCATATTAAAAAAAAAAACAAAAAAAAAACCCTGGAGTCTTCCCCATGTATAAATAATAAATTACAGACTATGCTGGAGGTTAAATGAAGGCCTGCATTTACCTTGATGGTCATGTATCCCACGTATGCATCCTCTGAGCCCTCCATGAAGACAAACGTTGAGTCTCTAGTATTCTCTATGACCACCTTGTCTGATACTTTACCAGGAGCTGAGGGGAAAGTGCAGACCACTCATCAGCACCCTCATACATAGACACAAACACCATTGAATGTGCATCCCCATCTGCAGAGAGATTCTGATCGCTTGTGGCACCGGGATCAAGTTAATGTCTTAAGAGTTTTCCACTGAAGGTAACATGCTTACCTGCACCAATCATAGTGATGGGGGACTCGATATAAATCCACTCATCAGTATAGATGCCAGAGTGCACAAAGATTAGACCGTCAAAGTGGGCCTCTTGTACCCCACCCAGTGCATCCTCAATGGTGTCATAATACTGCAGGAGAAAGGCGCACTTTCAAGTGGATTACACTTCACCAGGGGACAGTTGTTATACCTAGTAAATACACCAGTACTGAAGGTTTTTTTCCTTCACAACAAGGTTTTCACTTACCAGCATATTCTCTCTGCCTTTGTATCTGCCAGGGTTACTGTAGAAATGCTCGGCAAAACCTGGTTTTACATGGGCACCTTTGTACTGAAACACAGAAACCACTAAGGTCAACATATGTTGCTGCTGATCGCATGAAATATTAACAAAGTCGTCATACAACCTGGACATTAAACTGTTGTCTTCAAGCAGCTCATTTAGCAAAACATTTGACACCAACATATCAGTTATTGTGACAAATCATTGCCTGTTGTATGTGTCTACTGACTGTGTACACTTCAGAGTGATTCATTTGTATTTTATTTTTAAAGGCCTGAAGAAAACACAAACATGAAAAAGATGCAACATTTGAAAAAGACTCAAAATCTTGATTCTCAAATCTCTTTACATCAATTACAATTTGATTACAAAAAAAAAAAACAAAAAAAAAAAACTACAACTTGTATGACCGTTTAAATGACTCACTGAATTTCACACTCATTAATAAAGCAAACATGTTTGCCTCCCAGCAGTAGTGTGAGGAGCTTTGATGAAGTTTAGCCTGGAGAGGCTCTAAATTGACATAATTAGATCATGTGAAATTCACAGTGTTGACTTAACATAGCCACAGAGCAGCACAGTGATCACTTTAACATATTAAACTACTCTGTTTACGGATAAACTGAAAGGATTCACTTTGAGAATGAATATTCGTGAAATGATGTATATGTGGCCAAAGAGAAAAAAATAGACAAAGAAATGTTTTGACAGCCACTGACAATAAAGACGCTGAGATTTCTCCCAGACAACACACACCAGGAAACAACTTTTGAAAAATGCTGATGTGAGTGGCTTGCTGGTTTTGCAGAAAAGAATGACATATTTAAAACAAGAGCACTTAGTAAAACCAAATTTCAAGTGAATTTTATTTGGCTTGAATTTTGTTTGACTTTTCAAAAGGTATTTAACAGACCCAGATAGGCATAAACACTACAAAATCTTATCTTATTTGCCATAATACATTAGAAACTTTGGAGACTAACATACCAGCTGTTGGAAGCTCTCCTTCCAGGGGTTTGGATGCTCATGCTCCTCAGGGCTGACCTGGTAGAACCTGCCTGGCTCAGGGTGCATCATGGGACGTGTGTACTCAAACACCTCCATGTATAAACGTTTCCTACAATATTATATATTGGACAGGCAGAATTTTAGTAGTCTTTTAATGACTGTGATAGAGGAGTTTCTGTATTTTCAGCAGCACTGACCAAAGGATGGGGTCGTTGGCTAGCTGGCTGAATCTCTTGCAGACACAAGCTGCCTGACAGAGGTCCTGTTCCAGTAAGTAGGAGAAGATCTTCAACACAACTTCGTCTGGAAGCTTCTGCTGCAGATATTGTTCTGCTGGGGCTGCTAAAGACACACAAACCACACATATGCTCACACTGTAAGCTTTAGGAAAAATCTTTCACTCCAAGTGCATGAAACTACGGTGTCATGTTATTAATGGACTGCAAAATTACAAGATTTACCAGCACACACAAGAAAAAAAAAAAAGAAAGAAATCAATCAATAATGACTGAACCAGAAAGGGAACACTCTCCTTGCCCAGCTGCAGAGATGTAACACACACCTGGCAGGTCGTGGCTCTTACCGGACACTCGTGCCCGCTTGGCTCGGTGGCCAAAGGCTTCTGTTGATGAAGTGGAAGCTCCCTGTAAAAGAGGGCAAACAGGATGTTAACTTCACCTTAAGATTCAGTGACTATGTAGACTATGTAACTGGGAAATTCACTACTCATTTTATTGGCCAAAATACTGAGATATTAAGCAAAATGCAGTGAAATATCCAGACAAACTCAAACATTTCAGTCTAACCTCCATTGGTCCCTTGCTGGGGCAGGCAGAGGCGGTGGCAGAGGCAGCAGTGGTTCTTTTGGGAAGCAGGGTTTTGCGCCGAAGCTGGTAGGGACTGTTCTGAGCTCCTGGGCCAGACTCCTCAATTGCCATCTCTGCTGCAGCGGCTGCAGGAGCCTCCTCATCTGGACAGAAGGGCAAACCAGATTTGTTGTACGGAGCAAAGATATGCAATTTTTAAGTCACTAGATATTTCTCCAAGAAACCCAATCATTTCCCCTTCATAGCTCATTTACACATCTACAATTTCTCCACTAACTGCACCAAACAACTAAACCACTGGCCCTTTCATCCTTCTTTCCCTTTGACACAATGGTGTGCATTCAGCTCACATGCTGTATACTCACTGCGCAGGCTGACAGGCACGGTAGTAGTTGGTAAGGCAGACAAAGGTTAGTAATTGATAATGCAGCCCCTGCAGCTTCACTACCAGTCTGTCATGTACAGCCAAACCCAGCTGATATCGGGCGATGTGCATGTGTAGAACCAGACTCATCTTTTACGGTGCTGTCAGATGAAGGGCCGCGTATGAAGTCGACGAGACGTGCGGCTAATGGCTAAAAACTGAACTGCGTAGCTGGCAAATGCGCGGTGTAAACAAATTGAGCTAGGGCCAGCAGGCACCGAGAACAAGGAAGGAGATATGGGTTAAATCTGCTGGGTACGCTAACGTCAAAATACCGCCCCGAGCACAGCAAACGTATACGGTGAAATCCTCCCGATCACACCGTCTCATCTATCACAGCTGATCTGTGTGGCCTCCGGTAGCTGCGTAGCTAGCCCAGCTAGCATTGCCCTTATTCGCTGCTAATGTTTTTGTTAACGTTACACCCCGAAAATGGCAGTCGCAGACTTACACCCCCAGAATCGGTCATGACAGCTGGGAAACTAAGAGTCCAGCAGACGGGGAGACAGAGTCAGGGCGCAGGAGGTCGATCCGTCTGCCCCCCAGCTGAGGTTTCCAGAATATGCAGCTACATACGCATTACGCTGGGCGAAGACAACCCCCAACCTCCACCGAAGCTAGCTAGCGGTATTAGCTAGCCCCGATCACTCAAGCCAAACAAAGCGCGGCCTGGCCTAAGCCACAGAGCAAGAAGCCTCGGGTTTTCCTGCCAAACCCGTCGCATTTTAGAGTCAAGAACAGGCCAGTGGGTCTACATGAGCACTATCTGAAGACTGTTGTCCCCTGGCACGGCTTCGTCTAAGACCAGTAGCCGACCGTGGCCTAGCTTACCTCTATCCCCGTTGTTCCGTTCGGGCTGCACCGGGCGCGGCCTCGACACTCGCCTGGGTCTCCGGTTGGTGGCTCTGACGGAGTTCATCAGGGGAGTTGGTTGTTGAAAATTACACCGCTATCCTCGACCGCCCGCGTCCAAATTTAGCCCTCGGCCTACACTACCACCCGGACAGCCTTCCTCCCAGACGCAACCAAACAGCTGCGATCAAAAAACCCGCTGGTATTTGGGGTGTAATCGCCTTTTTTCTCCGTGGTGTTACAGCTCCCCCCGGATCGCTGCTCAGTGCCAGCTCCGTCTCAGTCTGTAGCAGGAGGAGCCATTAACCCACACGGGAAACAATCGCGAGAAGAAAAAAATAAAAAAATAAAAAAAAATAGCTGAATGTCCGTCGGACCAATCACATTTAGCGGCTTATAAGCGCCTCCTACGACAGCCAATCAGGTGATCTGTACTAAACTATGTGACGACCCGTTCTGTTAGGGTTCGGGATCGGTCAAGCAGCGATTTTATCAATGCATGGACACACTAATGGACTCATCCAAATATCATGCTGCACACTCAGTCAGCAGTTTTCATGAATGCATGAGAGCTAATAAGGCTTCATGTTGGAGCAACTTGTAACCACATAGCCTGGGAATAGACCCGCATGTTCAAGCATTTCTACAAAAATAGAAAGTCACTATTGCTGAACTATTACCACTAATAAATGACCTTATATTTGTTGTTTTCCTATTTATTAAACATGCACGGATAAAGACAAAAGGGCCCGCTCATAGCAGAAAGTGAGAGAGACACAAAACGAGCACAAATGGTGTGTTGCATCTAATTAGTGTCGTTTTGTTTCTCCGTGGTCAGCTTGTGTCTTTTAACTTTACTCTTTGACATTTAGAGAAAAAATATTCACACTAATTTCACGCAGAGGCTCTGGTTCAATGCCCACACGGCCATAATCCACTGATGCAAATAATTATTATTTGCCATATATGGCGTTCTTGTTTACAGGAGCAAGACAAAATATGAAATGTAGACATCAGTAAATGGAATGAGAAAAACTAAAAATTAAAAGCCTTGTAAAGTTATTTATGCAATTCTATCCGCAGTGAATTTTTAATAGTCAAGTCAAGTACACAAAAAGGTAATACAGCCTATTTATTAACTGGGAACATTTCCAATTTTGCAATTTTCAGTGCAGCGTTCATGTTACTATTTATTAAGCAGTTCATATTTGGATTTTACTTCAATTGATATATTGATTATAATATAAATGTCCTTCAACACATGAATTCAGTCTTTAGCCTCCATTTTCTGTGACAAAGCAGATTACAGTCATTTTACAGCCCAGACACCCTTTAGGCCTACAGAAGGTTAGTGACAGATTTTGCCTGAGTAGCTTCTAAGAAGAATGTGGTCAATTAGTATCGTTTTCTGTAATTGGGCCACCAGAGGGCATTGTTTAGCTGCAAATAATGACACTATGATCTCAAAGTATTTGAGGACACAGTTACAACACTGAAATATTTTGTTGTGATTTTTACAAGGTTTACTCAGAGCTTATTCAATTTTCTTTCAACATATTGTGTTCTGTCTGGATAAGGCCTGTGTGTCGGAGCTTTTACCACAACATTTAACTAAAGCAGCAATTAGTCATTTTTGGTCATTTGCATAAACTTGCATAAACTTGCACTTCTGGTTAGGTGCTAACTGCATTTCGTTGCCTTGTAACTATGTGCAATGACAATAAAGTTGACTCTAATCTTTCTAATCTCTCAAAATAGGTATGATTGCCATTACAGCACAGCACAGAAATGAGTAATCCCTTGATTCATTTTTAGTGCTTGGAAAAAAATAATGAAGGTAAACACATATATTGTATATGTGAAAAATATGCAGCATATGCAGGATATTATTCAATGTTTTTTTAACAGTCATAACACAATTCTGGGATAAAGTAGAGTCTGGAAATTTTGCTGGTTGTTTCTTATTACTTAAACTTTTTTTTTTTTTTTTTTGATAGAGTTTAACAGGATCCACGGTGAGAAGAGGGGAGAAAGGGATGTGACATGCAAGAAACAAGCCAGTTGTAATACGGCAATATAAAGGCCATATATGTTATATATTAACTTGATAGTTGCTATAGTTGCTCTGTCTGGGGGCTTTAATGACAGTCAGCTCTAAATATACCATAGTCTGCGAGGTCAGCAAAAGTCAGACTGTTGCCAGTTTATTGTTATTGTTCTATTAAAACTCAGCCCCCACGCTGATGAATTTTATCTCATGTTGAACTGCTATAAATGTGTGCTTTGTTGTCTCTATCAGTTTGTCTTTTTTGCAAGTTAAGATTGCCTGTTCAGAGATGTGACCCAAAATATGTTGTTGTTCACAGCTGAATGCCAACAAAGCAGAGATACTGTATCTGTAGCATCATCTGGTGGTTAAAAAGTACAAATGCACCCACATGTTTAGTGTTGGCATGTAGGAGGCACTGAATCCATATCAATGAGATGGACTCTTTCTTGCAGCTGCAGCCTTGAAACCCGGGGTTGTTTCTGAGTGTATGTGTGTGTGTGTGTGTGTGTGTGTGTGTTCCTTTAGCTGCCATATCCATCCATCCTAAGCAGAAAGAACAGCTGTGTAGTCTCCCCTCCCACAACCACCCACCCATCCACCCTGGCACACAGAGCAGTGATTGGTAGGGTCGCTTTGTCCTTGAAAGCTTTGGATGCTCTGGAGGACAGCATTTCTAGATAAAAGACCCCTCAGCTGAATGTGTGTGTGTTTTTCTTTTTGTTGCGCTCAAATTTACCATAGCAAGACAAGCAGAGAGGTGATTATAAATCTTTTATAAAATGATAGTAAAAAAACATCCCAAAGATATATTTGCACAGAACACACAGATATAAAAATGTGAAACTTAGCAATACTTTCATTTACAAAGAAGAAAGATAATTACACTACAAAGATAATTACACATCTATTTAAAACATAGTGCCCCTGAAAGGTGGGAGGGGATGTGGAGGCATGGAGAGCTCCAGCAGAAAGAGTGTATGAGCAGATTTTTGATCAGTAGGTCCCTGCAGGGTGTTCCTTAATGAATATCATTCAGTCATGATGTTGAATGTTAAATGAACGTTGATTTTTTTTTATGTGAATATGCTGATATTTTAAGCATCACAACCTTTGCTAAACTGCTTCAAAGTACTTCAGTTTGTTTCATTATCCAGGAATACTAAATTGATGTTTGTTACATAAGCCTGTAGATGAAAGTGAAATCAGTTTATGCCTCCTACTCTTTTCTTGTGATCTAAATTGCTATGATGCTGTAAACTCCACCCATCTGACGCTCCAGTTAAATTAAAGCAAACACAAGAAAGTATGTAGGACAGCTATTTGACCTAGATTTTATCAAAGTGTCTGCAGTCTGTGGATATCTTTATTTATACAGCTACAGAGTAAAGTTTACTCATGGTTTTGGAGGGACACTGACACTGCACCCTGTAAAAGGTGATTTTTTAAGGGCTGTTGATGCATTAAAGTTCTTCCAATATCTCGTTCAAGCTAAGAGTTAGACTGATTTGTTTGATTAACAAGATAGGGCACTCCTGTTGACAGTCCACCAAAAAGTCTCTGACTGTCGATTTTTGAAAGATAGTCAGCATTCTTGTTTCACATCTAGACTCAAGGTATTGACCAAGGAGTAGAGCATCACATGACTGTTCTTTGGACAAGTCCACATTGGCTGCTGACAGGAGGAACTCTCTGTTCGGTAAATCTGTGCCCTGGTTTTAAACAGGCCAAAGCGAGCTGCAAAGAGAAAAAAGTCCCGTCTGAAGGTGCGGGTGAAGAATGCGTAAAGGAACGGATTGGAGCACGAGTTGATCGGGTAAAAGAGCACCAGCAGGAGTTTGGATTCTGAGACAGTAATGAGTGGGAGCTTGAGGGCAGCTGAGATTGCAAAGAAGGAGATGGGAGCCATGCAGACGAAGTCGGTGAAGACAAGGATGGCCATGCGTTGGGCTATGTGGGTGTCGGCGTGGGCTGGCGCTGATGAGGGTTTGCGAACGGTCAGGTAAATACTGAGGTAACAGCCACACACACAGAAGAAGGCCAGGATGTTGAGGAGGAGGAGAGACACCACATAGATCTGTGACACCAGAGACTCCACGTCCATGGGCAGACAGATACTGACCTGCACCACAAACAAGTACAGCAACTTAACTATATCTTTAAGAAACACACAGCGAACAAGAGCTCTGAAGATACTGCATTTCCAACCTTCTACCCTTTTTACTGGTGTTTTACAGACAGTGGTTAATTGACACAGGTTAATTGAGAAAATAATTGCCAAACTGATTGCTAATCAAAATAAGCTTTAGTTGAAGCCTACACAGTAAACAGTGGGAAAGTTCACTGGAAAGCACAGAAGAAATAAATAGACAATATGCAGGCTAAAGGAAGCACCCACCTTGCTGTAGCTGCTGACCCCAACTGTGGGCAGCAAAGCAGCAAGGGAGGAGAAGACCCAGCCTGCTGTCATGATGACACATGCGTGCCTCAGGCGAAGCTTGCGATCAAGCCTTAGAGCATGTGTGATGGTGTGCCAGCGCTCCAGGGTGATTGCTGTTAATGTGAACACTGATAGCTCACTGGCAAATACCTGTAAATAACATGTAAACACACATATTTTCTATTCATACCCGTACACTGATGAGTCCTGTCATCAATCAACTATGGTTTCACTGTACACACCGTAAAGAAGCCTGCAGCACTGCAGCCCAGGCCCATCTGCCAGTCTATGGCGTGGTTGTAGTACCGGCCACGAGTAAGTATGTCTACCGTTGCTATGACTACCAGGTAGATGCCCATGCAGAGGTCAGCAAAGGCCAAGTGACACATGAGGAAACGAGGAACAGTCAGCTTAGAGCGACTGCCTGGAAAGAGAAACGTGGTAAAAATGGCTGATAAACACAAAGCAGGTAGTATGTCCTTAAAAAAAAATGTTTGTATGAACTGATGAACAGATGCTTATAAGCACAGAAACACAAGGACATGTAAGATGGAAGGAAATGAGGAAAGACACAAGATAAAACACAATAAAGAAAGGCAGTAAAATAAAAACAAAAGAGAAATCTAAGAAGTAAATGAGAGAAAGTAGGGCAGGAGAAGAGAAGCAAAGAAAAAACAAAAAAGCTAAATCAATTATTTTTTAATCTCATGTTGAATCTGTAGAGTTTCCTACAGAGTAATTAGATAACTGGAGTAAAGAACTTATTTGCCAAAGACAAGTACAAAGTCTTGTAAAATGGAAATGTTAAAGTAAAGTGAGGATACCTATAACAACTAAGTATCTGACAAAGTGTATTTAGTTGTCACCTCTTAAATCGGGACCTTAACAGCATAACATCTTAAAAGGTCTATAATATAATGATTTCTTTGTTCAATACCTAACAATACCAGGAGCACGACTGCATTCCCCAGCAGTGCGAGGACAGAGATGATCCAGATGAGGACGCGTAGGAACACGGTGGACATGATGTCCTCACAGGGGTTAAAATCATCTGGTGTTGGGCTGCAGGTGATGGAGGTGGAGTTGGAGCAGTGGTCTCTGTAAAAGTGGAGGTTATCCTGAGCCTTAGGGTGCGAGCACAAGGAGTTCCACCTGGATCTAACACAAGAACACAAAACGTGCAGAACCATGTAAACATTAACTATAAGATGTCTGCATTTTTCATGGTTTTTGACATGTTTTTTCTATAAGATTAAAGTAACAAATTACATTTTAGTGTAATTAACTATTGGTATTAAAAACAAAGTTGAAATACTTTTGCACTGTACATGTCAATGAATTGTACATTTTCTAAAATCACAAAATGGCATATTGCTTGAAACTATCTCTTTATAATAGTGTTTATAAACTTCTTGACAATGCAAACCTGTTTCTGTGTATGTTTTGGAAGGCGCAGCAATGTGAAGGATATGTCAGATTAGCCTGGTGCAGTTTGGTGAAGAGTTGAAGAGGAGGAAGTTCTTTCAGTTGGAAGGCGGACTCCGCGATCAGCTTCTGGAGTCCACCAAGGATGGAGTCCGGCAGGGAGCTGAGAGCTGTGTGGGAGATGTCCCTGCAGGAACAAACACAAACAACCTCTGATCAGTCATTACGCCTTTATTTATTCACTTATGGTTTCATCTATGATTTAATTTTCAAGAGTTCAGGTTGATTTTAGTTGATTTTGGCCCAGATGGCCCATGTTCACATTCATTATATCTCGTTTACAAGATTTTGTCATAATCTCCTACAATATTATTAAAGAATTCTTGTGTTTGAAGGTACATACAGTAATGTGTAGAAGTCCCATATCTGCTATCCCTGCCTCTCCTGCATGATATATAGCTAAATAATGTTACAGTAACTAAAACATGTATTCACTGAAGAGTAGACAGACTCCAGGGGGTTTAGAAGAAGTCATGCATAAATATCTAGGTCAGGAAAAATCCAGTTCTGCTAAGAATAACACTTGAAACCCCAAATTCCTGAACAGAAAATTCATGGAAGGAGTTATGGTTAGATTGCTACCTGATTGCTGGGTCAAAGTGAAAGCTCAAAAGAAAAACAAACACATTTTTTTCTGACTTCTACTCCACTGGAAATAGGTGTCTGTTTTTTAGGAGAATAAACAAGTAAAAAAAATCTCTCTCTTCAGGTAAATTTACATCCTTTCACCTGCTCTCAGTCTATTTTTACCTTAAACCTGGCATGTTATTCTCTGAATCTCCCCACAGATGTCACATTTTGTGCTTCTCCTACATCCTCAGTTTAATAAGTGAATCATGTAGGCATGAGTTACTGTTAGATGTCATGCTTACAGTACCACCAACTCACTGGAACCCACAAAGGCATTGGGATGGATGTGAGTAAGCTGTTGGTTGCCTCTTAGGAACCTAAGAAAGAGGAAGAAAAAGAGACAGAAATGAAATACGTGAGCTGTTTTTTTATTTTTGTAAATCTTCTCTTTGTAATTGTGTCCCTGTCTGTGACTCACAATCTGTGCATCTTCGTGCCGTTGAAGGCGTCACTTGCCACCTCCTTGATGCCATTTCTGGTGAGCCGTCTGTCATTAGAAAGAGAAGCCAAATTACAGTCATGTGGCTCCAACACAAACATTCCCAGCAGTAAACTTATCTGAAATAAATCTAATTTTAGTGAATGCAGTTCTTTTGTTCTCAGTGTCTAAAGCTGTATAAGCACACAGGGTTTTAGACAAGCACAAGCAAATTTTAACAATCTGGACCTGTGAAGCTGTAGGTAAACTCAATTTGTTAGATGGATTTGGTACCGGTGGAAGACGAGTGACATTTGTCTCGTAATCTAACTCTAATCCAGACAAAATGTCAAACATTTGACAAAAACAAACATTTTCTTTAAGTAAATAATACCACAGTTTAAAAGTAGTTCTGCAAGTCCTCTACTCAAAATTTGACTCAGATTAAAGGAAACTAAGATTTATCAGCAAAATGCTCTTATAGTCTTAAAACTGAAAGTGCTCATTATTCAGCAGAGCTGCCCTGTCACTGTTATAATATGAATTCATTTTCCCGATGCATTTTAATGTCGAAACACTTGAGTTAGAGCTAACGTTAATGAATATAAATTAGTTTGGGTAGTGAAAAAGCATCATGGTTTATAAGCTGCCATGGGTTGTATATAAAATATGAATTGGTAAAGGAAACCAGCAACAAACAAGAGCAATATTTGCATTTTAAATATTGTGGAGTAGAAGTAAAGTATGAGTGTGACTCTATGAGTACAAATGTATTTGGTTACTTTCCACCACTGTTAATCAGCTAATACCTTCTCAGTATTAGCAGTAATAGTAGCAGTACTTTTACATTTGAGTTAAATGTTTTCAAAAATATTATTTACATGTGTTAGTAAAGTGCAAAAAGGGAAACAATGGGAGAGAGCAGAGCTCAGTAGAGTGCAGAGAGAATATCAGGAAAGATTCCTCTGTGCATATGTAGCAGAATGGAGTTACTGTGTCTAATCCTAATAAAAACTGATGAACCTCTTACATCTCTGTGATCGTTTTAGTGCAGATGCCTCTGAAGGCATTGGAGGGGACTCTCTCTATGTGACTGTTCTCCTGCAAGTCGCTAGGCAGCACAAACACAAACACACAAAAAGCAACAAATGATGAGAAAATAAAAAAAAAACAAAACTGTGAAATATGAACATGCAATTTCTTTTAAGCCCCTTTCCCTTTTAAAGCTGAGATTTTTGAAGATGGTTTTTTTAAAGCCTGGGAACTAAGAAAAAATGTGCATCCCTGATATTATGACAATCTGTGTGAGCGTAGGTTTTAACTGTAATGCTATACTTTTAATGGTGTGATTTCTTCCAGGCATATTTAACTACGTGCTCATACAATAGCCTATATATTCAGTTGCATGTGGGAAGAGTGATGTGTGGGTGTGTGTCTGAGCATGTATTTGTAGCTCATTTGGATATTTTATTGAGACTCACAACAGAAAGCTGTTGGCCATGGAGTGGATCTTGGATAAGTCTGGAAACATTTTCAGTCCGGTGTTGGAGATGGTCCTGTGATGTGCAGATTAACCACCAAATGTTACTACAGTCACACTGCGACCTCTGAACAACAGACACGCTGTGCAGTGAGTCACAGTGAAAGAAAGAACAAAGCAGTATTCATTGATTTAACCAAGACAAAAATTTAACAACTGAAGGGATCAGAGAGGTGGCGGAATGATAAAACATTTAAAGAGCTCTTTGTTCCCAAAATCTGTGAAGGGTTCAACATTACCTTTACAAATGTCACTGATAATAATAGTCAGCTTTTTCCATTTTCATGCAACGTAATGGCTTCATTTCAGGTTGTGAAGGATAATTCTTTGTTGTGTTTAATCTCCAAGATGCCTTTTTTAAATAAATTACATGGTCATGTTCAAGTAAAGTTTGAAAGAGTCCTCTTGTGGTCATTTTTAATTTACTTGTATTTAATTGCATAATTTCAATGAATGGTCTGTTTATGTGTCCCACTTCTCAGAAACTAGTGAGTGGTTTTAGCATTGTACTGTTGCTTATAAATGTTCACTTTGAAACTACTTCAAAAGATAAAAAATCCTGTTTGGTGTTTTTGTTTATTGATTTTAAAATGTTAACTCATATTGTTGAAAAATGTATTTGGGATAAAGTGTGACACTTGATTTCTCTTCCAAAGGATCCAAGCTAATTAAAAAATAATCTCTCTGGTCGTGTGGGGGGCTGACAGAATGAGGCCTGTCACCCATGACCCATTTTGGACTCACAATCAGTCTGAAAAACACAAATAGAAGAAGAACTTATTCCTCTCCACTGCACTTGCAGTGAGTACTCACAGATACTGCAGTTTCACAATGTTCCTGAATGCATCTGGATGGATGAAATTCAGGTGTTTTGACTTGGTTATGGTTCTGAAAGTATAATGTACTCATTATTATAAATGACTGGTCTTACAATTATAGGGTCTAACCACTGCCATTACTGTCAGTGATACTTACATCTCAGTGAGTTCAGGGAGATTGGAGAAAGCAAAAGCTCCAATACTCTCCAAAGCAACATTTTCAGAGATGAAGCTAGGAGAAACACACATATTTAAAGACGAATATGACATAAATATCACAAAGTGTCAAGTCTTCATTCACACTTTTTTGGACATATTTTGCCTCCATTACTGTGCCAAGCCTAGTCTCAAACTGTTTTGGTGATCAGTTTTCTTAGACTCTACTTGTTCCATAGCAGAGACTAAACACATTAGGATGATAAAATACATCACATGCAACGGCTTTGCAGAAAACTGTATACTCACATATCAGTGAGCTGAAGGAGGTTGGCAAAGGCAGATGCGCTGATACTCTCCAGCATGTCGTTTTCTGATATGGTGCTAAAATTGGAGGTAGTGAAAAACAGAGGAAGAGGAGCTTTACAGGATATGAAACAGCACAGAAGATATCTGTCATCTTATTGCTAATCTCACACACTTAGGTCCAGTGCAAGTAGCCTCTTTAAAGCGGATCTTTTAAAGGCTAGAGAAAAGGGAATCTCAAAGCCTACAACAGCATCATGACAATATCTACAAGTACAGCAAGGAAATGCAGTTTACCATTAATATTCCAAATACATAGGAAGCTTCACAGATGCAACCAGTGTAATAAACTTCTCTCCTCTCCAGACTTGTCTGTTTGGAGGATCCATATCTGGAGTGTTTTGACCGGCTCAGTTCATTATGTTCCACATCAAGAAATAAACATCAATGAGAGACACACACTTACAGTTTCCTGAGGTGCAGGAGGCTGGTGAGGGCACCCTGGGGAATCACTCTGATCTGTGTCTGCTTTACTTTTCTGTTGGCGCAGAAACAGCCACTGACATCAGCTTTTAGTAACACAACATTGTAGTTACTGAAAACGATTCTTTAGTGGAAAATCATTAAAGGTCAAATTTGTTGTGTGTAGGGGATGTGGGCTTGATTATTTTCACTTTCATCACTGTATATTATCATTTAGTTACTCTCTTTTCTTTTTTTCAGTTTTGTGTACAGTATGTCTATAAAATCCCAAGCTTTTTTTGTATCTGGTTGTAGATCATGTCCAAAATTGTCATTCATTGCTGCATACTTGTAAATATCCTCAGTGTTCCTGAGCCTTGACCTTCGAGCAGAATAGAGCAGATGAGAACACACACATCGCCATCTGGGAGTTCACAGAATGTGTCTTGGGAATAGTTGCTACTTCTGCCACAAAGTATGTCCTCATCTGCATGTACAGTATGTGTGTGTGTGTGTTGTCTGTATTTGTTAATGCGCTCTTAAAAGTAGGATTATGCATTTCTGCACTTTATTCTTGAGTAGGTGCATGTTTGTGTAAAATTTTGAGGCAATCCCAGTCGTTGTCCTGACCCTCATCATCCCATCCCCTCCCCATTCTGGCCTTGAGATTCCTTCAAAATGTTTCAACGACCAAAACAACAGGTCAATGTTTACTCCAAGTGGCAGTCACCCACACTTGCCTTACCCAGCTGTGCCACAGCTTTGTCAAAAACACTTAAACAACTTGAACACTGCCTTCAGTCAACAGCTCTGCAGGTTGAAACTATACTACGGTGTTTTTCAAAGGAGAAACAACAAATTATACATTTTGGGAAATCTGCTTTCCTGCCAAGAGATACATATGAAGATTGATGCTGCTCTCATGAATGCATGGAGCTAAAGTCAGCAGCCTGTCAACATAACTTAATATAAAGACTAGAAACTGGGGAACAGTGCTAGTCTGGCTCTGTCCAGTGGTAATTAAATGCACCCTACCAGCACCTCTAAAGCTTCAGTCTTAACTAAAAGAATTTCTTCAGCTTCTTCTAAATTGAATACACGGGTGTTTTGGTGCTACATCTGTATTAGGGTGATTCATGTTAGATCATGCACACAACAACACGACACAGAAACAACACATACAAGCATGCAGGCAAAGTGAAACATATTCTGTTGTCAGTTTCACACTAATCTGATGATGAAGAGTGCAAAGTAACAATGTGCTAACATATCCACTGAAAATGAGAAGACTGCAAGCTAGTAGGCATGAATATAAACAATGCATACACCAAAGATCTGTTTTGTTGATGTTCTGTCAGGAAGGAAATGCACTCAACATGTTAGACATCAGTACGATGAGCATTGTACGAGAAAGCTGTGGCTACACATGAATAGTGTTCTGCATACAAGCATTGAGAAATTCAGTGGAATTCAGCCAGCAGGCGATGAGCAAGCATTAGAGAAGAAAGTATAAAAGATCATGCAAGCACACAAAATGGGATTTTGAATTCTAAACAATGCAAGCCCTGGATCTCAACAAAGATTTAAGATGGTGAATGGGAAATACTACTTTGGAATGTACTGTCTGTAACTGACCTATTAGAGGGATACTGTAACAATTTTACCTAATACAGAAGTATTATTTAGACTACACAAACAGCTTGATAAAGTATTCTGTAGCATCTAAGTGTCAACTTATGAGTGTTTGTGTGTACTCACATGCATTTAGTGTTGTTGGAGATGTTGGAGGGAATCTCTGTGACTCCAGATCTTAGCTGGTAGCAGAAACGCACGTTGGCCAAGTTGGTCTCAAGCCCAAGTTTACTATTCACCTCAGCACCCGGTGCTGAGGCTTCTGTGGTTTTAAACATTACAATCATCAACATTATCAGAATCATCATTATTGCAATCAGCTAACTCCAGATTGTTGTATTTTAGGTTTTCTTTCAAACTCCTTCTCACTCTGATTTTGTCTCTGTCTTCCAGCCTTTCTATCTCCCACGTGTTTGCATTTATGCAAGCCTTTCATCAGAACCTACACTTCACATCTGATATAAAATGTTTTTGCTGGTTTGTCCATCTATCCGCTCAGGGTCACTGCGAGGTCGGAAACTGAAAAAGTGTGAGGTGCTTGAGTGCTTTCTGCTATGCAGTGGTTAATGGTGGGGGTGTGTGAAAAGCTTTATGGGTGTATGAGGATGTAGGAGGTCTCTGCTGGGCTTTGTGTGTGTGTGTGTGTGTGTGGGTGTGAGTATTTCAAAATCACCACAACAGACACAGATCTTGGTAGAATGTCATTATAAAAACATTCTTCAGTTTCATGAATTACATATTGTAGTCATTTGTTAACTCCCTTGACATTTCTTCCACAAAGAAGCAAACACATTTTAGTCAGTGGAAATTTATTACTGGACAAGCAGGTGAAAATAAATAGAGGAATAAAATAAATTCTGTTTTGACTTATTTTATGAATTGAGGGTAAAGGAAAATAAGACTTCTAAATCATTTCTTTTCATAACCAACATTAGTATTTTATTCTTTTATATTTTTGTTTTATATTTAAAACCTTGTACTACATTATATTTGGGGTTACAAAGCGTTTTGACAGAAAACAGATTTTATAAAGTTTGTTTTATTATTTATATATTACTAATATTTTAATTCAGTGGTGGTCTGTAATACAGATAGCAAGCAGTATGATACATTTTCTGGCTGTCTGTCTCCTATTTAGCATCAACATCATGTCAAAAAGCTAACAATAAAAATAATTATGGAGAACAGGAGTTAATCTGTTTTGTCTCCTGTTCCATATTTGTGCTGAATGATGAGCATAGTTTGATAGCAATGGACGTAATATTCTTTTCTACTGCACTCGCTGAATGCAAGCGGCATAGAAGCCAGCTTGCAAGGACACCCTTTCTGTATTTATGTGTACATGCACACTTATGTAACAACCTTTTTTCACATTTTCTTCTTTATATATCATCAGCTTCTTCTCTCCACATGTACTATCTCTCTCTTGTACTCATAAATAGTTGAGTGTGTGTCTTGTACTGTGGGAACGTCATGTGGAGCAATACAGCTTTTATGTGATTTATTCCAAAGCAGGAAATAAAACGCAGCCTTGAGCTCCTGACATGACCACACACACACATACTTGCAGACATACTCATACACTCTCCCATAGTTTTGCTTTCAGAGAAGAAAAGAGAGAAACAGAGGGAGCGAGTAAGTCAGTAAGGTAGACAGTCTGATAAATGCAGGTGCAGAAAGGAGTGAAGATGAAGGACTGAGGAAGAGTTATGGCATCTGTGTGTGTATTGATACATGATATCAATTCATGGATTCATTTATAGCTGACTGTTCTGCACCTGTGCAGGGAAATGTGGAGGAAAATATTGAAGAGTTATGTTTAAATGCTGCAGAATACAACTATAGACACTCCCCTTGTTCAGCAAGCCAATTAATACATGCATTTGAAATTGTTTAACTTTCCAAACACAAGTTTAACTGGTATAATTAACATCAAATGCATGCCATTTACGTGGTCAAGGTTATTTTGGATTTTGATCAAATTTAGTTGGATACTCCCAGGAACCAGAGGTGTTTTCACATACTTAATGTTTTTAGCTATACAGTGCATTCATATTGTATTGGATTTACCATAACGACCATTTTCCACCTGTGAATAGCTGTACCTATAGAGGGAAACATTTCTGAAAGGTGTAATTAATTTGCCCTGGCATTGACTGATATGGAAATACAAAACAAAGACAGATGCCTGAAATCTGCCAAAGTCACTTGCTTTACTTGAATGACACCAGTCCCTTTCCTTGGCTGACACAGAGACCAAAGCTGCTATTTTACCCCACTAGCAGGAAGGATCTAAAATTAGTAAAGTCCAATCACTAGTTTCCACCCAACAGTTTTGTTTTTGCATATCAATGGGATTGTTATTTCTGCAGATGTTTGAGATGTTTGTTGACACAAGGTAACGGATTTAGAACTTGTGAACACTGGAGTTTCTTACTTACCCTTTAAAAATAGCAGGGTTGTGTCTTTATCATTCTGCTAGCTGGCTGCGGTCAAGGACAGCACAGAGGCAGATGGCTATAGCCTAACACAAGCAGTTATTGAGTGCAGACTGTTTAGCAAAAGACTAAAAGAAAGTAAAAGAAAGAGAGAAAAGTGTGAGAAAACAAGATAGCGAGACCTGGGAGGTGTTTATTGAAATAGCAGGTCCCTGTTGCTGCTCTCACCTGAGGATGCAAGCACAACTTTGCAGGCTCAGGGATCTTTCATCCGGCAAACACCAACTCTGCAGAGACTTACACCGTTCACTGCTCTGAGTCATACTTCAAAGCCCTGCTTGGTGTATGTGAGGAGGTATTTATGTGTGTCTACTGTCCCAGATAGATCGAGCGGGACTTGTAAGAAAAGGCGCTGCTTTCCTTACTTTGATAAAAGAGAGGTACGAGGGAATGGGAGAGATACGAGAGAATCTGTAATGTGGATATCATTTGTTAGAAGCAGAAAGTTAAAGGAATATTCCCACATTTAACTAAATTTAGCATGAAGACTGTAAACAACTAGGGGAAACAACCAGCATGATTTATTTGTTATAACTCGTGGTTATTTTCTTGATTAAACCCAAGATGTCTCAGAATGAAATAATATTCAGTCCACTATCTCAGAAGACAAAACAGAAAAAGATTCCAAAAACCATCACACAAATTCACTCCAGACTCACTTGGGTAATATTTTATTTACTCATTAATCTTCAAAACTATTTTTCATAATAAATTTCCACTTTATGTTCATCAAAGAACCGTAACAATAAAAATAAAAGTAAATACTGTAGAAAAATTGTACATATAGAAAATAAACATGGTTAATGAACACCTAGATGTAGAATCTCATTGGTTGAGACCCCTCTTGTTTCAGATGGCAACACAAAAGAGACAGAGGGAAAAGAAAGCGATAAGATACGGAGGAACTGGGAGGACAGATAGGGAAACATACTAAACAAGAGAAAACAAGGCAAGAAAAGGAGGTCAAATAGGCCAGTTAAAGATGTCAAGAATAAGGGAATATGTTAATTTTGACATTATACTTTGAAATCCCACAGAGTACTTTTCATGTCCTTTCTCACCCTTGTCGGTTTTGCATGCATCTGCCTAGTTGGTTACATTGCTTGGAAGAACTGAAGGGGCTTGTTCATGTCATGGCACTGTTTGTATTGATATATCATGGGGCTACAATTCTTGAGCTGTAGCGGGCTCAGACACTGCAAAAGTCAATGAAAGGATAATTATACTATAGCCCATGGGAAACTCATCTGTTTGTCCCACATTGGTCATGTCATGAGTATCGATAAACCAGTCAACCAATAGCATCAAGGCAAAAGGACGCAAAGACAAAGAGAGAAAAGGGAGAGTCAATGAAATCAAAGCAACTCAAACTGTCATACAGACAATGGCATCATGAGCTTGACTTTTCTATCTATTAGCAACATATGGTAACATTTACTTTGTTCTGTTTTTGATTCTTTTCCTCGGCTGGTTTTTGCTATAAAAGGTGGTTGGTTAGAGTAGGTATAGTGGGCGTGGCCTAGAAGACATCAGGCTAGAAAACAGGATGTGGCCTGTGGTGGGCGCACACATCCACAGTTACACTGCAACCTGCAACATCCTCCTCCTCGTCTTGTCCCCACAAACAAATGTACCACCTCTGGACTTAGTGGGACACGCCACCACTCCACAGCGCACCTCAGAGACCCAGGCATGCAGCACACTCGAGATGGTCACACTTTGTCAATGAGGATTTAAACTGAGTCATTTCAGAGATTAAATCATTGTTGAACCCCACAGACTGAAAAACATTTGAAGTGCGTATTTAGGAATACTTCAAGCCAAAGTGGTAAGTTTATGATGGTAGTGCATCATGGTGTAACCTCTGGAGTTTCAACGCGGTATAAATCACACGGAGTAAGATAATTCACGTGCAATAAGACCCCCCCCCCCAAAGAGTCTGTACTGCCCAAATGTTCTTCATATTCATCATTATCATTGCCATAACAATTATCATCATGGTCTTTGTCGTTTTTACTCATCTCCTTTGTCTCCTCGTACAGTCTTCAGTGTCAGTTATGGAGATATGGTGGGCCTTTAGCATTGCAGGTACGTGTATGTCTGCATGTGTACATTGTTTATATTTTTCTGTGGACATGTGTGCTGTATATATGTGTGTGACACCTCAGTCATGCTTGACTGGTGTCTGTAGGTAGCATCTGAAGTCTCAAGTATCCTGTCCAGGAAAATATCTCTCAGTTTTCTGCTGATTCCACCTTTGTGATTTACAGGGCGCAGTAAAACATCAGCTCTGTAGTAACAACCACAGCCCATCCATTATATTAACAGCACCAGCCCTGCCTCATCCTATTCACTCGTAATTCATTGTTACTATGGCTACACCCTGATTTCCTGTCCTCTTGCTGGGAATTAGACTTGGACTGTTGGTGTGCTTGTTTTTTCGGCATCCTCAGCGCTTCATTGGGTCCCGTCTGCTAACAGGGAGGAAGGCCAAGAAGGTCGGAGTAGACACTTGTCTTGGTGTTTTTTCGTCATCTTTGTTCTTGTGCTGTGTCTCTTGCTCAACACACTGCCATGCTCTTTGCTTAAAAGTTTTACTTGACCTCTGCGAGTCCATCTGGAGAGGTACTACTGTGGCAGGGGAACGACTGGTCTTTTTATCTGGCTGGCCCCAAAATGGTTCTTAACTGGGAATTGAACTGGTGCTTTCTAAATCATTTGGAATGGTGTTTATGTTCATAAAACACGCCTCTGTCAGAGGCTCTTCTCATTGGTAAATACTGTACAATAAGGGTCCATGCCCTCAGGCCAGTCTGGGTGCTTGTATGTAAGTATGTATGTATGTATGTATGTATGTATGTATGTATGTATGTGTGTGTGTTTGTGCTTATATGTTAGTGTGAGTTTGTGCTTGAATGTGTATGTTTGTGCTTGTCAGCATGTGTGCAGGTGTGATTATTGGAGAGTAAACATTAACATCAGCATGTCTATGTCAGTGTGCATGTGTGTATTGTTTTTGAGAATATATCTATTTATGTACATATACCATTATATATAAAGGCGTATGTGTATATGTTTGTGTGTTGGACATCTTCCACCTCAGACGTAGTACTCCTTGTCTTTGTTCTTCTTGTTCTTGGAGATTTTGGCGATGCCCAGCGGCTTGTCCTTGGCACTGCCGTTGGGTTGTGTGGCTGAGTTGCTGATGTAGTTCCGGCTCTCGTCCACATGGTAGGAGCCTTCGTCGCGGTTGCGATACTTATACATGGCATAAAGGAGGATGAGAATGCAGAGGGCGGCGGCGGCCACGATGCCCACCACCATGCCTGTGGTGCTGCTGCTCTCTCGCACCACCTCAGATGGACCTGGGAACACCTTCACCTCCGGCAGGGGAGGACGGGCTGTTGGGGGAGGGAAGAGGAATGAGATATTACATTACAGTTTATAGCATGCATTATTAATTTGGATTACATGTCAAGATGGTGGGTGGAGAGCTGAAGCAAGTAGATACAATGCATCATCCTGATGAGCTATTTGACATGTAGTTTGCATAATGTTACAAGCTGGCAAGCGAAGGCTGCATATTATCACATAATGTGTAAACAGATTACATTACACCATGTTGAGAGGAGGACCAGAGCACAGGTGCACATTATATCAATTTTTATGACATACAGTTAACATTTGACAGTTTATGACAGACAGGCAGTGAGGGCTGCAGTATGGTAACACATTACACCATATTAAGTGGTCATTGGTAAACAAATTTCCATATTAATTCATTTGGCTGCACAGACATGGGGCAATGGAAAAGAAATTAGGAAAAGGAATAAACAATAAAGAAAAGCAAAACTAGGTATATTGGAAGGTGAGGAGAGGGAATGAAAGAACAGAAAGAATGGAGACTGAGATGGGGGAGTGGACGAAGTATTTTAGAGATGCCTGAAGGCAGAAACCAAAAGTGGAAATGAAAAATTTATTGTAGGGAGGGACACAGCAGTCTACAGTGGGTGTGGAGGACACATGGAAAAAATAAGCAGTATGGTGCATTTTTGGATGGTTCTTACCTGAACTGGGGTCACAGGGGTCAATGTCTTCATCGTCGCTGGGACACTCAGCTGAAGCCACCAGCAGATCATCTGCCGACTACAGAGAAAGAGGATCCATAAAGAATTAGCATCATAAACACACCCATATACAGACCATCATTCATCTACAATCTTTTCAAGAGCCTGAAGTTCACATCCCTTAGGTTTATTTTCTACATGTGAGCACACAGTGCCATCCACCTGTTTTCCAGTTTGTCACAAACACCTTTGTCTGTTAAAGCCCTGAGCAATGGCAGAGTTTCATGGAGAGAAGAAGAAATGAGGAGGGAAGAGGAAAATATAGAATTTTTTTTCAATATCACAAGGGGACAAACAGTTATCGTCATCTTCTCTTGGACGCGCCCCTTCTTTTTCTCCACTGGCCTTTCTATCTTCCACACCTCCCTGTTCTCTACACTCCACCTGATATTGCCAAGCATTAATATGTGATTGAGAATGCGCAGCGTGAAGACAAAGAAAAATTTGACCAGTTTTCATCAAATACTTCACCAAAGCACTTGTGGGTCATTAAAATCTCTTTAATTTCACACCTCTCAATAAACAGCATGCCAGCGATCCACTTATATTCCACCTCTAACCTACATTAACGAACTAATAGCTCTACAACTGCAATTTCTCTGTGCTTCGCTCCATCTCTATGGAAAAGGCGCCCTTTTCCACTTCATTCCTACTCCTCCTGTTGCCATGGCAACTCTAAGTTCAGAGTTAAAAATGATGGGGAATAAAAAAGGCACTGTGCACCCTCAGTGGGGACCAATGCATTGATTTGCCATTCCAGCCAGAGTGTGGGGAACAGAGAGAGAAAGAGGGAGAGCGTGAGGGAAAGATAGATGGGTGGATAAAAGGAATTGTAGGAGCAAGTGATTCAGGAGAAAGAGAGAGAAACGAAGACGGACTGGGAGGCGGAGGACTTCAAAGAGCTGCGGTCTTTACTTAACACCCTGCTAATGTGCTTCACATATTCATGAACTACTGTTAAACATCGCCCGCCTTGACGCTTTGGCATGAGAAATGTGAGCGTGTGTGTGTAATAGCGTGTGTGTGTAATAGCGTGTGTGCAGGTGTGTGTGTTTTAACCACACTGGGCGTTCAATGCCAGTACTAAATTAAAATTGGATTGTGATGCATTGCAGTAGATGTTAGTAACCCACAGAATAAAGGAGAGGGGAGAGAGAGGCAGAGCTATAAAAAAGAACTCGAGAGGCAGATTACAACCAGAACCTAAACCAAATCAAAGTACTAAGTGGTCAATGACCTGAAATTATGCAATATTTCAAGAAGAAAGTCATTAAGCTGTTTATATCCTTGCTTTTTCTGTTTTCTTGCTTCTTTGTCTTTGTAACAAAACCGATTACATGAGGTTAGAGAAATAACCAGTTGGTTTATTCATCTGAAAATGCCTGCACTGGCCTGGGTGTGTATGGTTTGGTAACCAGTCTGCTGTGGGTTAGTTTGGCCTGAAAGATCTATTTCGTTATTGATGCTTGACTCTGACTCCTTCCTTCACTGCCTTTCCAATCAGTTCTGCCCACTGGGCTGTCAAATGCTGCTAGGGTGAGCTTAGTCTCTGGAATTCGGCCAGTCAATAAACCTCTGTGCCAGGATCCAAATAACACAAGAACCAATCAGCCACTAGGAAACACATCACCCCTGACATCTGTCACCAATCAATGTCGAGCCACCATGCTTGATTATTGATCTAGAGATACCTATGCACCCTCCACAGGCACCTGTTGTGAATCCTGATTTCAGCTAAAACAAAAGCAGATAAATAAATTTAACAAGGCCCCTCCTCTGATCTGTGACATCACCCTGTCAGCTGACCACCCCGTTCAAATGGGAAGGTGCCAATTGGACTATTGATCCACCTATCACATGGGAGACAATGAACACAAGGAAAACTAGAGACATGCCAAACACATCAATTAACCATAGAACTTTATAGAAGATGTACTAAAAATATTTGGATCCATGAAACCTTTGCTCCCTCAACCACCCTCCATCACATGCTCCTTCTGTCCCTCCCTCTTTGTCCCCATCCCTTCATAGTCTATCAATAGAACATGCTGACATAACGGAGGACACAGATGCACAATGATAGGAGGGGGAAAAGAGATACAAGATGGGAGTGAAAGAAAGTGAGAGACAATAAAGACAAAGATGTCTGCATGCTGAAAGAGCAAAATCTCTACCTGAGCAGCCGAACAGTGCCACCGGCCGTCCATGCCTCCCTGACTGCCTAGTTCACACATAGTAGCTGCACTCTGTCCTCACACACTCTTGCAGAAGATTCAACAGCTTGACTACTACTCTCACAACTGGAAATCACACACACATACACACACAAGCTCTATAATATACAAACATGCTCCACTGGTCTATTTCTATTTAGACACATCTACACAGACGCACAAGCATACACCAAATCAGGCTGAAGTTGGCAGGCTGATGAAGAGATCCTGACGAGAGAGGAGAGAAACTAGCTCCACTACTGCAGATGGTGAGATAGACTCATACACCGCCTGCATTAACAGCCTATCACTGGAGCTCAACCACAGAGAGAGGGAGGGGGGTGATGGGTAAATATGGAAAGATAGAGAGGGAGCGAGAGCACAGGAGTGAGAGGAGAGGAAAAGAGAAAAGTGAGCAGGGGAGGAGGGAGAAAGTGTGTCTAGAAGATGGATAGCAAGGAGAAGAAAGGTAAGGGGAAGAAAAAGATGTGAGAGATATGGGGAGAGAGCAAAAATAAGCAAATAAGAGATAAATGTTCAGAGGACTTGTGGAAGCGTCTGGATCAGCTGATTACTGATAGCCTACTGGGTATCAATCTGAACCTCAGTTTTTTTTTGTCAGCTTTCTCATCATACACAGGTACACACATACACATAAACACAAACACACCCAAACAAGACACCAAACATCAAACCCAAACTCTGGCTCTGTGACTCAGAGCTGCCTCTAGCAAAAACACTCACACTCACATACAATTCCTCACTCTCTTCTTCTTGCTGGTGCTCAGCTGTCATGCATTATTAATCCATTCCACTTTTCAACATGCAAAAAAATTTTTTAATATACTGTGAACTTCAGTAGGGAGCACATAACACATTTTTACTACACAAAGTAATGATGGTAGGAGTAAACCCATGGGGCGACTTAGGCAGATCCACTTCAACAACTTGGGGTGTGCATGAGAAATTGTTAAATTGCTTGGACCCGTAACACCTCTGGAAGACACCTCTTACTGCCCCTATTCTGATGCAATGTGCTGCAATTCAAGCCTATTGTTCTCAATGGATTTGAGCATTTGTGTGTGTGTGTGTGTGAGTGAGTGCGTTCTGTGTTCATCACATGTATGCGCTGGTTAAGGCCAGGTTGTGTTGCCAGGCAACACTAGGCGGCCTCAATGGAGAAGCTGTAGATTGTTCTTAAACAAAATAGACAAACACACACACACAAACACCAGAGTTTGGGGGCTGGCAGGAGTGATTCAACTTACACAGATGGGCAAACACGCACACTGCAGTATGTTCAGCATATAGCTGGTCTGACCTAGTTCCTATACAGTGGTACTGACTCCAGTGCACTACTCTGCATCCCACATTTTGCACTAACAGCAACACATCATGGAGCGGGTTTAAAACATATACATATAAAAACTAAGGGATTGAAAGGTAAGATATGAAAACAAGCTCCTGTGACAGCACTGTCACTCTGCAGCACTATCCTTCAGCTCTCATATCCATTATTGATGCCTGAGGCTTAGCTCACAGCTCTCTGCGTTCTATTATTTATGTCTGAAACAGCTGGCGCTTTATACACAGAGTACCTATTCTCTGTGGGAGTCTGGATGAGAGAGAGAAAGGAAGCAGCGGGTAGTGGGGCTCACTATCTCCATGGCAACTTGTATCATTGGGAAAAAAAATCTTTTTCAGTGCAGCAGGCAGGCACAGGCAGGTTTTATAACACAAGAACTGCAGTGCACACAGACGCCCACAAAGAGCCTGACAACATCTCAGTAGTGATCTAGACAATACAGAAAAAGAGTCTAGGGTGGACCTGCTGATAATGTATCCTCTGACATTACCACTGACTCTGCAGGTGCATCCACTTTAAAGATGCCTCAATAACAGTTATGTGTTTCTATTGTAGAGTCCCATTTGCATCAGTTTACTAGACGCATATTATGGAATAGCTATTACAGCCTCCATTAACACAAACATTTCTCCTCCTGTAATTTAGTGGGTAGGGACCACTTAGTCGAGAATTTGCTATCTAATCCATTTGTGTCAATGAGCTGTAGCAGAGATGAAATGTTTTTGAGTCTGTTCTGTTTTTTTTCTATTTGATAGTCAGTAGGGAGACAGACAAGTAACAAGGAGAATATCAAGTATGACACACAACAAAGTTTCCCCCTGTGTGCATGTGTGTGTGAACAGTGGATGCTGTAGTCATGTCATGTGCACTAACCACCAGGCGGCTGCTTGACTCTGCTCGATAAAGGACACCTAAATTTTGACATGGAATATATTGCAGAGCAAATACAACCCTATTAAACACTTAACACAAAGCTCAAAAATGCACAGTGCTTTCTAAAAGAAGCAAAGAGATATGTTAATTGTATTTTATCACAGTATGTTTTCTTAAGATTTTTGAAGCACATGAGTGAACTTTCAGATATCTGGTGTCTGGTATTGTAAATCAGTGACTGAAGCAGTGTTTAGTCTTCATGCTCCATAGAGCTGTGACACCTTTCCCAATGATGTAAGACTTGCCTTGACTTCACCTATCTTTAAATTCAATCTTTGAAGTTGGAGCATCCTAGCAGCCCGGTGCTCTAGGAGCCTGACCTTGTCACTGTTCAAGTGTGGCTGGGTACCTTTGGTGCATGCCAAATTTTGCTAATAATAGACTCAAATGCCTAAAAAATCAGTTCCCCTCTTTCTTTCACTGAATGTTGAGAATTCATCATTATCTACTTTGTGCTTAGATCCTGAAATAACTTCTATCTCTATTTCCATCTAAGCTCTTTCTTACTTTAATTATAATGAGGGCAATGTCTTATGCTGTACTTAATGTTAGTAATGTACAACACTCTGAACTGTGTGCAACATAAATAATCTTTCTTTGTCTTGGGTGGAGTTTAAAACATTCTAACTTCTTCTGACATACTGTATCTTTCCATCCTCTAGTTGATTTCTGAGCTACTGGCTTGGTAATCCTCTTACTGAGCTTGATAAGAAACTTATCAAGGTAATTGAACACTTTTTAATTACCCATTGTCACAGCAAAGGATGATGGCAGTGGGGTGATTGGACATTTATGTACAAGATATCTGGGGAATTACATTTGCGCAGTGGATCTGTTTTAGAACACACAAGCACAGATTTAATTGGTTGTCTATACAAACACTTTCACAGAAAAACCTGCTCTCTGACCTGCTGTGTGGCACCCTGTTTCCTGTTGGTGGCTGTGGTGGTTGTGATGTCACTTATGGAGGGGGCGGAGTCAGAGCGGTTTCCTCCAGCTGCAGCACTGGACTGTGGGGTAATGGAGGAGGACGGCATGTCGCCGACTAGTCGCGCACTGCCCTCCACTCTGATGTGCGGGTGCCCCTCAGCAGCCATGTTGAGAATACGGAGCCCGTTGTAGTAGAGGCCAGATAGCTGACCCTGGAACATGCCTGCACCTCGCTCACCTCCACCAACACGCACCGTCGTCTGGCTGTTGAAAATGGTCAGCTGGCGACCTATTCGCACACACAAACACACCCACGCCAAAAGCCCACAGGCACACCAAGAAGAAAGGTGGACAGACACACGCAAATACAGTCACACACACATACATACCAGTGGTCACATACATGCATACATACACACACAAGAGTGTCTGAGTGTTACACAATCCACCACCCCCAAACCATGGTGAGAGGATGGGATAGATTAAGCATGGCAGAGCAAATCGAAGCCGTGGAGAACTGTGGAGAGGCTGAGACTGAGAAAGATACGAGTGAGAACAGAAGACGGGAAATAAGCAGAAGAAGAGGAAGGGAACAGGGTGAAGAGACTGAGAAGTTGAGGAGGAGAATGAAGAGGCAAAGAACAGAAGGAGGAGGAAGAGGTAGCAGATGAGAGGAGTCAGAGGGCCCTGCAAAGACAGGCCTGACAGATGGTTGCTATGGTGATGGCTGTGCGGCACGACATCGTATTTGAAGGAGCAACAGACAGGCAGACAGAGAGACAGAGATCTAGAGAACTGTTGTAACAGCCCTATGAAGCATGCACAGGTTATAAGCTCTAGCACTGCTCACTGTTAAAGGGACTAGAGGCTAATTTAAGGACCTCTGCTGAAGTTTAGGAGGAAAACTTTTACATTTTTTCAAAAAGCATTGCTCTATTAGTCATTTCAAATTTACATAATTCTTACATGTCACAATACTTTGCATGTACTTTAAATTTATTACAAAATTGTTTTTCAAGATATAATCTTTAGTAAATGCTTTATTGTTTACAATTTGATAATAACAAAATTATTTACCAGTCTTAATAAAGCATCTTTTATCAGTACTTCTTTTCTATTATCTGATTTATTCACATTTAAATCTCTCCATCGTCCCTTTAACCTGATATTATCAGATACACACTAACAAGATACGTTCACAGGCACTACAGTTTACACAGTATTACACACTACAGCTGCCCAACTTTTAAATACTTAGTTATGGATTTAGATTTTTAGATGTTAGTTGATGGTGCACAATATAGTATATTCAACTGGCTTCAAATTCTATTTTTTAAGCTCAAAGTTTTAAGGAATTTTAATCAGGGTTTTTACCTTTGTCGAGTAGCCATTCGTCAACTACTCGACCGAGCCGATAGGGGATTCGCTGTCTGGCGATGGCCAGGCGCTCGTTATCAATGTTGCCTTTAATTTAGAGATGAAAACACAGTAGTAATTACGCACATCCAAACGTGGTACAGGAGCTGGATACAAAAAGAACAGCAATGAAAAGAAAGTAATGGTCTGCTCATTGTTAGCATGTCACTGCGTTAAGGTAAGCTCGATGTGCTAAGAGAAGAGAAGCAGATTTCACTATGTTTCCAGTGAGCGGACTTTTACTCTCTGTTCATTGGGTTTAATTTAAAGAGACATTTCAGGGGTTAACATCTGCAAGAGCACAGGGAAATAATGTTACAGCTGCCACATACTGTCTAAATGACTGACTGAGTTTAGAGTTACATACAGGAAGAACCCTCAGACACACCTCACAACAACTAACATTTAGCATTTTAGCTATCAGCTGCCTAAAGCCTGGACCTCATTGTGTTAAAGAGCACTACCTAATATTACCACTTTAAATATAAAAACCAACAAATGTAAAAACAAAGACTATGTTCAACAAAATACACTTTTTCTTTTTCTTATTTTTTTCTCTCTAGTTAAACATTTAACTCAAAATATGACAAGTTTTTAAATTATTGTTTGTCAAGAATGCACCAACTGTTATTATTTTCTTTTATGGTGAGAAAAACAACTGACACCTGAATTGAATATTTTCATAAATTACCTTTAACACTATTTAACAGGCCTAACATAACATAGCTAGCTAGTATACAAGCTATTGTAATAACTACCTCATTTTATGTTTTAAAAAGTCATGTTTCATATCAGATCACACATATTTCATTTCAAACACAATAACATAAAACAAAGCTGCAATTATATTTCTCAATCTCATTGTTTGAATATAGACATTGACAGGAACATTAATGTGATTCATCAATCAGGACGTGGGTTGGTTTGCACTAAGGTGTAGCTAGCTGCACCCCAGGATGGGCAGTGCCATGGTGGGTCAGTGCGTTGGGTTTATGTGTGGCGGGCAGGGCCTACCTGAGGGGTAGCGCTCTATGACTGGCAGGTCGTCCAGTTGGAGGGTTGCATTGCCTCCGCTGCGGGTGAACCGAATTACATGGTACTTCCCATCGTTGACAAACTTGGAGCTCTCCTCAATGTTGATGTCATCAGTGCCAACATTAAACACTACTCTAATGTTGCCCTTGTCCTGAGGATGAGGGAAGACATATACAAAAATATGTAAGGAATAAAATGTCTGTAAGGGCCTAGTTTATTGCAAATTATGCTTGTTGCCATGCACCACCTGTTTTTTTATTATAAGGGACAGCACCACTGATTTTACACATCCAAGTCTGTTTTATACTGTACGTGTTGAAAAGTTGTAAGAAGCTTTAGCTTTTTGTGGCTGCAGAGACAGCTGCATGAAGTCTGACACTGTAAGTTGCCCCAGGTGGTTGGGCATTGGTTGGATCTGAAGACTACAAGTTTGAAAATAAAAAACTCTGGGACTGTGGCATTAGCAAGAACTGACTCTACCAGCCTGTAGGCCTCGTGCCTCATCTGTCTGTGTAGCTAGTAGCCGGAGGCTGCATTTGCCAATACATAAGCATAACACACCCTTTCTGACTGATCTGTCATGGCCAAGTTGCACTGTGTAGGACAATGTAGGTGCTACTTTTCAAATGTGTGCAATGCTAGAGCACTATTTGAACCATTTAGACCATTTAGACCAGGTCTCTCCTTGATCTGTCCAAACTTTAAACTTTCAGTATGTGAGTAGTTCTGTGCCTGCTTGTGTGACATATCTTAAGTAATTGCAAACAGTGGCCAGCTGTAAAACTGAAAACCTGGAATGTACTAGAACTCATGCTTGGTTAAGATGCTGACTTTTCACTTATGCAAATACAAAACATGTCCGAATGGAGCTCAGATGCTTCTTTGATTTAGCTTCAATTCTACATAGTAAACAAAAGGGAATGATCAACCACACAGTGTTATGGTTACAGCCAGCTGACAAAAACACATTTTTAAGAGCTGAGAGCAGTAATTACAGCAGGTAATAGTATGCAGGCCTGCTGTATAGGCAGTATTTTCTATGTGATGCTTTAATGAAAAGATATGACATTTAATATTTATTTTAATGACCACTAATGCTGACCAGTCTCTCTTTTGAAATTAACCACTAATTGAGATCCTACAGCAAGTGTGGCTACTGGGACAATTACCTTATATCTCATGAGATTTTCCGGTTAAATAAAGTAAATACATAAAGCATGTTTATCTGAATATAAATTCTGTTGGTAAGAGAAAATTGATAAATAACTTCAGGTACACATTTTCTGTGTGAATATGAGTATGTGTACTTACGATCTGCAGCTGAAGGTAATCGCCCAGTCCAGACGCACTGTCCACCCTGAGAAGAATGGCGTGTTTCTGTTGGGTGCTGAACCCGAGGGCCAGCCGGTCTGCCCTGGTGCTGGGACGTTCATTAGGGGGCCACGTGTAAACCACCAGGCCTCCATCACGGCCAAAGATATAAGTGGTCCCAGCTGGTCCGCACAGATAAAAAGTATAATTGCAAACATGATAGTGCTATCTATCACCAGAAATTCCCTACTGCAGATGGTACCACTGCCTATTTGTTTTCTAAAGGTTTAATACACAAGGGGCATTTTAGAAAATAATAATAAAAAACCTTAAAATGTCACAGATGACTGGCTTTCCACTTTCTGCTTGTTCCTCCTACAGACTGAAAAATCATTTTTTTCTCAATACAACTGCACAATTGACTCATACAAATAACAATTCGTAATTGCTTGACTCACTGGTTGACTGCAAAACCATTATGTATCCTTCTGAGCATAATTTAGTGTCTAAAGCCAGAAAACGTAAATGTGATATTATTAAATGTTCAAGAGAGAGACTTTGACATTGGTACTGTTTTTGTGCTACATCACAATCAACAGTTGACAGTGCCCTCACGTGGTGGCTTTCCTAAAATACACACAAAAATGCTTTGATTCAGTATTTATAACCAAATCATCCAAGTGCAACACACAGAGACAATAGGACAAAGGAAATAGTGTGTAGAACATCTATAAATGCATGTTTAACCCTAATGCTCCCTGATCTTTATACCCAAAACGACACCTACTAGTATTAGTAGTAGTATTCAGGGGTCACCATTACAATACTATTTTGATTGGATGGATCTAAATGCCGATCCTGCACTGCATACAAAACAAAGGCTTAAAGGTTCTGCCATCCACCCAGGTCTGAGATAGATTATAAACGACTCACCATCATTGCATAGCGGCCCTGCATACGAAGTCATGCTGCAGTCACAGGTGAAGCCCTCCCACTGCTGTAAACAAACTCCTTGATTTGAACATGAATCCTCTTGACAGGTAGTACTAGGACCTGCAGTGAGAGATGGGTTGAAATGAGAGGGTGTACGAATTAAAAGAAGATAAACAGACATTTCTTGAGCCTAGTGTGTTCACAAACAATATGCCTGTACAGTATGGTTATTTTTAGTCTGTATTATCTTTGAAAGATTTTGCAGTTGTGTTGGCTGTCTAGACTGTTGTACTGCAATGATGTTATGATTAGTAGTATTAGTAAACAAGTCATTGCGAGACTATGATATTATGGATAGGCTTACATTCTTAAACAGAAGATGCTAGATTATGCATATGAAATGAAGTGAGGCCAAACTGAAATCTGTGTCACTGGGTGAAAGAGCCAAATGTTGACAACATGCAGGTGGTGAGGCCAGATGAATGGAAAAAGGACAGGAGGAGGATTTAAACATATTAGGGCAGAGTTATGTTTAAAGTCCTTCATCTCAATACTCTTTCTTCAGCTGTGTGTAAATACTCACTCTGCCTCGTGCTAAAACCACACAGAAGGAGAAGGGCGAAGCTCTAAACTTAGTTCTCTCATTTTGCACTTCTAACATGAAGCATGGAGGAAAGGGTGTGAAATGATTCACAAATGAAGTTTTGAAGTAAGTTTGGGAGGTAGGAGGGGTTAGAAAGCATGCTACTTGGCCACCTGGGTAGTGGAGCTGTGGTCAAGTCAAGCAGTGGTAATGTTACTAGTATGATGAAGTCACTATGGTGGCTTGGAGAGGACAGGTCACCTCTGACCTTTGACTCTGGATCACTGGGATCCACACAACACTGGACATCACTGGGTAGTTTCAACACACCCACCCACACACACACCCACACACATACAGAACACACACCCACACACATACACACATTTTGCCACCCTCACATGTCTCACATGCACACACAAAGCTATATACCTTGCAAGTCAGCTTTCATCAATGTAACTTTTGTCAGCCAAACAAAAAAGCAAACAAGCAAATTAAGTTAGATGGTTAGTCAATGCACACAGATGCCTGTGAACTGCTGAAAGAGTGGAACAGAGAGAAAGCACAATGTGTAGAAAGACTGAGGAGGAGATGAGTAATAAGAGGTAAACTCTACATCTAATAAACTGAAAGCTGGGTTAGTGGGTTTTGCTTATAATAGAGAGCATGAAAACTAAAAGAAAAAGCAGAAGGGGCATGAGACCTGGACAGATCCACTAGTGTTTTCAGTGTGTTTGCACCTCACCTTCACAGCCTCTCTCTACTTGTCCCATGGTTGCCAAGGCATCAGCCAAAAGGTCAGGGAGCCGGCCATTTAGATCAACTGTTGCTAAGCAACCTTGGAAACCCTCCCGGGAGTGGACCAGCTTAGGCAGGTCTCTGTACATCTCTTTGGAGATGCCCCCGATGTACAGGTCACCTGTGATGAGCAACACAATCAATCGCAGCTTCACAAACCATTCACAGTTCCTTAGTTTTTTGTCAGACTGAAATATGAATGCAAGTAATGGTTATTTTCATTACTGAATAATCTAGCTATTATTTTTCTATTAATAACTTTGTTTCTAAAGGTTAGACAATAATTGTCCAGCACACAAGCCCCATAAAAGAGAAACACTTAGTAATATACATTCACATTTTGTGAAGTTTATTTGTACAAAAGAACGTGTAGACCATCAAGTATGTGCATCCCTTTCATACACCTACAGTAACTGAAACTGTTTGTATTTTGGTGCATACCCTTTAGGTCGAGGTTCTTGGCACCAATGGTGGTCTGTGTAGTGACTTTGGTGTCAATCTTGACAGTGTGGAGATTGTTCGTGTCCCGGGATATGTGCACGTTGTGCCAGTGATTGTCATTTAGAGGACTGTTAGAGCTGCCTTTGATCAGGTGTGCTCCATTGCCTAGGTCAGAAATGTAGTGTAGGTAGCTGAAGCAAACAAGGAAAGGAGGGAGAAATGGGTTAAACGAGTGAGACCTGAGAATGCAAATTAATCAGCTTTATGATTAAGAATAACAGGGTCATGCACTTCAGGGCATTATAATCTATCTTGTAGAAATGTAATTATAAGAACAGAAAAAGAGCTGCTTGAGTTTGCATTTTTTGCATTTTTCATATTTGATATTTCAGCCTTAGAATTAAGATTTTTCTTTTTTGTTCATCAAGGACAATGTTAACTATAAAGCCTAGTAAAAAGAGCATACATTTTTGATTTAATGTAAAGACATAGCACTGACACATATAATGTAAATCTTATACAAAGTACATTGTCCAGCTCACCCTTTAACCAGCTCTACTACTATGAAGTCATTGCCATCTCCCCTGTTGTAGAGTATAAGACCATCAGGGGATGTTGTCTTGAACTGCATGAAGAGATGCATGGAGTAGTAGGCCTGTAGCGTGGGTAATGTGACAAAGCTGGAGCGTGATCGGAAGGTGACCGGGTCAGCCACAATGGTCTTATAACCAATAACAGCGTTGAGCTCACAGTAGTCGATGTCACCGTTCTTGCACAGGTCAATGTAGGGCATGCCATTCAGAGTCAGACCCTGAAGATGGCCGATGAAATTAGAGGGAACAGCAGGCATGAAGCGCTTCTCCGTCACAATACCCGTCTCCACATTGTGGAACTCCAGCTGGGTGTGGTCACCTGCCATCTGACCTGGTGGTGGGGGTAAACTTCAGAGGTTGGGTTTCAAGTGAATTTGTTCAATATTCAGACTAATACTAATCCTAATTCCTCTTTCACTGTAACAGTCACATACTGCTAGCAATATGCACCAGACACTAATACTAATAGCAAATTAAATACTAGCACCACGGTGTACAATTATAATCATAATACAGAATGATTATTTTCACTTACACATGTACTGAAGTTCTCAAAAAATTAATAAAATGGTTAATGCTGGTCTTGTACTAGATAAAAAAAAGAATCAACCAGGAATTTCATATATAAAACAATACAAAATACAGGCAGTGTGCACAAGTCTGGCCATCAACTCAAGACCTGGGTAGAGTCTGGGGTCATTTTATAAGGAAAAGATTTAAGCTATTCTGCTGTGGTTACCTTCAACAGGCTGCAGGTCATCCACGGTGAGTTTGAGGCTCTTTCCACGCCGGACTACCCTCACTGTGTGCCACTCATTATCATTGAGGCCAGACCCCGCAAAGATGGTCTCTGGGCCTTTACCTACACATAGCCCAGAGCACCATTAACTTATGCACAGAATGGTGGAAAAAGACAAATATTGAGAGAAAGAGGAGACAGAAATGTAGAAAGACAGAGACAGAAAGCGAGAACCAGGAGGAAAAGCAGAAAGCCAGGTGGGTTGAATTAAAAGAAAGTGAGGAAATGGAGGGAAATAGCAAAGGGAAAAAAGAACCATACATATCCTGGGGAGACAAACACCTTCATGTCAACATACTCTCTCCACAGATACAGACAGGTCTCTTTGCAGATACGCCAGTGAGACAGATGATGTGACACAGACAGAAAGATTTACATAAATGGATGCCACGGGTACCTAAGATGGAGACTGTGAGTCACAACAGGCCCACGCTGAGACAATCCATCTGTGGACAGATCACACCACCATGATGACCACCTACTACCCACGCATGCACAGGCAGCACATTCACACCCCCTTGACTTCTAAACTCCTATAACATATATTAATCTCTGTGCCTACATGTAGGATCTTCTTGTAAAGTTCCAAGTGTAATACAGCAGTGAGCCTCATGGTGGCACTAGACACACAGAGCAACATTAGAGAGCTCTCCAAGGTGCTGATGTGTGGCAGAATGAAAGAAGCTGAGCTGTCCTCTCATGATGTCTCTCTCTGTCTCTGCCCATCTACCAGCTCATATCTTCACATAGTTGTCTGCACACATTTGACAGGCTGACTATTCCTAAAACCTCAGTGTCCTTTTCTCCTACTCCCTACAAGCACCCCACCAACCCTGAACGCAACATCCACGCCCTCCCTACACACATACGTATAACTCCACTCCCTTCTCCAAGCCCTGTTGGTTTCAGGAGTGTGAGTGTGTCTGCTAACAGTGACCTATTGGAGGTAATGATGGGGGAGGTGAGAAGTAAACTGACCCGAACAGATTCTGCTGCAGAAAATGTCAAGGATGCCGACATCACTCAGGGAGGCAGGCAGGCACGCATACACACAAAGGTGGAGAAGTAAAGGAAGAGTGAGCCTTACTGGCAGGCAGATATAAAAGCATAATTTATTATGGGAAGTCAATCAAAATAGATATGGCAGTGTGAAATGCATGTACATGTGTTTTCAAAGCTAAAAGAGTGTTTTGTGCATTTAGAGAGGACACAGGGTTCCCCTGAGGAGACTCAGCTGTGCTACGGGCATGAGCATCTCATCCTGTTACCATGGATCACTGCCTAGCACTGAGTGAAGGAGAGAATATGTCTATGTATGTGTGAGTTTATGTGTGTGTTTTTGCATATGCATCCAAATACTCAAAGAACGAGCAGACTGATGTAAGGGTGAGGCAGTGATCTGTGTCAACCTGGGAGCAGAGAGAGGCACAAACACACACAGGGGCACCTATTTTAAGTTAGTGTTTAACAGTGTGTTAAGTGGCACAGTGAGCTAGGTTTAATGTTGAGCTGCTCGCAGTCATCAGACACTCTGCACTCTGTGCTGCTGAACCAAAAGTCAACAAGGCAAGATGGTTCAAAGAGAAAGACAAGAGGGACTGTTTATGGGAATGGAAACACAATTCAAGTCAAATGACATAAGCGACTGGAGATTATAAAAGCAGCATAATGAAAACAAAATGACAAAAAGCGTTTTATATTTCATTAGCTCCAAATAACAAATTGCTTTTCTGCCAGATAAGCCTCAAACCTCTCCCATGCTGAGGCTTTTATTTGACTGCTGAGTGGACTGATTTCAGCAGCGCCTGGCTGTTAAATAAATTTTTTCTTCCCCCTTGAATATCAGATGTATAATTTATTGTATGCACACGGTGTGCCAGAAAAGTGGCTGCCTACTGAAATGTTCATTGAGACAACCGGTCTAAAATTGGCCAAGAGACATGCGGGATAGCAACAGCGCTGTGTGGCTAGTAGGGTTTCTATGGCAACTGCAGTCGTCCATTTCACCACCTCTTTGCTGTCAGAACGTTCGTCTCGCTCTCTCTCACTTTCTCTGTGGTCGTGACAGAGCAAAACTGCGCGTGAGGGTATTAAACCCCATCAGGGTTTCAGTTCTACTCACAGCAGCATGAACAGAAACACAGACACTCATTCTCTCACAAGAAAACACACACACACACACACACACGCACGCACACACGCACACAGATGGTCAGTGAAAAAATACAGAATGTATAGGCACTCACACACAGGCACACACTAAACACACTGAATGAAACACTAAACACAAATCTCTTATGTACAGTTTATAGAAACAACAAGCAAACAATAAAAGCAACCAGACACATGTTGGGATGGAGGTCTCACAGAGAAGCAGAAGAACAACACATCTTTTGTCTCCAACATGAAGGAGAATTAATTAGCCTGCAGCTCTGAGTTGCATTAATCCACCAGCTACCACTCCGCCACTTCTTAACACACCTAATTTTACCTGAACACCTTATACTGAGATTTTGCTTTCTTCTTCTTTTTCACCTTCTTTCAACCCCCTACTGACTCTCTTCCGTCTATCCTTCCCTGCTAAAATGGCCGACCTGGAAAACCTTGGCCCTCAGCAAAAATTGCACGACTCCTGTGGTGTAGCTGAACATGCAGATACTAACACGCATATGTGCACCTCCCCTGTCCAACACACATACACACACACACACATATATGCACACAGACACACGGTGCAATGATATTTTAAATGAGGTGTTATTATGAGACAGACTGACAAGACAGAGAGAGTGAAAAATAGTCATGATAACAAAAACACACACTACCAAGCACACACACAAACACGCACACACACATACACACACACACACACACGAAGAGGAGAAAGAGGAGGGAGGGGGATTAGGTGAGATGGAGGATCACTTACTGGCTGTACAGTTTATCCTGATACAGTCTGGAGGGAGAGCAGAGCAGAGGGTTAATGCTGCACACATACACATACCCTCCACGCCCTGGGGACGCACACATCGACACACCCTGCACAGTTATATTATTCATACATGCACACACACACACACACTGCTAAGAAAATACACACTGACCTCAAGCTAGACAGTTGTATTTTCTTACAACAGTGTGTAGCAAAAAGCAATTTTTCAGACTTTGATTTTTAGCCAATGAGGACTAAAATCTGAAATTTGGTGGATGATGAGCAGTGGACCTTTACTTTGAACGGTTACTTGTTAAGGAGAGTGGTGAGTCCCACCATGAGCAGCGTGCTCAGTGGCTGCTCTGGCCTGAGCGACGATTTCAGTCACCAATCAAAAGCCCCAGGAGACTGAGATGGGTCATGTGTTTCAGTCTGTCTGAGGACACTGAACACATCCCATAATTTTTGTCGCCCATCCAGAGCACAAATCTCCACTAACAGTTGAGAATTCAGGCCCTGTAGTATTATTATTATCATTATTATTATTATTTTACCCATGATGGCTTGGTGTGTCGTGTGGCGTCAACCACAGAAACGACGTGGCTGCAGACAACCAGAGACCAACACATGCACCCCTCAGTCAGTCTATGCGTGTATTGGTATGTGAATGTGCATGAATTCATGTGAAAAAGTCTGTGACTGTGAAAGTGTGAGGGTGGCAATGTGTTTGCCAGCTGAACTGAGGAAAAGAAATTTACAAAAATTAGAAGGATGTGCTTTTCCCACAGGTTATGTGTGTAGTATATTCTGTGTATGTGTCTGTGTGTTTGTGTTTGTACAGTTTTTGAGCCTCTGTGTTGATTGCTGAAGGTGTTAGGGATGCACAGGTCCACTGGGAGTGAGCAGAGAATGCAGCTTGAGGCTTGACCCTCTGTTCAACACGAAAACAACAACCACTAACCTTCGACTATGTATGTTGTGTGTGTATTCAAAAATAAGCTTTATATGCAATCCAATCCAAATGGTACAAAACCTGTGATACTCATGTCATGAATAGAGTGAGAATAATCTGGAAGATCAGATCAGAATAATAATGAAGAGTGCAATATAAGTTTATTATCCATGGACAATAAATTATTAATCAACATTTACTGACATTTCTAAGAAATAGACAATAGGGCAGTATCAGTTGCAGTCCCCTGACAGGTAATTAAAATAATGTTTGAGAATCTACATGTTTGTGTTCATGCGTGTACCTAGGTTGACAGTGAGTCGGACACGGCCCCCATCCAACTCCAGACGAAGTGTGTCTGCAGAATTACGAGATGTGGTTGCCATGAGAACGCCATAGGCCCGCTGGGAGCGAAAGCGTAGTGAGACGTCCTCCGCCTCGGTGTGCATCGCCACAGGCAACTGCACCTTCATAAACTTACTTCCATCATACGACAGGATAGTTGCATCTGTACAAGACACGCAAAAAGAGACAGACAAGGCAAATGAGAGAGGGAACAAGTGAAAGACAGGCAAACGCAAAGCAGATATGATGGTGGGGGAGAGCAGTGGGTGGAATGAGAAAAAAACAGAAGAAAAGAGAAAAGATGATTGACAAGGAGAAAACATATAAGGTGGGAGGACAGAAAGGCAATTTGATGTTGAGTGAATTAGATTTAAAAATGACACAGTACGTTGCAGCGTGGTTACACTCCCTTGTTCCCCTGCCAAGTCATGTGGAAACTCAAAACCAGCTTCCTCCAAAATTATCCCATCACTTTCCACCCTTAATTCATCATCACTCCCTCCACCTTACAAAAAAGGGTGTAAAAATAGCCACAGCTGGTTGGTTGGCCCTATTATCAGAATCAGAATGCACGGTGTTGAGTGTGTTAGCCACTGTCGCTGACATCCCAGACCCCAGAGTCATAATGTAACAAGCTCAGGTGATCCCACTTTAATGTCTTTTGCATATTCATTTACATATTTATAATCTTCTCTCCCTGCTACCTGCTGGGGCCAATCCCCGACTGCTAAACTGTTTACCTCTGAGGACTCTGTTTTTTATTGGACAATTACATACAAAGCTAAACACACTCTCCATGTCTCTAGCCCTATCCTCCTGCTTTCTTCTTCTCTTCTTCTTATATCTCACCACTCCATTCCTCTTTCGTTTTCTCTCTTTCACTCTCACTGTTTCCGTGGGAGACGGTTGGAGCCAAGGCAAAAACAAGAGAACAGGAAGAGAGGGAGGCCTCATGAATACTGATGAGCTGAGAAGGGGGGAAAGAGATAGTGTGTGTATGTGTGTGCGTGCATGTCAGAATAAGTGAGTGAATTTAAGTGTGAACAGAGGAGGGTTTAGTAAAGTGAGAGCAGGGGGAGAGAAAATAGGGACAGAGCAAGACAGAGCAGGGAGGGGGAGAAAGGGAGAACAGCTCTTGGCTAAAATGCAAATGAACCCTCATTAACTTAAGGAAAAAAGAAGATGGTTGGCGTGTTATATCACAGATAACATAACTAACAGGCACACATACACCCCTGCCCAAGCACACTTGAACACACACACACTCATAGAGATGTGCTCACAATTCTGATAAGGGAGACAGCTGACTAAATTTTCCTCACCATGGCACCTGACTCACTACCAGGCAAATAGAGGAGGGAGGGTTAAAGAGAAAGAAGTATGGAAGCCCATGTCTGCCAGGAAAAGAAAAAAATAATTGTCTGTATTGCAATGCACACCACTGTCACATCATTTAACGCTTGAAGCGCACATCAGATTGTGCCCTACACACAGAATAAATAGGAAAAGGGTAAGGATGAGGATATTCTATATTGTTTTTACTGTCAATAAGGCCATGAAAACAAAACAAAACCAAAACTGTTTCAATACTTTAATTTCTCTGACACAAATAGTTGATCTCACAGGTCATTATATTTTTTGCCCAGTATGTCAAAATTGTATACATATCTAATGTTTTGACAATGTAGCTTATATTTCCGACTTAGCTGAAGTGATTTTAGACATTTAATGGAAAAATTAAGTTATCATTTCTAGCATATTTATGTGTTTGTCAGAAAATGGCTTCCACAGAGAAACCCAAACAGCAAGAAAAAAGAAAATAAAAATTGGTTAAGATTTGTCAGTATAAATGTGTGCATTAAGGGTCTTTAGAAAATAAAAACTCATCTAGGAGCAAGAGTGTGGCGACCATCTTCGTTCATTAAAGAAAAGAGGGGGAACAAAGGCGAGAGTGAGAGAATGAGGAGGACAAAAAGGGAGGGAAAAACTGCAGGTAGAAGGCGTAAACATGGCCAATCACTCTCTCCATCTGCTTCTCCATCTGTGCTTCCTTTAATCCACTGAACTACCAGTTAGTGACCCATCAATGCACACGGAGAGGGTTGAAGAAAGATACAGAGAGCAAGACAGAGCTGGGAGCAAGCAAGAGAGAGGCTGCATTGCTATGATAAACATACACTCCAGATGTTTGCTCTGTGAAATAAACCATTTTCATATCAACACCCTTCAGAAAGTGTGTGTGTATGTATATCTCCTGTTAGATGATAGTACAATCATTACTTGAGACGCGTCAGCAGTTGTGGCACAAACATTTCTTTTCTTCTCCTTGTCTGACTCCATCTCAGTTCTTTCAACAGGCCTGTATCAGTCCTTCTGCCAATCTTTGCGCTTTTCCATTTCTCTCTAGGTCTGAATTCATGACTTTTCTCATAACTCTCTCTGTCTGATTTTCTACTCCTGTCTAATATTCCTCCTCATCTCCTACTGTCATATGGTGGTTCCAGCCTGGTGATTCCACCTTCCTCTGTCACAGATCCTGCTCCCTGCTTTCTGCACATTTCCTCTACCATTGGTTCCCAGTCTCTACATCCAGAACAGGCCAAAAGGACTGTACTCTCCTTTCCCAGCCTCCGTATTACTACCCTCACCTTTACACAAAAATGTGTAATTTTGAATAAAAGCCAAAGATAGAGAACTTGCACTATTGTTATTGTTGTTTAGCAACAGGACTCTGCTTGTTCTCATTGTTGATCTCATTTTCACCAGGGATGTAGTGGAGAATAAAACCCACCTAAACTACATTTGCAAGATTTTTTATTTGACTAATGGTTTAGTCATATTTCTTATCTGCCATAAATTTTTAAACCTTTATAGCACACGTCAGAGTAAGACCTCTCAAACTGATGATCTGTTAGGATAGTTCTTTTAAAGGAAAAAAACCCTTTAAGGTGTAATGAATAAAAATTTTATTACCCAATATGATCATAGTATATTTTCACAGTTGATGGAGGTATTTTTGGATATAAAACCTTCCAGTGCATACCATCTGTCTTCTGTCACTCATTTGATATTACACAATGTTCTCAAGCCAAAGCAAATACCAAAGCTTTCATTCTAACTGTATTTTGCAACATTTATTTTGACATACTATTCATTTTTGTAATATATATATATATTACTCTTTGGTGGCTGTAATGGTCCAGTTTACTCATCTCTATTGTGAAAATGTTACCTCAGCATTTATGCCAATTACTATACAAGCTGCTAAAACTCCAACTGAAGTGTTACTCTCGTCCTGTTCCTCTCCGACCCTGTGATTCTCACCTCTCTCACAAGAGCGTCCAAGGTACCCTGTCCCAGAGCAGTCGCAGACATAGCGATTCCAGCCCTCCCTGCAGATGCCGTTGTGCTGGCAGGGGTTGGAGAGGCACTGTTTGGGTGGCTCTCTGGAGCAGGAAGGCTTCACCCCTACTGCCCTCTGGGCCTCCGCCAGCCGCCTAATGTCTTTGCTCTGCCCGTCTACAAAAAGGTCTCTGACGCAGCCCACGTAACCATAGTTCAACAGAGCCGTCCACACCTATGGAAGAGGTCAGCAGTCTTGAATTAGTTCCACTGAAGCCTCGTTAATTAACAGAAACAATAGAATATGTAACAATTTAACTTGAGGCTGTAAATTATATTTCACCTATTTTTTGCTGTGAAAAGATTTTTGTCAACTTCTTATTCTGCTGTATATTTATGTTTATCAACTTGCATAAATCAGGTGCTCCAATGAACCTTAAATTAGTTTTTAAAGTCTACTTACCATGTCTCTTATTTAGTTTAACTTTTTGAAAAGTTAAAAACCCCAAATGTATTGTTCCATTTCATTGGTATTGCATCTAATAGTTATTGTTAGTTAATCTGCTAGTTAACTGTTTGGGTTGTAGAACATCAGCAAACAATAAAAAAATGATGATCCATGGGTCGTCTGACTAACAGTCCAAACACAAAGATTTTTACTGTACTATAATGAAAAATCATGAAAAGGAGCAAACTGTCAATTTCAGGAGTTGGGGTCATTAGTTTTCATGAAAAATGATTTAATCAATTACAAAAATCGTTGCTGATGATTTGTTTTTAGTCAACTGATTAACTGATTAATTGTTGCAGTTCTACTCTTGAACAGTGCTCTTCATTTCTGCGGTCAGTAATAATAACAGACAATTATTACCTAGCCTGTAACATCCCAGTATTAAAGAACCGACAACAACTAAAAAACCAGCAAAGACAAATTAGACAACATCTTACTGAAAACAGAGCAAAACATGGTGGGAAAATCTCTAATCAAATGTATTCTTGTCTTAAATAATTGGAAAATATATCTGATGTGATGAGCACAGATAAAATAAACACATGGCTGCAAATGATGATTTATTTAATTACTGAGTATTCTACTGATTATTTTCTCAGTTAATGATTAATTTTTATTCTGTAAGAACACAGAACACTGTCATGTCAAAATGCAGACACAACATTAACACACAAACCTCTGTGGGGAAGATCAGTCCAGCTCGGTCTTCAGGAAGTCCTCCAAGGTACAAGGTGTCATCCAGGTCCAGGATCTCACTGTCTCCCGGAGCCGTGTATGCTGTTCTAAAACTGTTCACCGAGATGGTTCCTGAATACACCGCAAGACATCAGAACAACTTCAGTAATCAAGATGACCTTCAATGTGAAGATCCTCATCACAATCACCACTGTCATCATCAACACTACCACTCCTATGACTGTCATCATCATCCTCCTGCCTCTTTTTGTATCTCTCCTCCTCATCATCACCAGCCATCACTGCTATAATCAGAACAGAGCAACAGAAATCCAAAACTATTCAGGCCTCAGGTAATGGTTATTGCCTTTAAATCCATGCTGGCTTAAAAGTGCTATGTCCAGCATTTTGTCACCAATAAATCATTAATCATGTACTTTCAAACATTAGTGGAGTTACAGTAAACAAAGAGCAGCCCCCCCGATAAGACGTCTACTATGGATTTCTTAAGTGTAATCAATACTGACATGAAAACTTTAATTACTGTAGGTTGGTATCACTCTTAAACACCTAAAAAAACATGTACTGTATATGTATTATTTCAGTCATTTGGCTCACCCTGTCTTTAGTTTTCAAAGGACTGGGACAGAATACAAACTAGAAAAGGATGTAACGTGCATTAAAGACAACAAAAGACACTGTGCATGTTTTATGTATGTACCAACAACAAAGGGAGCATGGGTTTGTGGCAAATGTGGCCTCAACAAAAACAGCACTACCAGTTGGAACAGAAACAGGCCACCAATTGTTTCAATTGCAGTCTCAGTGTTACTATAATTATATCAACACATTATAGTCTATTTGACATTGCTACTGCATTTCGACAGCACATTTAAAATCAGATGCTATAACCACAGTTTGAATTAAATACAAACTGCAGTCAGATGGCAGCTAAATGGCCTTACTAGGCTGGTGCTCACTATAAAAGGCATGATCTCGCCTACTCATTATCCTTCACATCCTTCTTATCAGCCTCTGCGGAAAGGGTTAGCGTCAGAGTTAAGAGCGCTTTGAGTGTACCTGAGCGTCCGTCTCTCTGGAAGTCCACATGATACCATTCTCCATCGTTCACCTTTTTGTCGATGGCCTTGGTCTTGGTGGTTCCTGAACCCATGTCAAGCAGCAAGTACAGATGTCCATCCAGCATCTCAATGGCAAAGAAATCCACCTGTAAAAGAGACACAGCATCAGTATTCTGTAAAAGCACAGACATTGATGGCTAGTAATAAAAATTATAGATGCAAGTTAAGATAAAATGATTGGGTTTCAATCTAACCATTTATAATCAGCGTCCACGAGCACTGTCATTCAATTTTTGTGGAAATTAGTTAGTTATGACTTACAAAGAACAGAAAACTGATATTTATTTAATTCTCGCAAATGGAAACTTCCTATCCATCTTTGATTTGTGGGGTATGAAGATTTCTACATTTCTTTTTTTCCCCACAATCTTTTAGAGCTAATCAGGACTCCAGTGGTGCTATGGATGGTCAGATGATTAAGGACACAATTTATTGGCAACTATCTGGGATTGTAAGTGGACAGAATTAAATCTGCCAGGCAAGAAATTCTTAGTCTGTCAATCTCTGTGGTCCAGACTGAAATATCATAACATTAAAGATTTCACCTTGACTGTAGGAGGCGTGCGTGGGTCCTTGCGTTGCTGCTGTCTGGGTTTGCCATGGCTGAAAAGCATCAACCCATTTGGCTCTGTGGTCCTGAAGTCGAATGAGATGGATCCCGCCTTTTTCGCCGTCCACTTGCTCAGTGCCACATAAGACTCTGGGGTGTCAAAGGTCACGGGGTCTAGTGTGGCCACACTCTCACACTTAAAGGACACCACCCCACTTACCTGGGGCAGGTAGAAGGCAAATAAACAGTTAGGGGTTCAAGCATTAAAAAAACATTAACAAACAGTAACTCTCAGCTGTAAATTGACTAAAAGACAAAAGTTTCCAGTATCTCTAAAAAATATAATCCTATTTACTTAAAATCCCTACAGTACAAGTCTGACTAGGCCTGAAAAGAAATTGTGATACAAGACAATCTCTGTGTTATGTACAGAAGAGGACAATGTCTCAGCTGGCTGAAGTCATACATGCTGTTGAACGCACATACCTTCATCTTTGGGTCTCCCTGCTTAGCCAGTCTAGACAGCTCTAACCGTACATCATTGTTCTTGTACACCACCTTCAGGGGAGGGGATTGAGGGAAAAGAATAAAACATGAATTCACATTTAGATTAAATAGAAAGAAACATTTTTCTTTTGTCATTTTTGGCCAATACATGTACACCCTTTCAAATACTGGACTAGGCTACTATGTAGTATGTATAGTGTTATATTACCAACTACAATAAGCCAAAAAAAAAAAAAAATAAGACTTGAAAACCTTCTCAGAAATAAAAAAGATAATGTTGAAGTTTTTAATATATCATATATACCATCATTTATTACCCCAGACAACACATTTTTTGGTTAGTACAAGCTGTACTAACCAAGTGCAAGCTGCACCAATGTAATTTTTTCTTAATATGTGCCTGCCGTTTGCATGATTACTTTTTCCTTTTTCTCTTTTTCTGTTTCTCTCCTTCCTTTCCCTCAACCAGTATGCTCTCTGACTGAATGAGTGTAAGGAGTGTGCTTGTGCTGAGCATTTTGATGATGAGAGAGACATGCACACACAGACTCTGCTTTATAAATCCAGACCTGCTTCTATGACCTGTGAGCAACTCAGCAAGTTCACTGAATTTCTCCTCTGCATTTGCTTTTCACCTCTTTTTAAAATGTTTTTGTATGTCATGTGCTTTTGTGTCTGTGTGCAGGGCAATGATGGGGATTCTTGAATATAATAAATGCTGCAAAAGTGTGAAAAATTGTGCTGGCATGTGGGTGTGTTTTGGAAAAGTGTGCCTATGCCGAATCAAATCCACAAAACAGCTACAGCCGTGATCATTCATGTACGATTCACTGCATACATCTTAATTTGCTCACATGGATTATCATAGCATCGTATTAAATATGTAAATGTGCCAGTAGAGTGTTCACTTTGACAGCAGCAGCCTCGTTTAAACACCATCAGTCTTAATGAAACACAGAGTGCATTCACCAGTGGTACAAATAGCTCTCTGTTTGGCACATCATCTGTTGGCTTGTTTGGTTGTTTGTTTATGCCTCTGTGTGAATCTGTGTGAATGAAAGGGAGACTCAGACAGGGTGTGTATATAATGGATGTGAGAATTTATTTTAGAGTTTTGTTGCATCATGTGATGTGCATGCATCTGCATGTTTATTTATACTTCACTATTTTTGCTTGTTTGTGTTTTACAGGGATATTTGTACATTACTGCTGTGTGTACATGCTAAGATTGTGTTTATGTGGACATGCATGTGTATTGGTATGTTTCCATCAGTTTGGCATCTGAGTTTTTGTTGTTGCAGCGTTGTGGCCCATTTCAAGCACAGCGGATGGATGGAGCGTCTCTGTGGCGTAGCTAATTAGCATGTTAGTGCTTAGTGCTGTATCTACTCCCTCAACGACACTCATCACTGATTCTCTCTGATGCTAGTGAGGCTGTGTGTATGTCTGGGACTGTTTGTGTGGGTCTGCCAAATGAAAATATTTCTATGTGTATGTGCATGTGTCTGCTTTATAAGATAGTGTGTGTAAAATGTTTGATGCATAACAGAAAGGGAGAGAGAATAAGGGAGGAAGACAGAAATAATGAAAGAAAGTCAGAAAAAGAAGACTAGTGTTTCGCAAAACTATGTAGTGTAAAGAAAATCTCTACAGTGAGTGCATGAACTACACAGAGCAATAATTAAATATTATAATTCACCTCACTTCCACTTTTAGTGGATTCATATTGTGAAGAAATGATCATGGGGAGATAATATCTGTACTCATTCTGTCTAAATTTATAGCACCTGGAGTTAAAAACTAACATACTTAATGATGTAGCTATAATTTTACATGCAGATTTACTATTTTTGTGACTTTGCACACATTTGCAATATCCAGCATTTGTGTGTGTGAAGAGGTAAATAATGATATTAACATACTGGTATTTTTTTTACATCATTCAGCATAAGAACAATTATGTCAAATATGTTTTCCAAGTATGTGTCTACATATCATCCCACCTCTTTGAGACAACCCATGAAGTTATTGCTGACTGGAGAACCGGGCAGGTCAGCGGTGCTTGGGCTCCCTCCCACGTAGAAGAAGTCGTCTGAGCCCAGCATGGTGTAGTCCTCCTGGGTGTAGCCTGTGGTTGTCAGGATACCGTCCACAGAGATGGTCACCTACACAACAAAGCACAGGGAAAGGACACGCTATATACTCACACCAAAGGCAGCGCTAAGCGCTAGCTAGGCGCTGACCAGCCAAATTAGCCCCCTTTACGCTGTTAACCAATGTGTATGCATTCTGGTGGGAGAAAGGCCTGATTGGTTTTGGGAATTGGCCAGTTGTACTGCTGAGAATGATCTGATGTGATTGGATTAGTGCTAACTGTGTGGTGTAATTGAGTAATGCTGCACGTTCACTTTGCTGGTCATTACTGTTTTGCCCTGCTAAATGGCACTTGGTTACTCAGCCTACAGTTAGTAATACACTCTGTAGCCCCATCTACCACTTGTATACTCAGAATCAGAATACGTGGTCTGCTTCCTTCTGCCTGTGATAAGCAGGTGCACAGAATGAAAACTAGATCTGGTGTGTGATTAATAACAATTTACCCCAAGAGTCCGTTGGTGGACTCTGAGTTTCTGCACCCACTCAAAAACACTCTGTTACAGCCACTGCGGTGTATGGAATTTAGAAAAACAGAATCACAACACAGCCTATGCAGTGCTGCATTAAAAGGCTAGACTCATCCTCTATGTACAATAGTGTAAACTTCATATAAAAAGTTTTCCTCTGTATTTCTCTGCCACAGACTTTAAACTGCTTTCTCTTTAGCGCAGACAATGCAATTTGATTTGCATCTTAATATGGTAACAGTCTCAATGCTCTAACTAAAGTAACACTGGCACTGGTGTTCTTATAATCTAACTAGCACATTCTGCTGTGTAATAGTCTGTATAGGGGCCTTTAAGTAGCACGTCTGGCCAATCGTTTGGTCACTTAAGTCACAGTTAGTGGAATGTTATCACCCTGATTTTCTACAGTACATTACTGATCAAGTCAGACTGCCCATAAAGCTCATGTTTACTTTTCCATTACAGTAAGTTCTTTCTCACTGGTGGTTTTTATCACAGCTGAGCAGACCTGCCCAGCAAGTCAGGTGTTAGTAAAGAATCCACAAGCTTTGTCGTGCCATACAGTAGGTGTTAGTATTTGTTACTTTCCTTGTTAGTAGTTGTTAGTAGTTGTAGTTGCTCTGCTGGCAGCCACAGAGTGTTACTTGTGTCAGGCCAAGCTGTGTTGGGTTACTGAGGTTAGGGTAATGATTTCAATGCTGTTAGTAGTTGTGATGATGTTATGTTTTTGTGTTGTTAGGGTGAGTTGTGATGATGGTGTTAGTTAGTGGTCAGGGGGGTTTGTTAGATCAGCAAATCTGAATGAGATGACACACAGACAAACACACACATATTGATGTGCACACACGCACAGGTGTTAGATGGGTTACGGCTCATTCCACACACACACACACACACTCACACACAAATATATAAGCATGCAGTCTGTTCCTCTCTCTGCATGCAACCACTTGCAAAGAGGACACAGTAGATAAAAAAACAACAACAGAGGACACGATGAATCAGGGACATCATGGAGAACATGCATTGGCAGAGTGGAGGACAAAAACTCAAAAGAAGAAAAAGAATAAAAAGAGGGGAAGGAGGGATCTCTCTTTCCATTTTACAACCAGTCAGAGAGGGGTTAGGGAGTCTGAGTCACACCATGCAGGACAGGGGAGGGGTCTCGCCATTTGCGTGCAGGTGAGGGATGAGCCAATCAGTACACGCCTACATGTCACAGAATGATGTGGTGGGAAAAAAAACGGTAGAGAAAGGAGGAAAAGGATTTAAAGAAAAAAGTGGTTGGCAAAGGGGGTAGGGGCTTTAAGCATAAAAGATTACCAACCGCATTTATCCTTTTATTGGTTTAGTTTTGATGTCTATGGTTCAAAAGGAAATAGACACGGGGCAAACCCAAACTAAGAAACAATTAGAATGATATCTACCGAACAATGGAGTTTGTTTACCATAGCGTGTCCAATGCCTGAGTGCTTTGTAGGAGAGGGGGAGAAAGGAAAACAAAAACTGTGAACAGAACAACTTCGGGAACAAAAAAGGAAAGCTAGAAGGCCTCTGGTGAGGTTAGTAGGTTGGTTGGAGTGGTTTCGCTAGGAGAAGGGCACAGGTTAGGTTAGTAGAATGAATCATTCCATGGATGGTGGTTAGTTTCACTAGCATGTTAGTAAAGTTAGTAGTCAAGTTAGTAGTACAAACAGGCAAACGGCAGAGTACAGGTGGGCTACAAGCACCTGAGTGACCCTCAGTGTTTTCTAGTTCACTCTCTCTCTCATTCATTCACTCACTCACTCACTCACTCACTCATACACAACTGAAAAAGAACTCACCTACAGCAGAAAGCTGTGCTGGTCTTGTTGTTAACCCACTGTAAACTAAGACCAAAACCTCTTGTTCCTACCACGGTATTACTGCAGCTGGACAAAAGACCACTGACCAACAATTTCTAGACTCATTAGCTCCTGTCGACTGCTGCCCACTGCCACTGAAACATGTGCAGCAGACATCGTGGTTCACTATATAATTCTGTTAACTAGTTAATAAGCAACTTATCCTAGGATTACAAATAATATCAAAATTAAATTAGTCTTTTAAGTTGTTTTTCAAATTAACCATAGATCAATTATAGTTTATAAAATGTCAGAAAACATGCCGATCACAATTTTATCATCTTAAAAATCATAGCCTGGTCTAGACTAGAATCTAGTCTGAACAACAGTCGAAAGATTTTCAAAATGATGTAAAACAGAGAAAAGCAGAAAATGCCCACATTTTGTCTAATAAATGACTTAAAGAATGAATCCAAATTGTTGCTAGTTAACATTTAGTTGATTGCTAATCATTCTACTACCAACTGAAATCCAAACATGCTCCATCCATTTATTAATGTCCCCCTTGTTGACTTTTTGTCCTTCCCTATGTGCCTTTATTTTTTTATTCAAAGCTTACCTATATCGTAACTAATTTTATTTTTACTGTCCTCTCTGCTCGGTCGCTCAATCCATCTCTTGTTGCCTGGTTACCTGTCTCAGGTTGCGGGTGACCTTGACGTCGTGCCAGGCGTTGTCGTTGAACTTGCCGTTGACAGGCTCCACCAAGGCCTCGAAGGCCCCAGAGCCGAGGTTGATGACAAGTGACACTGCACCATTTTTCAGTGCCAGGTTGACGTAGTCAGCTGATTTGCCGGTGTGCAGCATTAGGCCGTTGCGCTGCAGCGTCTTGAAGGAGAGCGTGATTTCGTCGCTGCTAGACTGGATGGGGTTGGGCGACAGGTCATAGCAGAAGTACTCAGAGCCCTTGAAAGTGGCAACATACTCTTCACGAGCTGAGAGAGTAAGGGAGAGTTGGAAGAAGAAGAGAAAGGAACACAGAGGAAGAACAAAAGTATGGAAACCATTACAGTCTTGTTGAACATTATTATGATGATTAGTACAATATCCAAGCTCTGTTGCTGCTTCCCACACTGATTTTCACAATATGCTCAAGGATGATAAAATGGTGGGTGTTCATCAGAAGCAGCCGAGTAAAACAAAGCTCAGCTGGGCCTGGTTAAATTTGATTCGGATGTGCAGTACAAAACATATTGTTTAAGATGCTAAAAATGTTGTTACTGTCAAGCAAAGCCTCAGTGATGCCAGCGCTCAGAAGAAACACTTCCTTCCATACCTCTAATCGTACCATGGAGTGGTGTGTAAACAAGCTTTGATCACTCATGTGGGTTGGAGATTAAACAGTGTGGATGCGAGAGAGACAGTCGTGAGTCTGTAGCATTCCAAACTCGTTATGAAACCTGCCATCCTCTCTTTTGAGAGAACAGCTGTGCTGGCAGTCTGAAGTGATGTGGTCTTGTTTGACAACATGCCTCATTTCGTGTTGTTTGTCAAATACCAGAATGTGTGTGTCTGTGTGTGTGTGTGTGTGTGGTAGCAGTAGAGGTTAAAAAGGTTTTGAGAAGGATGGCAAAAACTGATAATGAAGATGGAGAAGAGCAGCCTGTAAGCATCATGGCAGCCAAAGCAGAAGGATTGACCAATTAGAATTCAGAACCAGATGGCCAATAGGAACTTACCTTGCACAACCCTAGTGACCCCCAAGGACACTAGACCAAGGTTTTGCAATCCATCATCCTTACTCACACTATCTTCCTCACACTTACTCACACAGAGCATAGACATATACTTAAGTCAGCAGAGGAACAAATATGCACACCCACACACACATCTGGGTGCAAAAAAATGATCATACTGTTGTGCTGGCACACAAGCAGGAACGACATTATCTGTCTCCTTCACACCCATCCACCCAAACCATCACTCTTCCTCCGCATTTTCCTTACTCTTGCATTCTCCTCACCGCTATCCTTATGCCTCTCACACCTCCCTTCAAGCTTCTTGCCACCATTCCTCTCTGCACATCTCACTGGCCTCTTTTTTCTCTGCTCTGTGGAGCCTCTGGCATAACCACCATCTTGTAGTTCACAATAACAAAGAGAACAGAGGGGAATTTAGCACACACTCGGTCAGGCTGGAGCAAGACAGACACTTGGTGAGGAACTGCTAGAGAGGAGGAGGGAGAGAAAGATTGCCACGTAATGAATACACTGAAGTGTAATAGGTTATTAAGGTAGTGAGAGGCAGAGAGAAGAGTGCTGAAATGGAATCGGCCGCACTTGAGTGAATATGACACAGAGAGAATAATGAGAAAAAAGTGAGAATATATCACAATTCAAAGAGCAATTGTGGCAAATTGTCTTTCTTTGCTTCTGTTGCATGAAAAAACCTGAAGTGTGAATGCCAATATATGAGTGAGAAACAACACGTTGTTTGCCAGCATGTGTGAGTTCCCCCTAGTGTGTGATTCCTTCCCTCCCAGCATGTTAATTAAGAGAGTATGTGTGCATGTGTGTGTGCATGGCTCAAAAGAAGAAAAAACCGTGCAACTTTGCGTTCAAGTATATGAATGTGTATGTGTCCACAGACAAGTATATGCTTTTTATGTGTGCATGAAATGTGTGGGGGTGTGGGTGGGTGCTGGTCTCTGTAAATATTGGTGTATTGCTGTCAGAAAAGCTATTACCAACTCAGGGCCTCAGGCTAGTCTTTACTGAGAGGAGCGAGAGCGAGGAGGAGGGGGACACACACAAAAACACACTCACATACACCAAAAGAACAGCTACAAACGCTAAGGCAATCACACACACACACTCTCTGTCTCATACACACACACAAATACGCAGACAAATGTAGATGAGGTGGCAGAGTGAGGGGGGCAGCCAAGTAGCTCACAATGAGAACACACACTGCCGTCCAGCATCATTCTAGTGGTAATTTACAGAAGTGCCATTAGGTTTCAGTGTGGTGCTCCACCGTTCTGTTGCTAATTTACAGACATGTCATTAAACCAGACAGGAGCACATAAAGCATCTCTACATCGATCTGGAAGCTCTGGCCTGCAAACACTCACTCCTTGTTCTATTAAATCACATACAGAAGGCACAAATCAGGCTGGAAAATGCATATTGGATAACAACACAATGATGAAAGAGTGTCGAGCATGTATATATCCAGTGTATAGACACATCTAAAACACACAGAAACACACACCCTGTGGGCAGGTTGGAGTGGCTCTGTTGTAGCTCAGATTAATGGAGTGAGTCAGTATTAGCTCAGAGTAAACAGTGAGACAGACACTGACATACACACCACATGTCACACTTCATCCTGTGGAGAGCACTGTCAATCAATGCAAGTGAGCAGGAGAATGAAGGAATCCAGTGAAAGCAGGAGGAAAACTCAAATGAAAGGAAATGAGAAGGAAAAGTACAAATCATTTTAAGCACATATAATTTGCAGCTGAGCTTTTGCCATTGTGTATATAAACTAATGGCTTCTTGTGGACTAGTTTTGTGTTATATGTAACAAAAAATGTCAAATGACAAATATTTTTCTTTGCTCTGAGATGTCTCTTTTTAGGGAAACCTAATCTTAATGACACAATGTAATTAACATTTAGTTTGCGAAGAAGGGGAGAGGAAAAACAGAAACCATATTTTTATGAAATTACCGTTATTTATTTTTTTATATTAGTTATTTAAGTAATGTTTTCTGTAGCCTGCCTTTGTGGTGTGTGTAAGCTCCGGCTGTAAACGTAAATTTTCTTTGCTCTGATGTGGCTCTTACAAGAGAGACCTTGATCTTAATGATACTACATGAATAAAACTGAGTTGGCAAGTAAAGGGACTGATGAAGGAATTTCTCAAGCTACTTTAGTCTTGGTGAAATTTTACTGAAAAGCTTTATTAACAAATACATTTAAGACTTTTTTTTTGATGATTAATCTTTGTTCTCGCTTAATTCTTGGTTGTTTTATATTACTGTGTATTTCCTCAATACTGATCATTATTGTTTGAATGTTAGTTGTGTGGGTGTATGCAAGGTCTGAGTGTAAATACTTTGCTTTGAAGTCTCTCTTGAAAAAGAGGCCTTGATCTCAATGACACTATGGTTTAAAAAAAGTTATTTAATGAAACATGGAAATCTATCAAGCTAGGTTCCTACAGAGTTTTTAGAGCTTTATTATAGTATTTGATGATTTTATGACTCTTGTTTTTTAACAAATTCTTGTTGATTGAATGGTGGTTGGTAGTAGTCTGTTTGTATTTATTTATACAGTCTAAAGGGCTCAAAGTGATGTCTGGCTGAAAAGGTTTTTCTTTCTTTTCCGGCGTCATTCTTGAACAGGAATTTTCTCAAACAGCCTCTAAAATGTGTCTTTTGCTTTGGAGATTTAATGTTAGATGTTTTAAAGTTTCACTCTTACTCCTTGATGTCACTTGTTTGCCTATATTAACTGTGATAATTGCTGCATGCTGGCTGTGTTGTATGTAAGGTGTCACCGTAGCGATTAGTCAATTAATTTGTCATTTGACAAAAAATAATTCAGAACAACCTCAACATCAGTCGATTGTTTAAGGCATTTCAATGGCAAATGTTAATGGGCTAAACACCTTTTCTTTTCTACTTTATTTGATTGTAAACAGAAGAACTTTGGGTTTAGGACTATTTTTGGACAACAGAACAAATTGTAAAATACTATTTTGTAGCCACTATTTTACTATTTTCTGACTTTACATACCCAACAATCAACAAAAAAAGAATCTAAATGTTGATAGATTCTAAAAATATCCCTTATCTGCAGCTCTGTTTTTTTCTTTTACTCAGCTCTCTGTTAAAGAGGATCTTTAACTGACACTTAATAGTTACTAAAGAAAATAGCAGAATAGGACATGGTAGGACAGGAAAATGGAAGAGGGGAACAGAAGGAAAAGAAGCAGAAGGTGATAGGCATCAGACCTTGAGGGCTATCATTAAACAAACTACTCTAATGAATAAAGCAGTCTGTGGGAACACAGGACAGAGAGAGAATGAATATCTGATCTGGTTGCTGCTGCTGGGACCAGCTGCAACTGACACCCTCCAACAATCAAACACATCACTTGGATTTCTCTGTGTGGATGCATCTCCCGTTGCGTTGTCTCTCCTCGTGGGTTTCCTTCCCAACATCTCACACATTAATTTGTCATTTCCATGGCAACTCTGTGTTACATGGGCTACAGCAAATATGAACGTGTGTTTTTCGGGGAGAGAGAGACAGGAAGAGAGATGAGGAAGGAGGGCGAGAGAGAGAAAGAGTGATTGAGTGAACAGTACATTATCATGGACAGCTGTACTGAATCAAAATGGCGGATGGAGGCTGGGAGCACATCAGGGGAGCCTACATTATACAGCACCTGATAGAAGGAGCAGGGTAGAGGAAAAGAGAAACATTCATAGAAGAACTTGAAAAGAGGTAGGAATAGAAAAGGGGAGATGGAGAGACTCATTGAGATGGGGAACACAAAATGCAACAGACGAGTGAAAGGGGTAGAGGAATAAAAAGAGAGACAAGGAAAGGGAGTGGCAGAGAGCGAGGGATGGGTGGCTAGAGAAAAAGAAAGAGAGAAAAATGCTGGTGTATCTAAATCCTAGTGTAGCAAGCTTCAATCATGGCAGCCCTGTCATTCTTGAGATAGCACACTGCAATTCCCCTGCACCTCGTTTTTAGCCCACCATGCATTTCTGCTATCAGCTCCTCTCAGACTGTCCATACACACACACACACACACACACACACACACACACACACACACACACACACACACACACACACACACACACACACACACACACACACACACACACACACACACACACAGCATAAACTCAAATGCCATGCATTAAGGCATTCCTCCTTAATAACAGACAGGTGGATTAACTAGGCGCTTTTACAGTATACAGATAGATGACCAGTGCAGGAAATGTATGTAAATGTATGCTAACATATGCATAGTCTCTATATTAAGTTAAAGTGTGGAAATCTATACAGCCAAGTTCACTAAAGGCTTGGCCTGCCGTTTCAATCTCTATTTAGTGATATACAGCATCTGGCTTTGAATCCGATTGGGCTATCACATCACAGCCAAGGGAGCAATACTGTAGAGGAGGATATTACTGTCAGGGTACAAGTGACAGATTGGTGGTCTGAAATGTTAAGCTCTTATTCCTCTTTTTGCTGTTGTTAAATTGAAGGAATTCATTCCCAACATAAGATATATGGGAGGGTTTAAAAAAATATATAACACCGGCTCTGACAAACTGGTACTGGTACTAAATTAGTGCAGAAGCGATTACTCGATTAGCCGAATGACAAAAAAAATTTATCAAGATATTCAATTTACAGACATTGGCAGCATTTTGCTTAATAAACAGTAAAACATATTAAGGGGTTTGAGCAGATATGGCCTTTTTAAAGTGAATTTCAAAGCTAAATTCTCTTGAGAACAAATAGAACATAACACATTACATTGTTAATCCCTTTGAATGGATACAATAGCATACTTCCTGCATTTATGTGTAGTCTTTTACTTCTTTTTTTCTTTTATCAATGCTCATCTCTCTCTGTCTTTAGCTTGGGTTTGGCCTTCTCTCTGGTACCCAGGGAAACCGGGTTGTTTCCATGACAATGTCTGCAGGCAGAACAGTGTATTTGTCTTAAGCTGGATAAGATCAGAACCAGTTTCATCCTTTTTAGACACACACACACAGACGTGCACACACATGTACATGGAAGAGGACATTGATGCTGAAATATGCTTTGTGTACACAAGCAGCCAAACTGATATGAAACCATGAAGTTACATATAACCACATAGACAAATCACAATGCTCACCACACAAACACATACACACACCTAATGAAACTCTTTTACACCAGGTTGTTGTTCACAAACAGCAGCATAAAGATCTCTTTTCATAAAGGTAATGTAATGGGTTTTTAATGAATGCTGTGGCTATTTCAGTTGCTGTAGTTATGCCAGACAAGTACCACAAGTAAATTAGTGTTTGTGTGTGCATGTGCATCGGGTGAGGAAGTGTGTGTAAGCTTGTTCCTGTGTTTGTTCTTGTTTTGGCAAACAGCAAAGAAATGAACTTCAAATGCCAGATGGGGTACTGGAGTGAATCGCCAATTGGGCCACTACCCTCAGCACCCGCTCAGAGACAATGGAAATTGCTAGAACAGGTAACAGACAACTGGAGCACTGAAAAGCCTGTTTCTTTCTAAAAAGAGCAAGTGTGTCTGTGTGCGCCTGTGTTGGATGAGGTATCTGCATCACAGATGAATACTATGTTGGTTGATGTGAGACTGTGTCAAGTCGGGGAGCCCAAGGAGAGATGCAGTGCCCCTGATGAGATATGCTACCGTCTTATCTCCCTTCCTGTCTCCCTCTGCGTCTCCGACCTTCTCTTTCCACCTCTTTTCCCACTTTTTGAATGCAGTCCTATCTTTCCTCACCATCACTTTTCTACACTTTTCACCCACCCCTCCTTTCGCTCTCCCTTGCAGCCAGCCTTCGCTCTTTCTCCTTCATCCTCTGTAAATGGGGAGTCCGTTTGATGTCTTTATTGTTAGGCGATTACAGGGTGCATTGGCTTTGTGTCCGCTATTAGCGTTGCAGTGAATGTGCAAAAATGTTAATGTGTATACTTGCTAACAGCAATTGCAATTGCATACAATTATCAGTAAATGCATACATTTACCAGTGGGATTGCTACAATTTCCCATAGTGAATTCAGTAACTGTGCATCTCCCTGATAATGTGATGGTAGAGCTCTGTATGTGGTGATGTGCCTGCCATTACAAGAACTGCATGGGTGTTAAGCATTAATGAGTGTTGTAATACAGTACTGTAATGGGTGCTAGCAGAAGAAAGTAGAGGCACAATTAGTCCCATTAGTGGAGAGGGTATATCAAGGAAAATTATAATTTCTTCTATAAAAACTTTGTTGCAGCTGCTTTATCACTGCTGATGATAAGAGGTGGTACATTTTTTTTTCCACAGCTTGAGATGTGGCCATCAGGATCCAAATTCATGCCAGTCACTCAGGCAGGCAGCCAATCACAAGACACTTGCCTCTTAACACCAAGTGGCTCTCTCACCTCGAGTTGGGTGCTGCTCAATTGCCTATCTTGCTAAAATATGTAAGCATTTCAACTACAGTGGCTAATACGTATCTGATGCCTTTTATTGACAAATTTGCATTCTATTACAGCATTTAATTCAGGGTGAATGTGATTTGCAGATTTTACTAGCAGGTACAGAAGCTTGGGGAACACAGATAAAATATTTTGGAAAGACCTTGGTCATTTTAAGACTAACAGTTGGAAAAACGTCCTTGTAAAAACAGATTTAGATTATGTGTTAATACATAATAGGATCTAATGTTTTTATTTACTGCTACATATTAAAGCTACAATCATTAGCTAATTAATTGATGAGTTAATTGAAAATTAACTTGAGTTTAACTTAAGTTTTTTGGTAATTGAATAATCAAAAATCAATAATTATTTTGGTTGGATGACAAAAGATGTTTGACAGCATCATTTGTGGCTGTAGGAAATACTAAGAGGCATGATTCATGATCTTTTGACATCCTTAGCTGTACCCTAAATGACAGAAAACAAACTAAAAATAGGAAGAAATTCTCACATTTGAAAGCAGTCAGTGAATGTTTGCCATGTTTGCCTATGAAGGAACATATAAATAATCACAATATTGTTTAAAAATTGACAAAGCTTTTGAAAACAAATGCTTTCATTCAACCATAATAAATAAATGTTACCTAAAAACAACATCTGAGTAAGATACGTTGAGAAATTGTACAAGCACAATGAACATAATGGAAATATGCTTTTGTAATTTTGTTACAGTGATTTAGACTTTTATTAAAATCTAAATCAGATTCATTCTTAGATGGCGATGAGAACAGGGAAGGAGACATGCTGTACTTTGCTGGTACTGACTGGTTTCTCTTGTCTTGTCGTCTGCTGCCACTCCCAACCCCACACAGGGTGGACTCAGCACACACAGCTCATGTGCTCTGTGTGTGTGTGTGTGTGTGTGTGTGTGTGTGTGTGTGAGGAAAGCGCACGCACACACACAAGACTACAAGAGTAGAGGGGCAATTACTAAAAAATTCAATGTGTGATGATGAATATGCGTGTGTGTAGCCTGCGCCCATGCGTCCATCTGTGTGTTTTTGACATAAGACAATGTGTTAAAATGAGCCGCTTTGATTGCCGACGCTTTATGAGTCACAAGTGATGACTCACAATCCACCTCCCATGAACATGCACTCATGCACTCACACAAAACACACACACACAAACATACAGACACACACACCTCATTCTCTCTCTTGCCTTCATCCACTGACCATGAAGAATATGTGCAGGCAGCCTTACTCATGCATATTTACACTGAACACACTCACTCACCTACTCACCGAACACTTTCTAAAGGTTACTGTGTGTGAGTGTGTGTGAATGTGTGTCTATTCAACCATCCCTTCACATGCATGTGTGTGTAAAGGTCACTTCAAGCAAAGCTGACCACTTGCCTCTGCTGAGCACAGATTGCTGGATTGATATTGAGAACACTTGGACATGCAGACAAACAACCATTATTAACTGGACAACATGCTTCAAAGCTAAAAAAAATAAATAAATATCATAAACGAGCATCACTGCCAATTATGTCCAAGAGCCACTACTCAACTCTACTCAGAACTTTCAATCACTCATTCACCCAGAACCCTTCACGGTCTATTCTTGGCCACACAGAGAGAAGAGAAAGGGCAAAATCTGCTACTTGGCTTTAAGCACATTTTCCATCCAGATTACTGCTGCTCAATACCCCCCCCCCCCCCCCCAAAAAAAAAAAAAAAATCCATTTCCCCCTCTTCCTTTGGCTGCTCGATACTTATGAAAATCCAATTTGGCTCCCTCTTTTCTTTCTTCCCTCCACAATTCGTGTATTTTCACCTACACAAAGTGATTAGTGATCTGTGGGTATCGTTTCCAGAGAGAATGATAGCTGTGTTTTATAGAGGAGGGGAAAGGTCCAGGACTCCCCATCAGGCCTGACGTCCCTTGGAGAATGACTGGGCAGGGAGGGCAGACAGGAGCACTGCTGTCCCTTTGCAGATACAGGCAGTTGCTCTACATCACAGAAGAGAAAGCGACTCACTTTATCTCTCCCTCGCTTCCTCTTTCCCTCTCTCCTCTTTCTATCATTCATTCCTTTAGCTCTTCTCTCACAGGCACAGTCTCTTTTTCTCAATTTCTCCAGCACATACACACACACAAGCAGACACACATGCTATATATCTTTCTAAGACACTGCACCCCACACCCATTCCACCCCCTCAAAGAAACTCATTTCAGCTTTGCGGTGTACTCAAAAAGCCTCTTTACGCTGAGCTAACCTAAGCTAGGCTTCGTCTGCACCATTTGACAGCCTTTACATCTCAGTATGCAGAGCAAAAACACTCACACAAATACACACTCACAGCTTTTTCATGTGTACAGTTTTTGAAAGAGACTTCAAAGGTTTTAAAAAATAAAAAAAAAATTCAGCAACCTTCTTTTAGCCTATCACAATCCAAACAGTCGTAATAGTGAGGGCATCCACCATACACAAATACACAGAATACATTGTGTAATAATGCTGTAAGCATATGTTAATACATGTTGGTCCTTCAGTTGGTGATTTAAAATGCTGAGTATGAGCCAGATGAAGCAATTAAATTATCTCTGCCACATGGATGATTAAGGGCAAACATTTTAAGGCAGAAACTCAAACACCAGACAATCAAAACATAAGAAAAATGCTCAAATAGAAATATACTTGTCAGAATAGAGATGTTCCACCATGATAGATGGTTGGAGACATTATTTGTGCTCTATTCAAGATATTTCTATCCACTATCTTGGATGAACATTTCACAAAATTGCGCATTTCACAGAATACACAGCGGCTCTGTCACAATGGGAGACAGCCGCCATCATTTCATCTCTCATCCAATCAAAGAACACAATAGACGCAGTTCAGTCTGTCACGGTCAGGCCTGTCTTCATGTGGGCCAATCAGTGTATTCATCAGCGTCATGCAGAGCTGACCGTTCAAGCAGGACCTACCTTCATATTTTCGAAAGCACCACAGACCGGAGCTCCTATTCATTCACACACGTGCATACAAGTACGATCACACTCGCACCCACATGCATCAACAGCTTACCTTATCAGAAATGAAACATTCCAATTTAAAGGCAACCCAAATAAGAACTTGAAGCCGAACAGCACTTAAAGGCTGCATTACCATACATACAAGGGTCTGTCAATACATTCAACTTCAAAACCATCCAGAACAGCCCATTAGCCATACACATGAAAATAACAGAGGGGGGTACCTCTGACTTTTCCTAAGTTCACAGAGGGTGGTGTCCCCAACAGCGAGAAAGGGCAGAAAAGGAAACAAAAAAGGAAAAAAGAGGAAGAGGCAAGAAGATAGAAGTGGAAATGTGAGTTTTGTTCATCAGTGAACAATTTTCAAAAGGCAGAACAGTGGCAATTGTTTTTGGGCTGAGTTAAGAAATACTGGACAACTTGAGGGTTGAGGTATAACAGTTCTGCTTTCATACAATAAATGAATGTTTGTTCAGAAACGCATGGCGCTTGCCAAGGTATGAGCTTGAGCCCATTTGAGGACAGCAACATCAGCAGCGCAAGACATGCTGGAAGCTGATGAGAAGCCATGGATAAATGTGGATGAGTGCTCCTGTGAAAAATGTCACAGTTATTGATTCAAACCCTGACGTAAAAGCCCACATGCACACATACACTGCACACACACACTCAAATCTTACATACAGATGAGAGAAAATAAATCAGGTGAAAGATAAAAGTCCAAATCAAACCATCCATGGTGTCAGTTGGTCAGTCTGCCTTAGCTCCATTACCATGACCTGGAGCCCTGCCAAGTCTAACCGAGCCAATTGTCATCAAACCACAGCCGTCTACACCCTCTCATTACTCCCTCCCCCATCAGCTGCTATGATAATCGAATAACTATCCCAGCAGAAGTTGCTCTCAGGCTTATCACTTACTTCAAAAATCAACTCCAAAAAAGATCTTTAAAGTTATATTTCCTATTTAATTATTCCACTGCAAATGCCCGAGCCATCCATTTCAGTTTAAACTAAAACTGAGAATTCTGATGACACCAAATGGGACCATTTCAGAAGGAAATCTCAATTACTGAAAAAAAAAAAACTAACCTTAGTTCAGTGCCTAGAGAGACAACTTCTTCCCGTGCCAGGTGGTGATGTAGTGGGGGGAGGGATACAGGGAGTTGTGAGTGTGGGGATGAGGAGGTAGGGGATGATTGTGTAGCAGAGGACAACAGGAAGTGAAGTAAGAGGAGGCCATACCTTGGTCGCCAATCATCAGGTGTGCCAGACCTTAAAGGAAGACAAGAGCACAGTCAGCACAGCAAAGGATCATGGAGTGTGAAGAGTGTGTGTGTGTGTGTGTGTTACGAGAGTTTGTCAGTGACATGGTGGTGAATGCTAAAGGTGTCTGTACAAATGTGTGTATGCATGTGTCTATACCAAATATCTAAAAATAACTAAAAAGACACTTACTTATCTTAGGCAGCAATCCTATGTACAAACAGGTACGCACAAAGACGTTTGCACACAGCCATGAAATAGGTTGTATACAGTATTTGTGTGTGTCTATGTCACCTCAGATGATTGTGCATGTTGTACTTATAGGATGTTGTACTTACCAGACGACAGCAACCAACCCCTACATACCCACACAGACCATCAAACATTTATGCTGGCTACCTTATACTATATTTCTACAGCAGAAGATGTAATGACAACATGAACGCCAGAAAGAAAAAGGCGAAGCACAAGACTGACATGAAAAAGATATAAATGGGTACAAGAGAGCATGGAGAGAAATTGTGAAAAGAAGATAATGATATGGCTACAGAAATGTGTACCTAAAAACTAAGGCAAGAATATAGAAAAGTGGGAATCAGATAAAGAAGCAAATATATGTCTGAATAAAGAACAAGGAAAGAAACTCAAATATAGATAGACATAGAATTCACAGACAGACAGATAGGTAGATAGGGAGATAGACAGATAGATAGGTAGATAGAAGTACAACCTACCTGGGGTGTAGCTGTGCTCTGGAAAGGTGTCGCAGCCAGCCGAGGAGAGAGAGAGACAGACATTCATTAACATGCATGCTTAGCCCTTGGGTTACCATGGCTACTTACTGTACATGCACACCCCTCCAGGGTTACTGTGGTAACATACATGCAAGGTCCACGCAAACTTCACAATGGATACCATGCTGCAGTGGTAGCCAAAATTGAGGTTTGTCTATATATATATATATATATATATATATATATATATATATATATATATATATATGTATTTATATATATTGCCCTTAATTTATTTAACTGCATTAAAAAAATGCTCACTCTTATTCACTTACTCTCACTCTGTAACTCTACATGTGTATAAATACACATAGATAAATCTCACACACACATACCCACCCACACTTGTAGATACTGAGAGGGGTTGGGGGGTGTGTGGGGGTGTCAGCATAAATATACATTCCTACCTGGATGTTTGGATTCAAGAGCCGTTTAACCCAGAACTTACCTTGCAGCTGCTTCCTCTCCCCCAGAACCCTCCCCCAACAGATAGCATGCAGCGCACACACACAAGAAAACACACACCTATTCAATCTCACAATCTCTTCCTCATATTCTTTCATTCACACAAACAGACATATAAACACTTACATTGACTATGACAGTAATAATGACGTGAAATAGCAGGGAAACATGTAGGAATGGGTTAGCAGTGCAGGAAAACGAGAGGCATGCATGGTTTAATACAGGGACAGAGTGTGTTTGTGTGTGTGAGCGTGTGTTTATGTGTGTTAGTGTGTGTATTGTAAGCTGTGCACTCTTCTCAGTGTTTCCTTGCATCTGCCCTTGTGCTAGTCGCATGGCAGGAACAGGTGGAGCCATTAGCATGCTAACAGCGATTTGCCCTCAAGGACAATGCAAGCCAGGCCAGGCCTAACAAGCCAGGTTCACTCTGCTTTCACTGGAGGGCAGAATGACTTACACAGTAATTACATTTATGCATAGCACTGCCCAACCTCTCTTCATCTACTACAGCTATATTTTGAATATCTCCAATTGTTTTTTTTTTTTTTAAAATGACATTTTAGCACAAAACTCTCATAAATTGCAGTCCTCAAACTGGTATTAAAGATGAAAAAAGTAATATACTTCCTTTCAGAGAGAGAAATGTTTACAGTAAATAATAATATTATATTACTTTGTAAATGTTTCTAAGCTTGTCATAAATCTGCAAAAGTATGAGTGTGAATAAAAGTGGATCATTATGGGGCTGTGAACATATCGTGTAATTGTAAATGTGTACTGAAACTAGCACAGTCAGTCAAACTGCTTATTTCTGGCTTCAAACATGGTCCTAGGGATCCATTTATTTTGTATTAAAGATTCATAACAGAATTTTTTTCTAATTTTCAGAGGGTTATAATTTTATCTCAAGGCTTCATTGTACCGCTTCACTGAGGTTGCTGAATAACATATTTTCAAGGTACAATATAAGAGATAAATCTTCTGCCTGACTCTGACTCTACTTACTAAATAAAAACAACTAAACATCCTGGACTCATACTTCCAAATAATGATCATTCTTATTTCCAAAGAGACAACCATGGTTACAACACATACAATAAATATTTCACAAAACTGTAAACAATGTTAACATACTCTTTTTCTTTAGTTAAAGAAATACATTGATCTGAGCTTGTGTTCCACATTCCCTTTGCCTTCCTTTTCATTCTCATATAAACCTTTGAATTCATCTTCTTCAGAGCGCACCTGAGAAGAGTATGAGTACACAGAGTATTACTCACAGGTAGTGATATTAATGTATGGATATTTGCATAGCCTGTGGATCCTGTGGTTAAAGATATCTTACTGAGCAAACAGTGATATCTAACTGAGCAACAGTACATGAGGCCAGTTTTAAAAACATTTTATACCACAACAAATCACTTTAAAGATCTACACAAGCCACAAAATAGTAAATTATCTGCTCAATTCTCCTGTCTCACTGTATGTCGGAACTATTTTTATAGAATGAGTAACATGAACCAGAGAGCTCGGGAGAAGAATTAAGCATCTGAAATGTGCTTAAAACTCTTATTCCACTATGTTGTTCATGTTTTAGATTTCTGTTAACCAGCCTCATTTGCTGCTGTTTATTTTTGTGCGAAAAGCTGCCAGTCCACTCAAAAATCTCTGTCGCTTGAATCTATTTCTTGAGCTAATCTCTGTGAATTACTGTAATAAGCAACTAACCGAAGAAAAGACATAAAGTAACCTTTTAAAACTAGTCATTAAGCTGCTCTCAATTTCCGCCATCATCTAACCATCATACTCTATACCCTGCAGCAATTTCCACCTAAAGTCTGATGAAATGTAAATCTGATAGACTAAGAAAAGACTGATGAAATAGTAGTCTGAATCACCACATTCATACCGACACTCCAAAATAGGGCTAGAAGGGTCTTTGTATTTCCATTTGAAAAATCACATCACAATTCAATCCAAGAACTCCTTCCTATTATAATATATCTGAAGCTGGATTCTTTTTAGAATAAAAGATCTATGTAATCTGGTAACACTATTTGATTTTACATGATTTAAAATCTGTACTGCTCACTCTTTGTACAGCCATTCAAGCACACCTTCTAACTAGACCATTTTACAAGTGTACTAATACGAACATTGGCCACTGTTGCCAAGAGAATTAATGACTTGAGCACTTACTCTCAACAGCAACACTTGGGATCACTCACAATTGAAATGTGTGTCCATCTCTGGGAATATAAAACAGCCCCTTAAAAAGTATAAGTAGTCTCTTGTTGGTGGAAAAAGTGCTGGTCCAAAGCAGGTACTGCATCTGGTGAGAGCATTTATGTAAAATGTCTGCACCTCCCATTTAGCCTGTAGAGCTACACCGCTGTTAGGAACCTCAGTGCTAGTGTGACTAATGGTGGTGGTGCTGGAGTCTGCACATGGTGTCACAGTGTTACTCCTTCTGGTTTTATGTTTGTGTAATATGTGTTTGTGCAGGTATGTGTGTGTCAAGGCTGTCTGTGTCTCCCACTGTGCCCTAACCAGCAACAGAAGAGCAGACTGGATTAGACTGTCTTGAATCACTTGTCCATCACCACACTTCTGCAGAAAGGTGATCACAGCTTTACCTGTCATGTCTGGAACCTCCAAATACTCCACATGCAACAGCAAGCGCTATGTCTGCAAGTAACAAGTTCAGTTTCTAAAATGTCAAAGAAATAGTTAAAAATGCCCATCACTATTTCCCAAAGCAAAATCATTTATATTGCTTTTATGACCAACAGTCCGAAACCAAAAGTTATTCAATTTACAATAATATGAAACAAAGAAAAGCAGCAAATCTTCATGTTTTTGGAAGCAGGAACGAGGGAATATTTGGCTTTTTTCTTTACAATTACAGTAAGTTAGGCTGCAACTAACAACTATTTTCTGTTGATTACCATTTTGTAATTTTGTTTATAAAAAGTCATTTAGGGTCTTTCACAGCCCAAAGTGATCAATTCAAGATGACTGACAAGCAGTTATGAAAAGAGGTAATTCATTTTCTATTGAGTACCAACATTTTGTAATTGAATAATTGCAACTCTGTTTTAAATTAGTACTTATTTTTCTGTCAATCGACAAATTATTTCAGCAATAGTGAGCACAACACAAAATCTACCTTCCCCACGTTAAGGTTGGCCGTCCTACATAAACATCACACACACGCACCCCCACATCCATGTACAGTATAAATGATGCCTAAAATCAGCAAGAGGTGAGATAAAGCAATAGGGAGCAAGGAGTCCAGCAGGGGGAGGTTGGAGCTGAGGAATGGGGGTAGGGAAGAAGGCAAGAAGAGCGAGGGTGGAGAAACACTCCTGGTATGAGGTCTCCCTATTAGTCCTGTCTCCATGGTAACCTATGCCTTCATCCTGTCCACTAAATGCTACGGTGTGATATGCTGGATGTCTAAAGGGGGGTGTGATGCTGACAGCGGCGCTGGGTGTGGTGTGAGGTCAAGTCAGTGACAAATGGTGACCACACAACAAGGCCACTCTACCATTTTTGGCAGATGCACTTGTGTCATTAAAAAAAAAAAAAATCAATCGCCAAGGCAAAGCTGAACCGTATCTTTAAAAGGAAAAAAAAAAACTGTAGTAGTTTAGAGAGCTATTGATCAAGAATGCAGATTTTCTCTGTGGATGAACTGAAGCAAATCTGATGACACACACAACTAAACAGGGGAAAATTAAAGCAGCTGAGTTCATTAAGCAGCTGTTCTGTTTTTTTAATGGCCATCATTACATTACCCTGTGTATTGGCACTTATACTGACCAAAGCCTTGTTTGACAGTATTGAGGGAGGGTGTTCTGGTAGAGTTCAGATATTAAATCATTTGTTAACAGTATTTTTCATTTGCCTCTTCCAAAAATTTTTATATTCATATCAGGATTTTTATTGTCACACTTCTTAATATTTATGAAGCAATACTGATAGGACACTATTTCCTCTTTTATAATGCATTAAAACACTGACTCAAAAACAAATACTATGTACTTCACACATGCACAAACAGCATCTTAACAGGCTGCAAACTGTTCAGATTTATTGCAGACAACAGACTGCACACACTTCATTTCATCACACTATGTATGGTGCCTGTAAAGGCCATCTAGAATCGATGCAAATCCATTAACTCAGGCAGCCAGGTGTCAGCCAAGTAACAACCACTGATTTCCAGCCTCTTAGCCTAGTTCTAATTAAAGTCTCTCAACACGAACCAATAAGCACATCCATAATGGATCTATATGGTTACTCTGTTTTGGCAAAAACACCAGCTAAACCCTACAATGTCCTAGTGCTGTTAGCCCGGTAAGGCTTTTCGGTGAGTTTCAGAAATTTGTCACAAATCTTCAGACTCTCAAGTTCATGGTCTGAATGCAGCACAGAACAGCTGTCTTCCACTAAACCAATTGCACTCCTTGGGAGGGGGTTTAGCTCTGAGATCTGAAGGTACACACTAAATTGGGAGTCATTGGAAGCCATAAAAAATCAATACCAAACATAATCAGTATGCATGTCTGTGCACTGTTTGCAAAGACTGCTGGTCCATACACACCAAATGAAGGCAGCTGTGACAGTGTGAATGAAAAACAGATGTCTACATTGAAGAACTTGGTGTTTGGTATAAGTTTGAAGACATGCCTTCACAGACGTAGTCCTTATGTATGTGTGTGTGTGTGTGTGTGTGTGCATCCAGTATGTGTAGTTAACTGTATGTAGATAAAGGATGAGATGTATATGATGGGTCAGCATGGTTTTTGAGCCTTACCTTCGCTGCAGTCGTTGCCTTGGTAACCGGTGTCGGAGCAGTCGCAGACAGCCTGGTCGTTGACTACACTGCACACCCCTCCATTCTGGCACTGGTGGTCCGGCCCACAGCCAGCTGTTACTATGACGCCTTCTGAGCCATCCAGCATCACCAATGAGCCATTGATGCTCACGGCCGTGATCCAGCCACGGAAGGCAGGGTGTTCTCGCACCGAAGGGGAAGTGAGGCGCAGGGGCGAGGAATGTAGCTCTGGCGTCACCCCACCCATGTAGGTGTGGCTGAATACTGTCATGTCTCTTCTCTTGCTCTTTACTTCTGCCCATCCCTCCAGTCGCCCGTCCACCTCCAATGAGGTGTTCCTCCAGTCCCGTTTGACACGCACTGCATGCCAGTGCCCATCGCTCACTGCCACACCTGACTGCAGTTCAGCCGGCTCAGCACAAAAGATAGAGAAGCGAAGGCGGAGGTGGCCATGGAGAAGCAGCAGCTCCAGGAAGTCGCAGAAGCCCTCATCATCCAGGTAGAGCAGCAGGCCCTCCTGGCTGTGAGTCCGCAGACTGAAGCTCAGTACACTCTCACAGCAGGCATTCCACACTGGGAACCGCCCCCACTGGCTGGAGACGCCTCCAAACTCCAGGACCTCTCCTTGGGCCTGGCCCCCCACACTGCATAGGCACAGCCCCAAGAAGAGCAGGGGGGCCGCTGCCCAAACACACACCGCCATCACACTCATACACACACTCGCTCTCGCACGCACTCACACACACCTGAGAGGAGACAAAGGCTAGAGCAGGGGTGATCCCTCTAGCCTACAGCTCATGGTGACAACTGTAGGGCACTACACAGAACACTTTCTAGGTGTCTCAGACGCACCCTGTTTTTAGTGTGTTTTACAAAGACTCCTATACAGCTCCAGCAGTGGTGGGGTCAAACAGCAGCTCCTTCCCTGTTTTTCAGCACGCTTGGGACATCTTCTTTGGCCTTGGCTTGGTGTCTGTGTCTTCTCTGATATGTTCAATGTCTTCTCTCCATTCAGTGTTTCATTCTGTACTTCTGACATATGAGATTCCAGGTGTGTGTATTTGTGTGTGCATCTGCCTGAGTGTTAGATGAGTGACAAATAGGATGTGAACTCCATCTTTGTGCCCTAGATAGGGCCTGTTCCCCCATACAGGCAACTCCCCACGGAGTATGAGCGTGTGTGTGCCTACGTGTGTGTGGCTCACACTCTGGTAATGGAGAGAAATGACACCGTCATAGCAGAATTTTCTTCCCCTCCTCCCTAGTCTTAGTAGGGCAAGACTTAAAGTGTGTGTGGGCAAATACGTGTGTGTGCGTGTGTGTGGGCAAATACGTGTGTGTGCGTGTGTGTGTGCGCGAATGAGGTGTGTGTGTGTGTCTCTCACTGCCGCGTCATCACTCTCTCCAGCGACCTAGAGAGAGAACAGAGACGACACAATCAACCAGGGTCACACACAACACACACGTAAACATGCACGCACAAACTCTGTCACATACACACACACACCAGCCATGTCTGCTATAATTCTCAAATTACTCTTTGTCGTGCGTTTTGTGTGCGCAAACACACACACACCATATTGTCACACTACACATTTACCAGGCCCGTACCAAGTCTGTCTAAGAACATACTGAATGCTGGATTTTTACTTCAAAACAGCCACACAACATGAGCTCAAATAAACACATATATACAAGTGTAGGCACGCCCGCACACGCAAACAGCGCCACCTCTGTAGAGCTCCCATCATGCCGCAGGAGATTTTTATAAAGGTGCCATACCTGCGAATGCTTTACCAATAAAAAGTATATATCGACCATCGAGGATTCAGCACATCACAAAGAGCGGGAGCAGCACCGCGCGCTGCGGCGGATGACTCAAACCGCCTCGCGCTTTATCGAATTAACGGCTCCGGAGCTGGTCCCTAACATCTGGACGCATTCACACACAATGGAGACACATGGGCACACACATTGAGCTGCTCATAGTTTCTTCTCCGCGACCCGAGTCCTTGAAAGGCGAAAAAAAGCGGCGACATCCCAGTTATTGATAGACGGGCTGAATGAATGCGGTTGAAATATCGATTCTCAATTTGCAGCCATACCTTCCCTCTATTTTTTTCCCTACTCGCCCGCTGCTCCACTACACCGGGGGTTCAGTCTCATCACCTGCACCCTAGCACTTAACTACAGCTCTCCGGTAAGACGCTAATTACTTTTTTATATTTCACTGTTTTAACTGTCAACCCAGCCTGCCACAATTATGTGACAGCCTCAGCACGGTTAATAAGAAACCCAAGAATGTTTTTTTCCCTAAATGAAGGCACATATAGACTAGAAAACCGACCTACCTCGCGCACATCCTGTGGTCCCGTGGCAACGGTGCCGCGCGCAACTCATCGATTTCCCTTGCCATTTGAGCAGAATCTGAAAGCCGCGAGAGAGGAGAAAGCAGCCGCGCGCCTGGTGGTAGATAGAGCCGGTCTACCGGACAGGGACAAAATTATCACAGGCTCGCCTCCAGGCGACAAGGTGCTATTGCTCTCCCCTCTCGCGCACTCGCTCGCTCTCTTTCAGTCTCTCTCTCTCTCTCTATAGCCCCCCTTTCTTCTCTCGCGCTCAGTCTCTCCCTGAGACTCTATGTCGCTCTCCCTCTCTCTCTCTAGGAGGAAAAGGTGCAGTCTGATGCTCTCCGCGAGATTCGGCAGAGGGAACATCACGTGGTCGCGAGAGCTACAGTGTGTGTGTGTGTGTGTGTGTGTGTGAGAGAGAGAGAGAGAGAGTGAGGTGTGTGTGTAGGGGGGGGATTCGAGAGGACGGGCGGGGCCGCGCGCTGCTGCAGCACCTTGGACGGCGCACACTCACGAAACAGAAACGCAATTACCGGAGGCAGAAAATAAAGCGAGAACCGGGGTAGATCCAAATGATTTAATCCGTGAGTGACAGGGACGATGGCCTTCACCTCTCTCATGCTACAGGAGCGAATGTGTGAAAGACAGCGATTCAGTGATCTGTGGGACGGAATGAAAAGGAACGAGGATAAAAGCCGTCTCAATTTACAAATCTCTCACTGCCACACAGTTATAATCATACAGATACACTTTAAGGCCAAAATTATATGGACATTGTACTTGTGTAACCTACTACTTTTCATGGTTTATAAGCTATGATGGTCATAAAGTCTAAACACAGTGCAACTTTAAAAATAGATACAACAAAACTATATGAAGAAAACGTTAAAAAAAATGCTGAAAAGACAACAACACAGGCAAATAAAGCTGAAAAACATAAGCACAAAGAAATAAAGAAACAAGCTGCAAAAACAAAAAAACAAAAAAAACAAACACAACCAAAAAGAAAAAAACTGGTGAAAAGACATTAACAGTAAATACAGTAAACCAAACCAAATACAGAAATGCTCAAAGTAAAACACAGTGGGATAGAACAGACGTTTCCAGTTAACACTAAAAAGTGATGGTCTCACTAATGTTATTTCTATTAAATGAATTTGTCTTTAAACTTGTTTTTGTTTCTATTTCTGTGAGACTGGCAGTGTTTTTGTTTTTGCCAGGTCTTATCGCCAAACATCAGCAACCAGTCTCAGAAATGTTTTTGTGGCTTAATGGAAAAAAATCCCTGCATCCACGTTGCAAAATAGTGTGGAAAGGTGGAGGAGGTTATAGAAGCATATTTGTGAACGATATGTTCAACATATTACACATAGTAAATGTCATCCCAATTGCATTATTTCTGTGTGGGTACTGTAAAGTGCAGCATGTGTAGTCAGCTATGCAGGTGTACCTATGTTATTAGATTCTTGTGATCTGCATGTTGCTTCAGGCAGCAGGAAAATCAACAGGATAATATGAGCATAGTCTCTTTACATTCATGCTGCATGTACAGATTTTCTCAAGCTCATTAGCAAACACACATGCAGTCACACAGAGACGGGGCTTTTTTTCCAGCCTGTGCCAGGGAGGGACTCCAGCTGTGTGAACCCAGCTCAGAGGTGTTCTCTCAGGCTGCCTGGGCCAGCTGCTACTGCTCTGTCTTTCCCTCTTTCTCTCTCTCACTAGATCTGTTTATGTCTGTCACTGACTAGCCAACACTTCTGCTTTACTCTGTTTACTATGCTTTGCACTCACTTTCATCGAGTGCTGGAGATGAAGAAGGAGAGAGTAGTGGAGTTGGAAAACTGGCAACTGAAGGCTGAGGCCTCCTGTGAAAAGAGCAACCCTGACCTGATCGGAGATGCCAATTCAAGATGCACTCTAAAGAAATGCTGAATGGAGCAGTGTTGAACATTTATTGATGCACAGCTATCAACTGCAAACACATACGTTATTTCTGTGTCATCTTTATCTGTATGTGTTTGCAGAGGACTGTACAGTCTATACGGGCTGGTGCTCTGAGATATTTTTTTATGTACATAATTTACTCCTTCAAGACAGACAACTTGTAGAGAGGCATCTTTAATGATTGAGCCACAGTATGTTGTGTGACCACACAGCTGGAACATTATGGTTCAAAATGATTTGAGCAACAGACTGGGTTGACCGCAGAGACCAGTGCTGGAATAAAGAGGGGAGGTCTGTGTATGCAGTTGTGAACGTTCTTGTGTGTGAGGGAAGTATTAGAGGGGGAAGGGGGGTGAGGGCATGGGGGGGTGGAGGGAGAGGGTGCAAGACAGGAAAGAGGAGGAGGAGGAGGAGTTACTATGGAAACTATCTCAACATCATCAGCTGGTTTCCCATTGGATTGACCACCATTACTACCACTCCACAAATCCCGACAACCTCCACTCCTCCCTTCCCTTTTAGCTCTCTCTCCCCCATCCCTGGATCAGGCTGACCTTTTGCACCAAATGGAATCATCAAATAATAATGCTCTTCCATCTTTTTGCCATGCAATGAAAACAATGGAAAATTCTAGTAGAAGCACAGTTTGGGTGTAGCGGAACATACAGAAACAAAAGGTAAAATTCACAGGCAGAAATTAACTAAAGCTCTGACAAAACATTTACTGATGTGTTGAAGATTATTGATCAAATAACACATCTAATACAGTAATACAGTTAGTCGTTCAACCTAAAAAAAAATATTGCAAAAAACCCTCAATCTTAGGTATTTTTATGCATATGGAGCCAGAAATCTAATGTTTCCTAAAACCAAATGAAAGTAGATTTTAAAGGTAGCATTTAAGGATTATGACATTTCCATGGCTAAACAATAAGACCTGATCATGCTGAGATGTCTGCAGTGAAGATACTCTAAAAATATATTCACATTTGGGGGGGAAAAAAAAAATCAATTTTGAGAAAGTGCCTACTAAATTAAAACTCACTGATGGACATTCTTTGAAGCTTTTGTGGGAGCACCGATTTGCTTGATGGAATTGCAACAGAAGATATAATTATTTGCAATAATGCTGAAAGATTGAACTTAAGGTAACTTTTGTTTTTTATCGGAATTCCAAAATGAAACGTCTTTGTAGCCAATTAAGATAAAAAGCAAAATGGTCAGGCATAATGGAGGCCTGGTTCAGCATGCTGTGGAGCAAGTTATCTGTTTCTACAAGAGCTATCAAGGCGTGATGCGATGCATCATCAGTCTGTAAGAGGCACAGGGAAATGCATTATACCATGAGCATTTTAAATTGCTGCGACTCTATCAGCCAACATTAACCGTGACAGATATGGGCTGCTACTGATTGCATTACTCTTTATTGAATGATGAGGCAAGGAGGTTCCATTCTGTATATTCCAACCATGTTTGCTCTTCTGCATCTTCTCACTTCCTCTCTCTCTTCCTCACTCTGACAGACTGACAGCAAGCAGTGACCCCTGACTCTTTGCCTACTCAGCAGAGAGAAGGTCACTGTATTGTCTATATGTGTGTGGGTGTGCATACATATTTTCTTTATGTATGTGTGCGTGTGTGCAGGAGCGCGTGTGCACGAGTAATATGTCTGAACTGCCAGCAGATAGAATATATAGCCAAAAATAAAAACTCATCTGTCAGCATCCAGTGGGTGTGCGTGTGTGTGTTTGTGTGGCTATATTTTGTGCTTGCTTTAATGTCAGTTAGTGCTACAGTGTTTGGAGTCATTTAAAACACTGTACCTACACAGGGGTGAAAGCATATGATTTTTAGAAGGGTATCATTTTATGAGTCAGATACCCCTGCTGCAATTCATCCAAAGAGGGTGGTCTCATGTATATATCTGTGCATGTGGATAAGTGAGTTACTGTGTGTATGTGTGAGTGTGTTTGACAGGCAACCACCCTTTTCTAAATGAGATTAAATGGGAGGTTTGTCTCTAATCGTGTTGTAATGAGTTTCTGTGTAGCTCATACATTTACTAATTCCACTTGCCAATAGTGCAAACAGCCACATGCGCACGAATGTATGTGTGTGTCTCTGTGTGTGGGGTAGGAGAGGTCACCTCCTAGCAATCTTACTCTCATTTATAACAATAGTACTGACCTGTCCTAATCAAAGAATTGCAATTTCTAAACACAAATAGCATTAGTTCATGAGCAAACATGCACACACGCATGCCAAAACATGTGCACAGACACACACACAGACACTCGAGACAAGGGCAAACATGCAGTCCATCTGTATATGGATCTGTGTGTCATTAGGACTCTCAACAGGCATTACCATTGATCATCTGACCAGCAGATGGAGAGTGACCGACAAGGACCAAACAAAGCCTGTCTGAATGTGTGTATATGTGTGTGTAATGTGTGTAGAGAAGTAGGTGAAGTGGTTGAATGAGATGGGGGGAGGTGTGTGTGTGAGTGGTGCTTACCTGTGTGGCTAAATGGCAAAAAACACCCAAGATCCATAGTTTATTAGCGCTTGCACCACTGATTTATGTTTGCGTGTATGCGTGTACACGTGTACAGTGTGTGTCTGTGCGTATCAGAGTGACCATAAATCTTGACCTACGAGCTGCTGCTGGTTGTCATAGCGATGCAGCCCACGGCACTCTGTGTCCTACAGTTAGGGGTTAAGGGTCAGGGCAGTTTTGTATAGTGGAACAGACTTTCAGAGCGGATAATGAACAGGGAAAGCAGTCACATCATTGCCTTTTACCACCCTTCACCTTTTACCTTGTTACCTCCAAAGGAAAGAAAATATGTATGCACGCCTAGACACCTCATAAGAGCTGCACAGGACAAATGGAAAACACTCCAGTGCCGTAATGCCCGAAGCTACTTGCACCTCACAAAGCCAGTGGAGGGAATCTAAATAAGTGGGCACATCTTGATGTCTCACCACACAGACTGTACACTACACACACATAAGCATGAGTAAATCACTCTAGGATTTCAAAACATATACAGCAAAAAAGAATGCAGACACCTGAGTATTACACTGATTTAGACAGATCGTTGTCATGAACAATATTCAGTAGGTTAGCACAGGTGCAAATAATAAAATTCATGATGGCTGAACTCCATTCATCTGCTTCTGTTTCAGGGTCACACTGGCAATGTGAACAGAACGCAACCATCATTAAAGCTATTAATAACGCCTGTGCAAAGTCAAAATATTTATCAGGAAAAGGCATGTTGTTGTACATCTCATTGAAAGAATATGTGCAATAATCTGTTGCTATAACAGCATCCATTCTTCTGTGAAGGCTTTTGACAAAACTGTTAAACCTAGGTAGGGATTTGCTACCTTTCAGCCATAAGGGTGTCAGTCAGTACAGATGCTGGGTGATGAGGCCTCGCTAGCAGTCGGCATTCCGGTTTGGATGGGTATGGGGCCAGTCAAACTCAGAAAACCTTCTGCACAGATCTTGCTTTGTGAGGTACAATTCTGTTATGTTGTATTTTTAGTGATAGAAAACAAGCCCGAATCAGACAGAATACTCTTTTCACAATTCTCCATTTGTGTGCTTACGTGTGCAGGGGCATGCAGGTGCAAGTTTGTGCACTTAGGCCATGATGGAGAGGGGTAGCATGAATTAGGAAGTGTAAGAAGGGAGAGGAGGTTACTATGACAACAAGGGAGAATGTTCCAGGTGACAGTGAGATCGTTGAGATGCTAATTGTCCATTTTCAATCCTCCATAAAGTTTAACAGCCACTCTGCCTCCACATGTTATTCTTACTCAGTCACAGAGTATACCTCTGGGATGTACAGCTATTCCTCTGTCTCTCCATCCTGCCCTCCTTCCCTCCCTCTTTTTTCCACATATAATGACACCCCATCTTCCCTTCTTCCCCTTCTCCTAGCGTCACTGGCAGTGAGAAGGAGACTGTGTAAATATCATAGACAATCTGGAGCATATGTGTGCATCCCTCATGAGGCCAACCAACACCTGATCATCGGGCTCTCGTTCCATCCGTCTCTCTCATTTCATTTGCTTCGTCCTTGCTCTCCTCTCATCTCCTTCCTTACACCCGTCTCCCCTCTCCTCATTTCCTCCTGTCCAAATTCATCTCCCTCCAAGTTTCTTTCACTCATTCCCCACTGTTTATCTCTACCGCTGCTCCCTCCCAGTGCCGTCCGTTTAACCACTTTGTTCCCCTTTAAGATAAAGATAATTAAATCAGCAGCTAAATGAGTGTGTGTGCTGCTGGCGTCAGTATGGTAGCACTTTGATGTTCTATTTCAGCATGATAGTATCAACATTAACTCATCAGTCCCAAACTACTATTGCAATCACAAACATATTCACGATTCATGCATTCATAATCCAGTCCACCTAGTACCTGCCACCTCCTCACCCTTCACTTACTGTACACACAAAGACTGAGCTGTCATGCTTAGCTCTACTGTCTCAGGTCCTATTTCCAACCATCCAATCACAGCATTCTTTGATCTCACCCACTTCTCATCCTTCCTTCCTTCCCTCTCCATCTCTCTTTTCTAATCTTACGCCACTCTCTCCCTCTCTGCCTTTCCCCCCGCCTCCTTCTTCCTGATCAGCAGGTTGCTAGGCAACTGTGCTCCATTGATCTAGAGGAGCACGATGACAAGCTCCCATAACTGTCATGAAATCACACAGACACACACATTCACGCGCATGAACACACACATAGTTACTGGAGATGTCTAGTAGCACCTTTCGAATGAAGGCGTCCTCGTTTACCTGATAAGGACAAGGAACGGGAGGAGAGGAGGAGGAGGGGACAGAGTGATACAAATGACAAAAGAAAGAGATGGAGGAGGAGAAGAGAATGGCTCTTTATGTTGCTTACCTATGCATACCCTCCCTCCTGTCTGCAGTCTCATTCCCTGTTTCTTTCTCCAGAATTCCCCTGTAAACCTTTGCCATCCTCCGGATCACAACGAACTTCCCTAGTGGACTGAGTCTGACTGCCTCATCTCTGCAAGCTACAAATTGGTTTCACTTATGTTGTAGTGGTAACAGATGGATTCATTTTTCATTGACACATAATAGAAATGCCAATGTGTTTCTTTGTACTATAGTGTATTACAGTATTAAGTATTATATAGGTGATGTCAGGTATAGTGACAGATTTATTCATTATATAGTGTATGTTAAGGCCTGTGTCAAACAATGATCACTTACATTTTTATCATTTTAAAAGATTAAGACAAAAGCTCAAATCATATTGTAAAGTCAAATGAGGGAAATGTATAATTTGGGATATTGGGCTATACAATAAAATTTGTAAATACTGCCAAACCACAGCCATGCAGGAGCTGCAAATCTCAGGATAGCATAAAGACTAGAAACAGAAAGAAAAATGTAAAAATCCACTCAGCAGTACCTCCAAAGCTCACTGGTTCACCTATTTTTATCTCATTTAATTGATCTGTTAAAAAACTGTGATGAATCAACATGTTTTACAGGGAGTCCTGTAAACCACAATTGTAATCCTAAATATGAATCAATATACAGATATTGTGTACTTCTAGGGCAAAGTGGAGGTTGGGACGGGAAATCTTTAACGTTATCAATCAACTTGAGAGGTTTCAGTCTTTGAAAAGTGTTTGATGCTACGTCAGGAAGTAAATTAAATTCAGGTTAATTTAGTAAAGTTACAGGCTGCAACACGGCCCTCTCTGAATGAAGCTGGACGTGGAGCACCCAGTATCATTTATTCTTCCTTCAATAGTTTGGAAATCCCAGCATCTAAATGCTACATCGCGTTTAGTCTAGAATGCGTTTTGCTTGGGCTTCACATGTCACACACAGGTAGTTTCTAGACGTAAACTGTGATGTGTTAAAGGACTGTAGAGGGCTGTCAAAAACCAAAGCTTTCATCCTACAGAAATACTCCAGTCTTTCAAAAAACTCGGTCAAGTCAGAAGTCAGTTTGGAAGGAGATGCAAATCAAGTCAGAAATCTATTTATGTGGGATCTGATTGTAAGTCTAGTACATACATTTTTTATTCATGCTGGACTGACATATTTTATGTATTTGAGAAAAAGTGTAAAATGATGCAAAAAAAAAAAAGCCACTCCCAAGGCTGGGAACTATATAGATATACCCTTTATGTGCCACATCTGAATTGATGTTTTGTGTCTGTTAAATCACTGTTACCACATCCATGTTTCTAAGTCCATCAGGCACCAGCCCATACAATACACTTCTTGAAAATGTATAGTGTACATAGCCCACAGAGCATTCTGAGCTTTTCAATACTGCATACTTATCAAGAAATCCTACGACATGAAAACAAAAAGAATGAATGAGCCTTAAATGAGCTTCTTGTGAAGAATAAGACTCTTCTCAAGGCTGAGGAGGTCACTCAATTGAACACCTTGATCTGCATTAGTAAAAGCATTAAAAGCAGGATGGAAGGATTTAAAGACCTACCCCTCTATGAAATAAAAAAAAATCGGAAGTAAATATGCTTAAGTGGCTGTAAGTGAAGAGTCTTAAGACATTTGATTCAGTGTGCCTAGTTAGCAATGAAGTATGTTTTAAGATGTTTTAAGAGTTGGACATTTAAGATCCTTCTAGAGCTCAGAGGCATCTACATTTACTCTACTGATTCTTTTGGAG